>NW_020837986.1:1070770-1074892 GCF_003676395.1 Aethalodelphis obliquidens | reverse complement strand
AAAAAAAAAATGCAGTATCTGCAAAACTCAATAAAGCAAAGTACAATAAAATGAAGTCTGCCTGTATTTTGTTGGAGAAAGAGAAATCATACCAGAAATACTCTGCCTCTATCTTTAGTTGGTGATTCATAAAACAATTTAAGTTCCTCTACAGGCCTACAATTGTCCTAGCCATAGAGGATGCTAAGGTAAGACACTTGTCCTGTTTTTTGTTTTTTTAATTTATTTTATTGAAGTATAGTTGATTTACAATGTTGTGCTAATTTCTACTGTACAGCACAGTGATTCAGTTATACATATATATACATACTTTTTCATTCTTTTCTATTATGGTTTATCCCAGGATATTGAATATACTTCCCTGTTCTATACAGTAGGACCTTGTTGTTTATCCATCCTATATATTAATAGTTTGCATCTGCTAACCCTGAACTCCCAATCCGTCCCTCCCCCCTCCCCCTCCCCCTTGGCAACCACAAGTCTGTTCTTTATGTCTGTGGGTCTGTTTCTGTTTTGCAGATAAGTTCATTTGTGTCATATTTTAGATTCCACATATAAGTGATATCACATGGTATTTGTCTTTCTCTTTCTGACTTAGTTCATTTAGTATGATAATCTCTAGGTCCATCCATGTTGATGCAAATGGCATGATTTCATTCTTTTTTACGGCTGAGTAGGATTCCATTGTGTATGTGTGACACTGGTTCTGTCTTTAAGGAGTTTACAGAATGATGGGACTTTCTACATGAACATAGACATGCAGTAATAACTTACAGGAACCATGAAAAAATGTGTGTACGAGGTAGAGTGAGGTCACAAAGGGAGAGGGGGGTTAAATCTCAGTTTTTTCAGGGTATGCTTCACGGAGGAGAAAAAGATTTGATTGCACAACCTAACGTCCTCTGCCTCCAAAAGTAGAGCAGGGAGAGTCATAAAAACACCAATATACTTCTCAGAGCAGAGGAAGTTTCTGGAAGATATAGAGTAGGAGGCAGATACTGGAGGCATTGTGCTCGCCCCTTAATGCAAACATAGAACGTGCAAAAGTCTCAAGTTCTGTTCAGAGCCCGGAGAGACCTCCCAGCTCGGCAGCAGCTGCAGCTGGAAGCCGAGATGGGCTCTGGGCTGAAGAACAGTGAACGTGAGTCACGGAAGGGCTGCCACACTCCTGACCCCCAGAAGGAGTGGGCTGAGGGTTAACACTCAGGAGAACGTTCCCTGTAAAAAGCAAGGAACTTCAACAAGGACTTGATGTATAGCACAGGGAACTCTACTCAACACTGTAATAACCTATATGGGACAAGAATCTGAAAAAGAATAGATGTATGTACATGTATAACTAAGTCACTTTGCTGTACACCTGAAACTAACACAACATTGTTAGTCAACTCTACTCCAGTAAAAAAAAAAAAAAAAAAAAAAAAAAAAAAAAAAAAGCAAGGAACTGCCTCTAGGTGTCTGCGTGAACTTTGCATCCAAAGAGAGGAGCAGGGTACTGTGCTTAGTCCCCTGATTCGGTCACAGCTTTTGTTTTAAGGCAACTCTGGGGAGACAGACTATCATGCTCTGCTATCAGGTAAGGCACTACCCCCTTTGGCAGGTGGAAGGGGGTCCCCTCAAGCTTTGTCCCTCTCTGGAGAGCCTAAGTGAAGCCTGTTCTGTACACAGAACCCAATAATCCGTATAAGAGGCCCCAAGTCAGTCCTTTCGTTCAGAGGAAAATCTTGCCAAGGAAACAGACTTGTCGCGCATCACACATCGGCTGCCCACATTGATCTAATGAGGTCTTTACCTTTCTCTTCATACAGAAAACAGCAAAGGGTCCAGATGCTGGAGGGAAAACAACGATCTGAGAAAGCAGCAGCATGAATAACAGATTTGAAGGCTGCTAAACAAATTTAATGCCAGTAAAAAGCAACAGCCTGAAAGATAAGTACCAAGACCAAAAGACTGAAGACTATGAAAACAAATGTAAGTAAAGATATTGAAGAGAATAATTTTTAAGTATTCCCATTGGTGTCTGCAAATCATATACGAGAGTCTTATTTCCCTAAAAGGAGAAAAGTTGGCTATGAACACAGAAAAAGGATACAGATATTAAATATTCTTTTGCTGACTTAGGACAACAACAAAAACCCCAAAAACTCTTAAGACTTGAAAACAAAATGACCCAAATGACAAAAATGAGCAAATCTCTCAACGCACAGAATAAAAACATGGAAAAATGGAAATGATGAAAGTAAAGGAGCACAGAGGGCCGACTGGGGAGAGGCACTGACCGTCTCATGGGATTTCTGGGTGGCAGGAAAAAAGAGAGTGGAGGGAAGGAAATAATCACAGAAAGAACCGAAAATGTCCCAGAGCAAGTCAGTCTTCATCTCCATAGGATCCATCCAATTACCAAGCAGGCACTCTGAAAAAAGACAGGCAGCCAGACACACTGCCTGCGGAAATACCTGAAGCCCAAGGATAATGAAAAACTCGCAAGAAGAAAAAATAAAACCGGTTACTACAAAGGAATGAGAATTGAGCTGCCACATGACTTCTCAGTCTCCCCAAATACTAGGAGCTAATGCAGATCATCCATAATCTTCTGAAGGAAAGGGATTTCACCCCCAAATTCTATAACCAGTCGATCATTCATGGAGTGGGGCAGAATAAAGGCCCGTTCGGATACCCAGACTCAGAAGGCGTATAACCACATAGTGATTCTGTAGACCGCTCCAGAGGCCTCTATCAAAACTCAGCAGAATCTGGGAAAGAATGCATGCCATATGGAAATCGTGGTGGACAGACAGAGCTACAGGAACTGGTTCTTGGTACAGTCAGAGAGGGTGGGTGACTTGCAGACTATGAAAGGGAAGCGTGCGTGGAGCTAAGATTTACTTTATTTTATACGTCCTATGTCTTATTTGGCAACCCTAGGCCTAAGAGATCTGCCATTCCGAGATCTTGGGCTGGTTGGAACACAAGCAGATGATGACTTACTCCCAACAAAGGGTGGAAAGTTTGCAGTGGACTTGGACTCCAGGTCTCCATCTGGCCAAATTTCTAATGATGTATCCTTAGAATGACTGCAGTTACAAGCTCTTGAGAAGTTATTTACTTTTACTTCAGTGAAAAGGGGATAATAAAAGTGCCTACCTCCTAATGCTGTTGTCAGAATTACATGTGCTAATCCAGGTAAGGAATTTAAGAGTGACTGGAGCATAATAAGCAGCCCTAATTTGTAGGTAATATTATAACTATTATAATTCTGTCACTTTATCTTCAAACTTGGGACAGCAAAAATAAGCGGGAAATGTATATTAGAATTGAAATAATTATTGTTTAAGTAGCTAGAAGATGTGATACGATTAACAAAGAATTCTAAGAATACATAATTATTATGTAAAGAGAAAATGAAATAAAGAATATTTGGTGCATTTCCACAAAGCCCAAGGTAAGGGAGGAGTGTATCTTATTTGGATGAAACTACAGATGAAAATGTTCCTGCTGTTGGTAGAAAAATGTGTTCACATATGTGTTAAACACATCAAAGGTAATAATGGAATAAAAATAAAATGTAGACCTTCAAAACCAGTAGAAGAAGAAAGAAGGAAAGTAAAATAAAACAGGAAAACGTTGGGAAATGAAAAGATGAGGAAGGACAATTGACAAGAAAGTTATTAAAAACGCAAAGCAACTCTTAGATGTCACTGAAAAATACTGAGTAATAAGTAATCAACTCACCTGGGCTGTGTTCATTTTCTCCTGCTCCTGGAAAAGTTCAGAGAACTGTGAAGGCAGAGCTGAAGGAAAGGGAGAGAGCAAAGAAATTGTGAGAAATATGATCAACCTTGAAGGTCCTTATAGCAACTTGCCTAGAAATCCCCACGTATTAGCTGACAGTCACATGGTGGGAGATTGTCTCTGACCCTTCAGAAAGGGCAGGCATGCTGAGGGGACTCTTGCAACCCTGGTATAACCAGGCGGAGCTAAAAGAAGCAGGCTTTTCATGGTGGAGAGTAAATATTTTTTCCTTATTGGTTTCTTACAATTTATAGCCTTCTTTGATTTAATAGCAGACAATATATAAATATAAAAAATAATAAATATATATAAAATATAAATATATTTATA
>NW_020837986.1:634589-1070370 GCF_003676395.1 Aethalodelphis obliquidens | reverse complement strand
TATATATATAAATAAATATATATAAAATATAAAATAAGGTAAGATCCAACTAAGAAAGACCTGGTTAAACCCAGATAGCAATAGCAAGCATGCCATGCTGTGCTTTTGGTTATTATTAAACCTGTTACATTTCTGAAGTTTTTGATGTCTGGAATTTACATTAAAATAATCCAGTAGAGGGCTTCCCTGGTGGCATACTGGTTAAGAATCCACCTGCCAAGACAGGGGACATGGGTTCGCGCCCTGGTCCGGGAAGATCCCACCTGCTGCGGAGCAGCTAAGCCTGTGCACCACAACTACCGAGCCTGCACTCTAGAGCCTGCGAGCCACAACTACTGAGCCCGTGCGCCTAGAGCCTGTGCTCCGCAACGAGAGAAGCCACCACAAAGAGAAGCCCACGCACTGCAACGAAGAGTAGCCCCCGCTCACTGCAACTAGAGAAAGCCAGTGCGCAGGGATGAAGATCCAACGCAGCTAAAAAAATTAAATTAATTAATTAATTAAAAAATAATAATAATCCAGTAGAAGAAGGTGGAGGGGGAAAGTGTATGCACGTGTGCGTACGTGCGTGCATGTTAGTGGCAGGGAGGATATATATGTTGATAATTGCTGAAGCTGTGACAAGTATATACAGTCATATTATTTTCTTTACTGTTGTATGTTTTGAATATTTCCATTTTAAAAAGTGTATAAAATGATGCAACAACCAAAACCTGACAGAAATTCTACTGATATTTTTAACTCCGTGAAGTTAAAGAATTAATAGGAACTTCTGACAACAGGGATAGGGGTGCTTTAACAAGTCTATTTTTTTAAAAAGGGATTTATTCTCCTTTGGTTCCAGTGTCTTCAAAGGATGTTTTACTAAGACACTTGTTTTGACTTAACTGAGATGCGGTGGGCAGAACAGTGGCTGGGGAGGCAGAGGCCCTGGACGCGCGTTTTGGTTCCACCACTTAGGAATAATACAAAGCTAGATTATAAGAATGTGGGTATAATAATATTAGTGATACCAACAATACTTGCATAGTGCTTACTATGTAACAGACATTGTTCTAAGTCCTTTACATATATTAACCTCATTTATTCCTTAAATGGAGCAAGATGAGGAATCTGGGAATAACATCTACACACCAGTGTATATAAAACAGATAAACAATAAGGACTTACTGTATAGCACAGGGAACTATACTCAATATTTTATAATAACCTATAATGGGAAAAGAATTTGAAAAAGAATATATATATGTATAACTGAATCACTCTGTTGTACACCTGAAACTAACACAACACTGTAAATCAACTATACTTCAATAAAAAAAAATATAATAGAAAAAAACAAAGCAGAAATTAAAAATTTAACACACACCTACAAAATTGCAAGTCCATTTGTGTAAGCAATTTTCCCCAAACCTTCAAGAAAAACAATAATCTACAGAATACATGCCAGAAACAGAAAAATAAACTTCCCCAATTCAATCTGTATGGCTCCTGTACTCTTGAGGCCAATGTCAGTTTAGGATAAGTGGAGAAAAAATTAGCCACTTGTTTCCCCGTATAAACTTAGATACAAAAATCCTAACAAGGATTAACAAACTAAATAAAGCAATTCAATTAAAAAAATTTTTTAAAGAGCAAGCTGTAGGTACTATTATTATCCCATTTTATAGATGAGGAAATTGAGAAGTTAAAGTAATGCTGTAGAGCTGGGCTTTGACCCCTGGCGGTGTGGCTCCAGAAACCCTGTATTTAACCCCACGCTAATTACTTCCTCAGGCCCCCAATTGAACTCCTGAAAACTCTTCCTGTACCTGGATAAAGTCAGGGATGGGGGGCGGGGCATATCTCTAAATTCATGTGATGGTGGGCGTGGCTTGAGGGCTGTGCAAAATCCCGGAAGAGGGGCTGGAGAATTAAGGGCATCTGGGAGGAGTAGAGAGAGTGCCTCCCTAGCCCTCCTCCCAGACATGTCCTCATCAACCGTCCTCAGAATTTCCTCTTCCTGAGAAGCCTGCCTCCTGCCCATCACCCTCAGCCCAATTCCCCCTCCCTTTGAAAAGTTGGCCCACACCTCACGGACCAATGGTTCTCCACAACCTCTGGTGTGGTAGTGTTACTCAGGGCAGAAGGATCAGGAATTGCTTCCAAGCAAGCAAATAGAGAACCTGCTTGTTTCTGGGATCTCTGCCCTGCAGCTGTGGTGAGCGTGTCCGGATAGCATGAGGATCTCCCAGGTAAGAGTCCTACTCCTGGTACCCCCTCCTTCTTTCCTCACAAGAGCTGTGTGATCCAGGGAAAACTTGTACCTGGCTGGGGCGGGGGGAGGGTAAATTCTAACAACTGGAATCTTCAGCCCCAGTCCCAACTCTCTCTTGCAATGAATTCACCATCCTCTACAACAGAAGTTCTCACAGAGTGGTCCCCAACCAGCTGCATCAGTGTCACCTGGGAACTTGATAGAAATGCAAATTCTTGGGCCCCTCCCCAAACCTCCTGAACCAGAAACTCTGGGGGTGAGGCCCAACAGAGCTATTGGGTTTTAACAAGCCCTTCAGCTGTTTCTGATACATACTTTTTTGAGAACCACTCCCAGAAAATCTCCAGAGCTTCTGGAAAAGACTCAGTCCCTGTACACTCCAGGTCCTTCCCTGTGGCTCTTAGGGACGGGCCACTCTGCTTAGTCCTGTGAAGGATGTGTTGCTAGACAAAACCCAGCATGGGATTTGGAAATAAAACTGTTTGAGGTTTGTAATCCCAGCTCCTTCAATTACTGGCCTGGAGACTTCCCCACCAGAGTCTTGGTTTTCTTGTCAGTTAAAATGGGATGGGTAATACTGACTTTCCAGGGGGTCTTTGAGAACCAATAACGATCTTAATGAAAACAACAGTGATAAAGGCAATTAACATTTCCCGGGTGCTTAGTGAATGCCAGGACCGCTGCTGAGTGTTTACAGGTTCTCTTAATTCAATCCTCTAAACGACTTTGAGACAGGTTTTTGGAATAACTTCCTTTGGCAGATGGGGAAACTGAGACTTAGAGGCTCATCATTTTGTCCATGGAGACTCAGTGGCCAGGCTAGAATTTGAACTTGTCTTAGTTCAAATTCAGGCTCTTAAATCAGCCTGCACATAATAAATGTTATCAGAATTTATTCTCACCCCCGCCGGTGTCCTGGATTTGACTCGATAATGAATGGTTGGCCAGGGCACATGCAAATTCGAGGAGCTTCTGGAAACAGCTCGTTACCATTAGGATGCTTTTTCTCAGCGCACTTCGTTCTGACCTAGTAACCCGCGCTTCTCCCTTAGCCTCTTCGTGGAACCTGTAGGTCCGTAGCCAAGCTGCTCTGTCACTTGGCTTTCTTTAGCGGCAAATGCAGACCAGACTCAGGAACAAGTGCTATATAGGGTCTCAGCCTGCGTGGGATTCGCGCAAGTTTTTGCTTCCACCAGGTGTGGGCACAAAACCTACCCCAAGCTCAGCAAAAAAACCCCTCCAAACTAGGTTCTCACCTGTAGCGCACATCCTTCGTGCAGGACCCCTCACTGAGCAACGCGTAGACCCGAAGGCTCCGGAATTATCTGCCGCGCGAAGCTGGAGACCAGGGAGCGGGCGAACAATGAGGAGAAATACACATGCGCAGAAGGAGCCGTGAGGGGCCAGTTCCCTGCGCTCTCCTCCCGGTAATCCATCAAATTCGGGACTCCGTTTCCCATAAGTCTCAGCGTCCCCTTCCTTAGAGAATGTCAGAAGAGTTCCTGCTTTACTTGGTGAGTTGGATAATTTGTCCACCTCCACTCAAAACTGGATTTCAAAAGTAATACACCGAAACTGTGGCTAAAACGGCAGATACACATAAATCTAACGAAGATTTGATCAAAGGAGAGTACTCATAATCTCCTCTCCCAGAAATGACCATGTTAGGTGATACCTTTATTAAAATAGGACCCTAAAAGTGGTGTGTTATTTTGACCTTGTCATTAAACAAGTGGTTAATAATTTTCTTATTCTTTTTGCATTTTTATTTTGAAAATTTTCAAACTTAACAGAAAAGTTGCAGGAATGATTCATTACGAATGAACACCTGTAAAATGTTTACTTAGCATCAATTGTTATTATTTTGCCACATTTGCATTCTCTCAATTCCTCTCTCTCATCTTCCTCAGCATTTGAGAGTAAGTTCAAACACGAACTGTCACCCCTAAAATTAGCATATATTTTCTAAGAGTAGAACATCCTTTTACCTAACCACCACAAATCAAATTCAAGAAAGTGAACACTGATATACTATTATTATCTAATATGTAGACCATATTCAAATTTCACCCGTTGTACCAATAATGTCCTTTATAACTATTTTTTTTTTCTGATCTAGCAACTGATTCAGAGTCCTTACAGTCCTTGTCATGTCATTTAGACCTCTTTCATCTAGTTCCTCAGCCTTTTTTGTCTTTTATGACATTGGTAACTTTGAAGAGGACAGACTTGTTTTGAAGTGTTCCTTCATTTGGATTTGTCTGACTGTTTCCCCACAATTAAATTCAGGTTATACATTTCTTGGCATAACATAATGGATGTTATGTTCTTCTCAGTAAATTACACCAGATGAGTTTCACATGATGAGTTTCACATGATGTCAGTTTGTCCCACTTTTGGTAATATTAACTTTGATTCCGTGATTAAGATGATGTGCAGGTCAACGTACTTTTATATCAATTGTTTCTCTTATGCCAATAGTAGTAATAGGAAATAAGTTCCAGTCACAGTAGCAGTCAGTATCTAGGACTAGGTTAACAAGAATTGGGCAGAACTTACACAAAAGAAACTATTACACTCTAACTGTGTGACATTAAAATGTGAACGGAGATATGTACTGTCTTCCTAGATAGGGAGACAACAATCTTTAACAAAATTCCAATCAAAATCTCAATAAGTTGAGTGATGTGGTTTCTTCCTTTAATTTTAATTTTATTTTACTTTACAGAACACATCTAAATTTCATCTGGAAGAACAGAAAAAAAAAACCCTAGGAAAAAAGCCAGGACTTTAAAAAAAATCAGAATACCTGTATTTCCTATTAGATATGAATATGAATAATATTAACATAATACTCAAAAAGCTGCCTCTGGGCTTCCCTGGTGGCGCAGTGGTTGAGAGTCCGCCTGCCAATGCAGGGGACACGGGTTTGTGCCCCGGTCCGGGAAGATCCCACATGCCGCGGAGCGGCTGGGCCCGTGAGCCATGGCCACTGAGCCTGCGCCTCCGGAGCCTGTGCTCCGCAACAGGAGAGGCCACAGCAGTGAGAGGCCCGCGTACCGCAAAAAAAAAGATTTTAAGGTGGAAGCTGATTGATAGTTGTGTTCAACTATATTTGATATTGTGCTTACCTCTTGAATCAATTATTGAGAGTGGGGTATTGAAATTTCCAACTATAATTGTGAATTTATTTCTCTTTGACGTTCTTTTTGCATCATGTATTTTGAAGCTCTGTAGGTGCATAAACAATGCTCCTGATTAATTGACCTCTTTATCATTATTAAACAAACTTACATATTTAGCATGTAGTTATGATTGTGTTTTTTATTCCTTTGGTTAAATCCAAATTTTGTATGTCTGATTTTTTTCGCTTTCATTTAAAAAAATTATTTCTTTAAATTTATTTTTATTATTAATTAATTAATTAATTAATTTTTGGCTGCATTGGGTCTTCGTTGCTGTGCATGGGCTTCTCATGGTGGTGGCTTCTCTTGTTGTGGAACACGGGCTCTAGGCTCACGGGTTTCAGTAGCTGTGGCACATGGGCTCAGTAGTTGTGGCTTGTGGACTCTATAGCACAGGCTCAGTAGTTGTGGCACATGGGCTTAGTTGCTCCGTGGCATGTGGGATCTTCCTGGACCAGGGATCAAACCCATGTCCCCTGCATTGGCAGGCAGATTCTTTTTTTTTTTTTTTTTTTTTGCGGTACGCGGGCCTCTCACTGTTCTGGCCTCTCCCGTTGCGGAGTACAGGCTCTGGATGCGCAGGCTCAGCGGCCATGGCTCACGGGCCCAGCCGCTCTGCGGCATGTGGGATCTTCCCGGACCGGGGCACGAATCCATGTCCCCTGCATCGGCAGGCGGACTCTCAAGCACTGCGCTACCAGGGAAGCCCGGCAGGCAGATTCTTAACCACTGTGCCACCAGGGAAGCTCCTTTGCTTTCATTTTTGAAAGGGTTTAGCTGGGCATAGAATTCTGGTTGATAGGTTTTTGTTTTCTTTTTCTTTTAAACATTAAAGATCTTCCTTTTTTTTTTTTTTGCTTGCAGTATTCCAGTGAGAAATCTAATGTCATCCTTATCTTCATGCACAGCATTTTTTCCCCCTCTGGTTGATTTTACAGTTTTCTCTTTATTACTGACTTTGAGCAATTTGATTATGATATGCCTTGCTGTGATTCTCTTCAAGTTTCCTAGGCTTGACTTTGCTGGGCCTCTTAGATCTGTGAGTTTATAGTGTTCATTGTGTTTGGAAATTTTGGGGCTATTATTTCTTTAATAGTTTTCTTTCTGGTCCTTCCATCTCCCTTTCTCATCTCTTTCAGAGATTCCAGTTGCCCATATATTAAGCCATTTGAAGTTGGCAAATCTTCTCACATTTTTTTCCCTTATGGGACTTATATTAATGGATGGTGATACTTCTCTTTTAATCCTGACTGTTCTTACTTTTGAGTTACATATTCCATTTCTTCAGTCCTTTTTCCTCTGGGTTCTCCAACCAGGTTTCCCAGGTTACTGTGTTGTCTCTGTATAACTTGGTCTTTGGCCATACGATTTTTCTATACATGTGAACTATTAGGTTTATCTAAATATTATATCTTCAAATCAATTTTCACTTTGTTCTTTTTTATTACCACCTGATTTCATCTTATGTTGCAATGTCTTTTAGACAGTATTAGTCATGTATATCTTTTTTTTTTTTAGTCATGTATATCTTTAAACTATTCCTCTGTAGCCATACATTTTCTAATTACTTCCATAGCATTTTAAGATCTAGAATGATGAGGGTAAAAGAAACACATGCTAGTTTTCCATTGTTAATTAACCTTTTTAATTAGAAAATTTTCCTAGCAATTAACCCATTTTCATTTAGATTTCTTTATTACCCAAAAAAATAAATGCTAGAAATTATCTTTTTGTCAAACTGTGGGGTCATAAGTTTGATAGAGTCTAGGGTTATCAAGATACTAGAAAGTAAAGATGTGCTCATGCAATATAAGAATTTACTTGAGTGTGGTGTGTGTATACACAAAAAAATAGGACTCCTTTTCATTTCTAAGAATCTATGCCTAGAATACATTTCAACAAATTAAAAAAGATGTGTATATATGATTGTTCTTAGTGTTCTCGGCAACAACAAAAATAAACAGAACTCAAATATCCAAGTAGAGCACTGGCCCAATCAATAATAACCCTGTCATAAAGTAAAATATTAAATATTAGTAAAATTGATAAACCAGGTTAATATTTACTCATAGAGAAATCCCCACTTTTGTTCAAAGTATTTAAAGTATAATCACTTTCACAAATTGCTGTATCTATAGAGAGAGATTTTAAAGGACCTTAGTGAAAATAAAACTTTAATCCTTGCTTAGAATTTCATGTGGCTCTTTTTAGAGTCTTTAAATTGTTCTGTTTTGGTGATTACAATTTCAACGAGTCATTTTTCAGTTACAAATATTAAGTATTTCAAGTTGAAAGAAATTTTTCACTGGATACACGTTGCTCACTTAAATTATCCTTGTACTTGGAGAACACTCCTCTCTCATTCTTCCCCTGACAAACTCCAACTTCTCCTCCTACCCCTCCAAAGTCCTCAGTCACTGAACCCTTCTCTCCCTGCTACCCCACTAACTAGTGATCTCATTTGTTGTGATGCCTGGATTTAATTTTCTTTTTCTCATACTGTCTTCCCATTAGCATGTCAACCATCACTGGTGAATTATCATGCCCTTTATGAATCTATGAATACCTTCAGGCAAAGCTCTCACCATGCAAAGTATCAAAAACCTTCCACTTTTGTTCAGCATTATGAATGTGGTGACTGCAGCATGGCTTTTAGCTATAGGTCACAACTTACTGAACACCAGCGAATTCACAAGGTAGAGAAAGCCCACAGATACGATGAAAATACAAAGGACTTTAGGCATCCCGCATCATTTACAGTGGTCCAAAGAATTTACATTCTGGATAAACACCTTGAATGTAACCAATGTGGCAAAACCTTTAACAGGGCTTCAATGTTTATTCAACAACAGAGCACACACGGCGGACTGAAACCACACAAGTGTGATGTGTGTCCGAGGGCCTTCAGGTTTCTTTCATCCCTTATTACACATCAGAGATTTCATGCTGGCAAGAGATCACATCTGACTCAGCATCAAAGAATTCCTCCACAAAAGAAACTCTTTGTCCGTACATTTTGTGGAAGGACCTTTCACAGTTTCTCAGAAAAAATTCAACACCAAAAAACTCGTACTAGAAAGAAATATTACACATGTAATCACTGCAGAAAGGACTTCAATCCATATTCAGTTTCTCTTACATCAAAGAGTTCATACTGGAGAGAGACCCTACAAATGTAATGATTGTGAAAAATCCTTTAAAAGCCAATCGAATCTTAACAAACATCAGAAAATTCATACTGGAGAGAAGCCCTTTTCATGTAATGAATGTGAGAAGATCTTTACCCAGCTCATAGATCTTAATCGTCATCAACAAATCCACACTGGGGAGAAACTTTACATCTGTGATAACTGTAAAAAGACCTTTGTCCGTTTCTCAGATCTAACGCGACACCGAAGAACTCATACTGGAGAGAGACCCTACAAATGTAATGTTTGTGAAAAAACCTTTAAACATCAGTCAAATGTTATTAAACACCAGAAAATTCATTCTGAAGACAGGCCCTTTACATGCGACAGATGTGAAAATACCTTTCGCTATTACTCTGATCTTAACCGACATAAAAAAATTCATACTAAAGAGAAGCCCTATAAATGTAGTGAGTGTCAAAAGCTTTTTAACCACAGTTCAAACCTTAGTAAGCATATGAAAATCCATACTGGAGAGAAACCCTTCATATGTAATCAATGTGGAAAAGCTTTCCATCTAAACTCTGTATCTTGACATCTGAAAACTCATAATAAAAAGAAACCCTAAGACTATAGAAGATGCAGGAAGGCACTTAGAAATCACTTACCTTTTACTAGAAATCAAAAATCTAAACCAAAGAGATGAATGTGGAAAGGGTTTTAACCAAAGCCCATTCTTCTGCATGAATTCATCCTGTATGGAATATTTTAGAAATTTAAATACATGTTGAAGAAACGGGAAGATGTGATCAGAGATGTACTTTCTATATCATAATTGACTCAAATCTTTGAGCAAAAATAGTTAAACATGCTCAAGCAAAACGTGAAGCTGAATAAGGCAGTTCCTATGATGGGAAGTAGGCTAAAAGGCAGCTCCAAGGGTGTAGTAAAAAGAACAGATTCGTTTTGCTGTTTGTTCATAATCTATTTTCACTGGGTGAATAAAGTCATATTTTTAATAGAGGTAGCTCTCTAAAAGTGTAAACTTTTGCATGGAGAGGATGCAACCCTAACCTAAGTGTAAGTAAGGGAAAAAAAAGCCATCTCTTTGGAATTAAAACTTCAGAGAAGAAGAAACTTTGCCAGTGAACAATGAAAAACAAAAAGTGGGTCACTATTTAAAAAACTAAAGGATAAAGAGTTAAGAGGGTAGACATGAGAAATCCAAAGTTTGTGGGTCAGTGGTGAGAAGACAGTTTCTGCTCCTGTTCTAAATGAAAACAACTCAGAGACACCCAGCCTCCCCAAATTCTTGGATGTATCTGGAGAACAAAGAGGAGATGGAGAGACTGCAACAATTCTAGGACTTAGATTCAGGACTTGGAGAATTTATGACTCATAGTGTTATCTGTAATAAGTTGATTTCCTGTATTCCCTGATGACTAACTCATAAGTTTTCTAGTGCATGCTAATACTGGTGTGTAATGCTGGATACAATCAGGTCTTGTGTCAGAAATCTACACTTTCCTGAATTGGTTCCCATAATCATTGGTGGCAGCTTAACCCTGTTCGGCCAAGTGGGATGGGCGTAGTCTAACAAGTCTCTTTAGGACTGGCCTCAATCCATAGAAAGTGATGGAAAGACAACACTGTTTCTTCGAGGGTCATCTTCTCATCTTTCTGACCTCTGCTTTCCCAGATATTAGAGTATAATAGTGGCTACCACAGAGCTAAATTGTTGTAATCCCCAGATGTGGCCCCTCGTCTCAAGATCGTTCCTTGTGTGCTTTTTATCTCTAAGAAAAGGTGTGTACATAAGTTCACTTTTTGCAAATAACCTATAAAACTATAATGTGTCTGTTAAGTTACATATGAGCTGAAAATGCAACTGAAATAAGTTTTAAAATGAGTGCAAAATAAATGTTATAAATACAATTATAAAAATGTAAAATGGTTATTGGAATAAGGAGGGGAAATTTTGGCAATTACTCCTAATTTTGGTCCTTAAAATTCTGGTTTAGAGTCAAATTTAACAGGAATTATTTTATGTGCTTAAAAACATTAAGAATTTCCAACATGGCCCCTAACTGTAAAGTCTGTATTATAAGGAGAAAAGAAAGAAGCTTAATAGAACAGAACAGCTTGTACTGAAAAGTCTAGTATTCCAAATTTGCTAACACCAGACTCAATAGAAGCCTAGATTCCAATAAGCAATGTCTAACATATTCTTTTTATATCTGTTGCTATGTTTCCTGGGAACTATCACTAATTATAAGCCAAAAGTCTCTAATTATATGAAAATAAAAAGGATAAAAGGATAGTCATTATGCAAAAGTTAGGCCATTCAAGACATTCTCATTGGCAAGTTTCAGCTGAAAAATCTTAATTTCCTATCGGATTTTAATATTAAAACACATAAGATATTTCTACTGTTTAAGCAAATAATAGAGTTGTCGGTATAAGTGGAGAGAGAAGATAGAAATGCTTATATAGAGGCTTAAAATGTCATCTAAACACTAACATAGTGTGCACAACTTCCTTTTTTTGCTTTTAATAATTAATTCCTTATTTAAATCCACTGTCACATGTTTGAGGACAGAATCCAACAGGGTGTTGTAGGTTGATGTGAGTCGCTCCAAAAGATACACTGAAGTCTTAACCCCTGTGTGCAGGAAAAACTCAGTTCTCCTGTGTTTCTCCTTTATCCCACACTACCACCACATTCACACTTGTGACACCAGATGTGTGGGTTTTCTCCCACACCAAGCAATTCTGTGATACTGGTTGAGTGTCTTATAATTTAACTCATTTCTGACTATACCCACCTGGGGATAGTGTCAGATCCCACAGGGTAAGGGTACAAGTCCCGCAAGACTGCCCCTCAACCCCAACTTCAAATCCCAAGTCCAGGTTGTCACCTGTGCTTCTGACAGGTTGGCTATAAATCAGAGGTTCCCGTGACCCTCTCCTAGAGTTTGATTAACTTGCTAGAGCAACTCACAGAACTCAGGTGAACAGTTTACTTGCTGTTTACCAGTTTATTATAAAAGGATATGATAAAGGATACAGGTGAACATTTAGATGGAAGACATGCGTAGGGCAAGGTATGTGGGAAGGGGCATGCAGCTCCTGGGGAAGCCACTCTCCCAGCACCTCCATGTGGAAGCTCCAAACCCCATACTGTTGGGGTTTTTATGGAGGTTCCATCATGCAGGCAGGATGTGGAACCAGGAGGATGGAATACCACGGTTAGTCCCCTTATTACCACCTCTGCAGATGAAGGGATTTGGGTCCATTACTAGAAGGCTATGGAGACAGAGTTAGAAGACAAAACCCAACCTGTTCAATCTGAGAATTTAAAGCACCATAAATTAGGAAATTATAAGCTACTAAATTATCATAGGAACAGTTGGTTTTGATGTAGAATGAAATAAGGTTAGCTCCTCAAACATACTGTCACACAACAATGTGGAAAGGAACAGATTAACTTAAACATCATCTCTTTCATTATTTTAAAAGGGAGGCACACGTGGCATAATGTTTGAATTGTTGAACGTTTTCATGGTGCCTAGTGAATGTTACAACACACTTATTAAACACACTCTATTTTATTCTCCTGTGTGAGTTTTCTGATGTGATAATGAGGTTTGATTTATGGCTGAAAGTTTTCTCACATTAATTGTGTTTATACAATTCACTCCTCTATGCCTATCCACAGAGTTTTAGCATTGTGTAAATTACTTGATTTGTTCCTTTGTTGATCACCGCCTTCTCGGAGCTCATTCCTTTTGAGTTTTCTGATGTAGCAGGAAGTTTGATTTGTGGCAAAATGTTTTCTCACATCCGTGACACTCATAGGGTTTCTCCCTGTGTGTATTTTCTGATGTTCAGTGAGAGTCCACAGCCGATGGTAGGCTTCCCCACACTTGTTACATTCCTAGGGTTTCTCTCCCATATGAATTCTCCGATGTACTCTGAAGGCTGACTTATGGCAGGATTTCCCACGTTCAGCACATTCATACGGCTTCTACCCAGTGTGAGTTCGCTGGTGTTGAACAAGGGAGAACTTCTGGTGGAAGGTTTTCCCACATTCATTACACTCATAGGGTCTCTCTCCTGTGTGTGTCCTCTGATGGCGAGTGAGGGCCGACTTCCGGCAGTAGCCTCTCCCATACTCGCTACATTCATATGGTCTCTCCCATATAGTTCTCTGATGCTTGATGTGTGAGTTTTTGTTGATGGCGTGTCCACGTCCGTTGCACTCATAAAGATTCCCCTTTGTGTGCACTCTCTTATATTCACTGTGGTTTGACGTCACAGTGAATGTTCTACCACATTTATTAAACACACTGCGTTTCTCTCTAGTGTGAGTTCTGTGATGTATAGTGAGTGTTGACTTATGGCAGAAAAATTTCCCACATTTGTTACATAGGTAAGATTTCTCTCCTCTATGAGTTATCTAATGTGCCGTGAGGGCTGCTTTAGTACACAAATTTTTTCCACACTGACTGCATTCATAGGGTTTCTCTCCTGTGTGAGATCTCTGATGCACATTGAGGGCTGAATGACAGAAGGTTTTCCCACATTCATTTGGTTTCTCTCCTCTGTGAGTTTGCTGATGAACAGCGAGGTAAGATTCTTGTTGAAGGTGTTCCCACATTCTTTGCATTCGTAAAGTTTCTCCCGCGTGTGACCTGAAATGTTCAGTGAGGACTGACTTCCCAAAAAAGGTCTTCCCACATTCATGACACTCATAGGATTTCTCCCCTCTGAATCTTCTGATGCACAACGAGGGCCAATTTGTCAGTGAAGGTTTTTCCACATTCGCTTCATTCATAGGGTCGACCTCCAGTATGAATTCTTTGGTGTCGAGTAAGGTTCGTCTTTACACGGAAAGTTTTCCTACAGTCATTACGAACATAGGGTTTCTCCCCTGTATGAAATCTCTGTGTACAATGAGGGTGGACTTCTTAGAAAAGGTTTTCCTACATTCATTACATTAACTTGGTTTCCTTTCAGAATGTATCCTCTTCTATGTGAAGAGGACTGCCCTCTTGAAGTGGTTTTCCCACATTTTCCATAGCCAAAAGGTCGCTTCAAAGCCTGAATGTTCTGGTGCAGAATCAAATCTTCATTTTGACTTCTGGCTTTCCTAACTGGATTATATTTGTATTGTTTCATTCCAGAACGACTTTTCTCTTGCTTAGAAACGAGTTGCGTTTTCCCACATCTACTGTATTCATCAGGAACCTTTTTAAAGTAGCTTTTCTTTGCAACGATTACTTCTGAATTAGTTTTTAAATTGTTTCCACATGGATATCTGTAGGGTGTTTTTCTTGAGGGAACAATATTCATGCCCAGATTAAATGTTTTCCCAAATACAGTAGCTCTCTCTGTAATCAGTGTTTTATTGCAGAAGAATACAATTTGCCTCAAATGTTTGCCTTGGATTTCCTTGTCCTCCTTTAAGGCATCATCAGCTTCTAGGAGGGAGTACCATTAATAATAACTTGTGATCCGTGACACACTTGCTATGAAATGAGAGTTCCTTACAAATGCCTTGTTGGACTGGCCCAGCTCTTCAGGATTAAGGAAATGTCAAATACAAACATCTCCGACTGATTTGGGGGAAAGAAAAAAACAAACAATAGAAAAGAAGCCAGCCCACCCACACCAGTCTGTTTAACAGGATGAAAGGAAGAGGAAAGTAGCAAAGAATACGAGTACCTCTGCCATGGAAAAAGGAAAACAGTCACAAGGAACAGTAAGCACAAAGTATACTGCAAGTGTGTCTGACACAGTATTGAATAAGACAGATGAGACTCAAGGAAGCACTCAGAGACAGTGAGACCAGCACAACAGACTTCAGAGAGATGGTCAGAGCTACAAAGAGACACAGAGGAAGGGGTGAGTCTCAAATTTTGCCAGCGACATGGGAACTTCAGAATTTGTACAAATACAAAGAATAGAAAGAAAGATTGTGGGCTGAGCAGGGCTGGAAGTAGGGTGAGGTAGGTGTGACCTCTAGGGCACCTGCACCACCCCAAGAGTGAGTGTCTTCTTAAGTTTTGTATCTGAGGCACCTTGGTTGTCTCACCCTAGTCCCCCCGTAGTGGGGCTGAGCGTGGAGAGTGAAACTGATCTCTCAGTTAAAGGATGGAGAGAAACGTGGAATGCAACTAGATTTGCAAATAGATTGTGTAAATCAAGCAAGATTTATTTTTTTAAGACTGACCTATGAATGTCTGAATATACAGCAAGTCTATGTTAAAGGAAGGTGGGGTCAGGTAGGCAAAAGAGAATGCCACAGAACTAAATTTAAGAGTACGCTAAAAGAAGGTCTGTATACCAGGGATGGATAACTTAGCAGCAAAAATCTTTATAAATTTCGATTAAAGAAGTACATTTAGGACTTCCCTTGGTGGTGCAGTGGTTAAGAATCCGTCTGCCAATGCAGGGGACATGGGTTCGGGCCCTACTCCGGGAAGATCCCACATGCCACGGAGCAACTAAGCCCGTGTGCCACAGCTACTGAGCCTGTGCTCTAGAGCCTGCGAGCCACAACTACTGAGCCCGTGCACCACAACTACTGAAGCCCACGTGCCTAGAGCCTGTGCTCCACAACAAGAGAAGCCACCGCAATGAGAAGCCCGTGCGTGGTAACCAAGAGTAGCCCCCGCTCGCCGCAACTAGAGAAAGCCTGCACGCAGCAACAAAGACCCAACACAGCCAACAATAAATAAACAAGCAAACAAATAAATAAAAATTAAAAAAAAAAGAAGTACATTTATTTGGGGACAATGTTTTTAAGTATCTATAGCATGACAGTCATTTGCCCTCAGTTACTTCCCAAGGTCTGGGGCCTATAAAAAGAGATTCCTGAGGAACATTGCAAAGATGCCAACTACACTCACTAACCACCATAGAACTCTCATTTCCACTGGTTTCCACCTGCTTAGTTATCACTCATCTGAGTAGTTCTGACTTGAGAATTCCTCTACTGTCCATGGTTCTTCTCCTTGCTCCAGTCTGAAGATCACATCTGGTTTGCTAACGTTGATACTCTGTTAAAATGATATAGAACTTGGACCAAGCCCTTTGGACTTTGGGGACTTGAAGGATGAAGAAAGACAGCTTCAAAAGCTGTGTGATGAAGATGTCCAGCAACAGGTCATTAGAGCTAGAACATTCAGGGGAAGGGTGGAGGGAGGGCAGTGAGCCCAAGCACAAGGCTAACATTGCCTCAAAGGGTTTAATCATCTCTCTCCCCTGACACTCAAGGCTAAATAATGAAATTCAACATGTTTTTGCAACACAGAGCAAACACATCTCTTGGTAGTTACACAGGGAAGCTGTACTTACCCACCGAGATGCGGTTGTTCTCCAGCATCACATCCCTCTACAGGAGCCTCTGAGCATGGTCCAGGTGCCGCCACTCCTCCTGGGTGAAGTCCGCAGTCAGGTCCTTGAATGAAACCAATCTCTGAAAGAATACGTTTAGTCTGAGGTGAACAGAAGCCCAGTGGATCCCTGGGGTGCCCCCATCCTCCACTTTGGAGACCACTGTTGTGATCATGGAAATCCATAGAGATGTTTGTCAGCAAGGACTATTAAGATTTGTGATCAAATTTGCATTTGGGAAGCAATGCTCCAGAGCATAGGGGTCTGCACACGACAGCCTGTGAGCCTAATCCAACCCACTAAGACCCAAATCCGGCCATGCCCATTTGTTTGCACGTTATCTATACTGCTGTCACACTACAGCAGCTATGCTGAGTTGATTTGACAGAGACCATAGGGCCGGCAAAGCCAAAAGTAGTTATTATCTGGTCCTTTACAGAAAATGTCTGCTGTCCCCAACTCTAGAAAAATGGGAAATGGATTAAAGATCAGATTAGAGGGGAAGAGAACTAGGACGCCACGGTGAGACATGACCACAGGCAGCTCTGGTAGGGGTGGGAAGGAGGGAATCAATCCTCCATGATGAGGAGCCAGAGGAGTTGGCCACTAATCGGTTGTGCATGGGAGATATAATGTGCAGATTATTTTGTTCCAGATCATTTTGGTAGCATCATATGCTGAGATTAGGAATACAAAACAAAACCAAAACAAAAGAATTGAGCATAGGAAACTGACGCATTGCTGTTTCAGATGCCATGCTCGAGTCTGTGAAGGATACAAGTAGAGATGTCCAGTGGGCAGCTGGATATTTGGTTCTGAAGCTCAGAAGAGAGAGTGGTGACCAAAAGCAATATTAGAAGGCATAAATAACGGGGAAGATCTCTATGGACCAATATGGAGTGATTCCCAGGCTATATTGGTAAGTGAGAAGGAGTATCTATAGTATGCTACCTTTTATGTAAGAAAGGGGATGTAAGAAAATACACATGTATCTGCTTATGTGTACAAAAGGAAATACAGAAAGGGTAGACCAGAAACCAAAGAAACTGGTTACCTTCAGGGGACAGGTGGGAATAGTTGGAAAGAATGGGGGCGACAGGAATGGGGTAGAATGGGATGAGGGGAAAGTGACAACTCTCTAAGTGTATCTTTATCTGTGGCTTCAGAGACGTTCTCACTGATGCATTTCAAGGAAGGTGTGGTCAAACTGTCAAATGCAACAAAGAGTTTAGTAAAGGATGAACTGGAAAATACCCACTGGATTTGAAAATATTTACTAGAACAGATTCATGAGTGTGGTGGCGGCAGACACAAGACTGCATCAAGTGAGTTGAAATGACATGAGCAGGTGAGAACCGTGGTTCCAGCAACTCAGAATCAGAGAGTGGAGGGCACTTCCCTGGTGGGCCAGTGGAAGACTCCATGCTCCCAATGCAGGGGGGTCCAGGTTCAATTCCTAGCCGGGGAACTAGATCCTGCATGCATGCCGTAACTAAGACCTGGTGCAGCCAAAAATAAATAAATAAATGAAAATAAAATCTTAAAAAAAAAAAAAAAAGACAGAGTGGAGATTGCAGGGAATGACAAGTATGTGTTTAGGAAGTAATCTCCTTAGCTATGCCTGGTACCCCTTGCCTCCAACTCACAGCCTCACCAATCCTCCAATGAAGTGTCTTTTCCTGACAAATCTGTACCCTGCCCTTCCCCTTCCATTGCAACTCACATCTTTCTTCTGAAAGTTGAACTGAGGCTTTGCTGAGTCACAATAATCAATGGTCTTTGAATATAGTATGATCACCCAGATTCTGCTCACCCTGGACAGGAAAATTCTGGTCCAGTAACTCTTTTTTTTTTTTTTTGCGGTACGCGGGCCTCTCACTGTTGTGGCCTCTCCTGTTGCGGAGCACAGGCTCCAGACGCGCAGGCTCAGCGGCCATGGCTCACGGGCCCAGCCGCTCCGCGGCATGAGGGATCTTCCCGGACCGGGGCACGAACCCGTGTCCCCTGCATCGGCAGGCGGACTCCCAACCACTGCGCCAGCAGGGAAGCCCCTGGTCCAGTAACTCTTGAATATGCTCCTTTCAGGAATTCTGTCTTGGCCTTAAAATCCTAGGGAGAGATTTCACTTCAGAAACATGTTCTTCCAGGTGTGATTTCTGTCCTTGGCGCCTTCTGCTTTTTCCTTCACTGGGATGGTTTTGTTTCCACCTGGGCGTAGCGGCCACTTTTCCATTAGCTGGAATCTGCACTTGGGGTCCCAAGGTTCAAGTGCCTGGTGAGCTGGACCTTTCCTAAAATCCAATCAAGGCTGCTGAGAAGTGAGACAATACCGCAGGAGGCAGAAAGAGCCTAGAAGCCTCGATTACGCCTTGTGACCTAAGAAAAATAGGCCCAATGGTTTATCAAAATACATAGTATAACTGCTTTCTAGGGCACACAGAAGGCAAGTCATCATGCCAGAAAAAACCCAATGTGTAGGCAGAGGCGAATGCATATTACAAAGATCATGAGACTGGGAGTAAAATAGACTTCATTTTAAAATCAACTCAGTCACCAGAGAATAAATCACTTTAGCTCTCTGTAAATGAGGTTTTAAAATGTGCTCCAACAGGGGGCAGTAATGCCGACTTCACAGCCTGGTTGGGAGGACTGAGGGAGATATCTAAAAATCTTTGTAACACTGATTGCAAGGGATACGTGTCGAGGGTGTATTATATTCTGGGCTTACTTTTTACTTCAGAACAAGCCTATGGGGCAAATATTATTCCTAGGCTCATTTTAGAGATGAGAAAACAGGATGAAATAACATGCCCTGGGATGCAGTGCTGTTCTGTGGCAGCACCTGGTCTGAACACAAACATCAGGCTCTTAAAACCTCATGCAGCGCTGCAGACAACACCCCCCAGCGCCAGCCCCCTGAAAGCTTTTCCAGTCATATCTACACCCTGGCCATTCTCTTCAACTGAAGCTCACATCTTTCTTTTAATAAATGCTTAGTATAAAATAACTAATATAATGATCACCATATTTGTTTCTATAAATATTCCTTCCCTTCCCTAACGTCCTCCAGTATTCTTCAACCCAGCCCAGCAGGCTGCAGATCCAAGCGCCTCAGCGGAACTTTGGGGATCAGATTTTAGCCATTTGGATGTACAAACCTTGCACCTCCACAGAGCACCTTCTTCAGGCAATGAAGGGCTGCAGGGAGCGCCCGCCATGAGGCCTGCAGGTCAGGAGCCCGGCCCTCGCTCCCCTTCTCCGGGACCATGGGAAACCCGGCTCCGGGCCTCCCTGGAGAGGGATGCGGGGAGAGCGCGCATCCACTCTCCGAGGACCGAGGCCAGCTCCGCCCAGCCACTTCCCCTCCAGCCCCCGAGGGCTCGGAGCTCCCCGCCAGTCATTTAACTTGTGGGTGCACCCGCTTCGCTCCCAGTTCACCAGGCCCAGGTGACCACGGAACGCCGCGCCCCGTAGGCTGCAGGACCCGCCGCGGGAAAAGCCTAGAGAACAAGTAGACGCGCCCACGTAGAAAGCCGAGGCCCCACATGCGCAGAAGAGGCCGCCGGGCCGTCCTTCCCAGGTTTTCCAAAGGGCGGTCGACGCTTTTCCGGACTACATTCCCCATAAGGCACCGCGGCCACCGCCCACAACGGAGGGCTCCTTAGAGGAGCCTCTGTTGTCCTTACTCAGCTTGGTTGATTGCTAGGAACCGTTAATACAAAAAGAAAAGGTGCATATGAATTTCACCGAAGACTATAGATGAGAAGCGAAGATTACAGACTATGAGGTGTCCACCAAAATGCTAATGATTCCCAAATCCTTATCTTTCTCCTAAACTTCTCTTAGGAACACCAGAGGTGTATAGTCCCTTATTCTCCCTACTGTTTTTCCTGCTCAGCATCAGAACACACACCGGGGAGTATACCCAATGAGCATTTTAAATGTGAGAAAGCCTTCTATAGTATATATCCAGGAAGGCTGGGGGTGGAAGGCTGAAGATAAAGGCCAGTTGGGCCCAGAGAGCGCTCCTCCCACCTGCATTCTTAGAAAACCCTTGGGAGGCTGCACTGCTGGAATGAGGGGGTGGGGTGGGGGAACGAGGAGCCTGGACACATGCGTTCCTGCACGCAGTTCCCTTACAGTGTCGCCTCTGTCGCTCCCTTGTCCCCTCTAAGCCTGTATACTTGTCCATAAAAATAAGTATGAAACCTCCCAAATAGGGATACTATCAGGAACCATCAGAGAATCAGGCACACAGTAAGTGCTTAATAAATGCTGAATTTCTCTCGATCTCCCCAGAACCCATCCTCTTGGGCTTTCAGACTGTCCCGGTCCATTGGGGCAGTTTTAGCGCCAGATGGCGTAGTATAGTCTTGGGAAAGTCACTTCACCTCTCTGAGCCTCACTTTCCCCATCAGTAGAAGAAACAGAATAACAGCTACGGTGTAGGGACTCACTGAGGAAGTTTAATAACAAACCAAGATGAATTTAGCGTTTAGTTTGTGACATTGACTCTAAATGAATCATGCCATTTCTGTGCCATTACCTCATACAACAGGAGAGGCAACGGAGGCTCAGAAACGCTCAGAAGTGATGTCGCCAAAAACAAGCCGAGTAAGTGGCACCACCTGGACTTGAACTTGAGCTTGACTCTAGGAGGGCCCAAGGTTCCATCCACCAATCTGCTGCTGGCTCAGTACAGGGGTCCGAATGAGGAGGGACGTCCCTACCTGCTTTCGGGAGGAGAAGCGCCCTTGGCCAGCGGGGCCGCCCTGGTGCACAGAGCCCGATCGTCCCCAGTCACCAGGAGGCAGCGGCCCCGCGAAGAGGACGCGTGCTATGAGTGCATAGGACACGGTGGCCAGGCCCAGGGACAGCGCGTAGAAGAGCGCAAAGTCCAGGAAGTAGACGGGCGACTACAGAGCGTGACACGCGGTAGCGGCACTGCTCCTGTACGCCGTCGGCTTACGCGGTCTCGCGCGTGTCCACCAGGAAGAGCCAAAGCGCGTAGGCGCCGGTGCCCAGCCACACCAGCGCTGCAGTGCGCTTGGTTCATGCCGCGGTGGACAGAGCCTGGGCGCTCAGAGGACGGCAGATGGCGAGGTAGCGCTCCACCTTGGATGCGTTGATGCCCACGTACTGCACGTAGGTGATGCCCAGGCAGCCTGCGTGGCCGAAGACCCAAACCCGCGCGGATGCCGCCTCGGCCACGGTGGGCACTTCAGCAGCCAGGAGCACCAGCAGGTCCGCGGTGGCCAGACTCACCAGGTAACAGTTGGTGGGTGTGACCATGTGGCGGCTCCGGACCACCACCAGGACCACCGTGGCGTTGCCCGCCACACGCACGGCGCACACGAGGGGCACCAGGGTCAAGGTACAGGGCCCGTACAGCCAATGGAGGGTGGTGAATGGGGCCCAGGCCTCGCGCGCTCAGGGTGCTTGGTGGGTTTCTCCATGCGCCCCTGTCCGTGCTGTACCCCTAAGGCAGCAGCGAGTTAGGGAATTACTCCCGGGTGCGAAGGTGTCCTCGGCGAATCTCCGTGCAGGAAGCTGCAGGTCCCGCAGTTGGTCTCCAGCTGAACTGGTTTCTTCAGCTCCCTGCAGGGTCTCAATTTCACTACAGGGACGCTGGGGACTCCGAGGAATCAGGAATTAGGCTCGTGCTGCTCAGTTTCCAAGACGACTTGTAGCCGGCGTTGGCGCGATCATTGCCGGGGTGGGGTTTACTGCAGGGGCTCGTTCTGCATTGTGGGGTCGCGCTCTAGCAGTGGACCGGGCACCCGACTGCCGCTCCCTACAGGAGCGACTGCTGGAGCGCTCTCAGCTCTTACCTCCCCTCCCCAGGTTCGCGAAGCTCAGGACTCTAAATCCGGGTATCCAATGAAGCGCAGTGCGTACTGACCGATCTTCGCCTCCCTAGCGTTTTTCTTCTCTCTGCTTTTCACGACCACCCCAGACAGGCTCCTCTGCTGGAGTTGGCTTGTCCTCTCCATTGATGCCACTTGTCTGATTCTGCTTGCACACGGGGTCAGGTAGAGGATGCAGGGTGCGCTGGGGAACGGATGCCTAAAAGGGGCAGTGGGATCTGGCGCCCTGCCTGCGCGCCTTTGCCCTGGGCTTTCGTTCCCTCCCTTCCTTCTCTACAGGAGCGGCTCCACTGGGCAAGGGCGGAGGAGTCCGCGACTCGCTGGCTTCCCAACACAATCCTGGGCTCCTGTCGTGTTTTCCCTGGCAGAGACTTCAGCCCTACTGTTGACAAATGGGGAACCAAGGCCCAGAGCTGTGGGGAAGGAAAAGTATTTGCCCATCTAGACTTGAGTTGGTCCTGTGTCCTCCTTGTCACCTTTTCACTTTCTCCTGGTTACTTTTCCCAGTTGTTTTTTTTTTTTTCCTCCTGAAGAAAACCTGTAAATTCTTGGAGGGTGTGCCCCACCTTCCCACAAGAGTTTCTCCCATCTCTAAGACTGTGCCACTCACAGGGCACAAACCTGTTAGGAATCTTTAGCTCTGTTCCTGCTACAGAAAAGGTGCTTAATGGTAGTCGAAAGAAGGAAAAAACTTGTTTCTTCACTAGAGGAAGCGTCCTGAAGGTGGGACCGCACTAAGCCTCATAAAAGGCATAAAGGCTGCTTTCCAGGGAGCCTAGCTTCCTGCCTGCACATAGCAGATGCTGAGGAATTATTCACTGCTGACGAGCCATCAATTATGCTCTCTAAAAATTATTTCTTCATCTGTGAAATGGAATAATAATGATAGAACCCACCTCAGAGTGTCCTCGGGAGGCTCACATGATTGATGTGGGGAAAATCCATGTAATGCTTAGCTGTGCTTGGCTGTAGTAAGGGGTGAATATATTGGTAATTACAGTTATACACACTTCTCTGTGTGTCTGAGCAGTTTGCTCTGCCTACAGATCTGATAAATGGACAAAAAAATTAATGAGAGGGAACTTGGCAGGGGAGTATTTGGGGGGCACCAGCCAAGGTCCTATTGCCCCCCATTGTCAGTCTTTGTAACAAATCATGACTAATGTATATGAAACACCTAGTATTGCCTGGTGATACTCTGTGTGCTTCACAAGTATTATTTAATCCTATACTTACAACATCCTATAGGGAAACTATTATTAGATGCCCATTTTACAGACAAAGAAACTGAGTCCCAGAGCAGTTAAATAACATGCTCAAGGTTACATAGGTTAGTAAGGGGGCGGAGTACTAGAATTTGAGCCCAGTAGCTTGACTGTGGAGTCCATGCTCTTACCCACCATGCTATACTACCTCTCAGCAATGTTCTCTGCGATCTTCATCAGTAGCAATAGCAAAGCATCCTACTTGGAGCCGAACACCACGGCAGGTGCCTTACATTCATTATGTCTATTTCTCACAGCCCTATCTAGGCAGGTATTATTATTCCCATTTTATAGATGAGGAAATTAGGTCCAGAGAGGAATAATTTCCAATGTCATGCAGACAGTAGGGACCAAACAGAAGCAGAACCCCAACACTACCAACTTTATGCTCCCTGCCCCCACTCCAATCCCAGCTGTCCCTTGCTCAGCTCTTTCTAAGGTAGCAAAGGCCAGTTAAGTCCAGGATGCCTCCTCCCCGCTCCAGGTGTGGCAGTCCTCCCTGAATGTGGTCCAGAGCAATCCTTTTAGCCATATTAATTGCAAGTGGCTCCCGGACTTCTCTAAGCCTGCCAGCTCTCTCTCTCCTGCCTAATCGAGCTGTTCAGTTGCCAGCAGCAAGGCGTAGTACTTGGCAATGAACTAAATATGTCTAAAGTGGAATTCTTTGATTTCCCATATCCTACCTCATCCATTTCTAGTCTTCCTTATCTTAGCAAAGCCACCAGTTGCTAAAACATCCACCCAGTTGCTAAAACCAAATATTTGGGAGTTATTATCTCTCTCTCTCCCCCACCACTGACATCCAATACTTTGGCAAGTTCTTCAATTCTACCCCCAAAATGTACCTCAAATTAATCCAAATTTCACCACCATGTTCTCTACCAACACTTTCATTTATCCATAATCTTTTGTTTGGGCAACTGTAATTGTTTCCTAGCGGGTCTCTCAGCTACATTCTTGCTCCTCTCTCTACAGACAGCATCAAGGGATCCCTTAAAAAATAGAAACCATTCCCCTGCTTATACCCTTCAACAGCATCCTTTTTCACTTAAAACAAATCCAAACACTTTATACAAGCCCTAGAATTCCCTCTGTGATGTGGCCCTTTTCTACCTCTCCCTCTTACTCATGATGCTTCAACCATAGCTTCCATCTTTCTGTTTGGCTTACGTGGTATACTAGGTTGAATAGTATCCTCCCCAAATTCATGTCCACCAGAACCTCAGAATGTCACCTTATTTGGAAATTGGGTCTTTGCAGATGTAATTAAGATGAGGTCATAATGGATTAAGGTGGCCCTAAATCCAATGGATGACATTTTTATAAGAAAAAAGGAGAGGGAGATTCAGACACGGAGACACAGAGGAGACATTCACAGGGAAGAAGGCATGAAAAGACGGAGGCAGAGATTGAAGTGATGCAACTACAAGCCAAGGAAGAAGCTAAGAAGAGGCAAGGAAAGATTCCTCCCGTGAGCCTTCAGAGGGAGCGGGCTCTGCTGATACCTTGATTTCAGACGTATAGCCTCCCAAAATGAAGACAATAAACTTTTGTTTTAGACCACTCAGTGTGTGGGAATTTGTTACAGCAGTCCTGGAAAGCTAATAGATGTGGCAAGCTCCTTCCTGCCTTGGAAACTTTGTACCTGCTGTTCCCTTTACGTGGAAACCTCTTCTACTGGGTCATCACATGGCTGGTTTCATATCATCCTTTCTGGTCTCCACTGGGATCTGTCTCCTCAGAGATGCCTTCCTCAACCACCCTAAAGTCACTTCCCTTGAGTTACTGTGAACCACAACTCCTTTACTTTTCTTCATAGCACTTACCACTCTGAAATTACTTTATAGATTTCTTTGAATATTTATTTGTTATCTTTCTTATCCTAACAGATGCAGGCTACATAAGAATCACAGCTACATGCCCAACACCCAGACAAGTACCTTGTATATGAGAGGAACTCAATAAATATTTGTTAAATGAACTTATTAAATAAAGGCTCAGAACAGTCAAAGAAGAAAACTTTCCCAGTGTCACACCACCAGGAAGTGGCAAAGCTGTGACTTAAACGCAGGTGCTCTGATGCTAGAGCCCAAGCTTATAACCATTATGCAATAACATTATAGTTAACTTTGATGCAGAGGAGGAATAAATAAAATTTGGGATGGGGTCCAATAAGAAAATAAGACACAAAAGAGATTAATTTTACTCTAGTTATTGGAGTTAGAGTATGACAGCATCAGCTGGAAAAATAAGACTGGGTTTGCAGTGCAAGTCTGACCTAGAAGATTAATTTAAGGCCAGGAAGAAACCTTCTCTTAACATAAGGTTGGGGAGCTGTCCAAGGCCCCTGGTGCTGAATTCCAGGTTTGAGTTGGATGGTGTCATAGAGGCATCTTTCTCATCCATGGACACAGCTAAGACAGTGCATCCTGAGAGCCAGCTATCTGAATGGTGCTTCCGGTTTCTCACCTTCCTGATTATCCCAGAGCTGAGCTCCCCGGTTAAGGCAGTTCTGGGCTCTCATTCCTGGAGGTCCCCTCCTCCAGCGCTTCCAAATGTTTGTAGGGACTCATTCCCTGTATTAAATATCTCCTGGCTTAAAATATCTGAAGAAATTTCTTTTATCTGTAATAAAACCCTGACTGATAGGACACCCAATTCAGCCCACATTAGTTCTTTCTAAATTAGATCAACTTAGAGTTTCATATTTCTTTTTGCTTCCTTATCTACCCCTTACTCAGATTGCATGTGAAGAAAGCCCTAGAAGCTGACCCAGTGAGCAAGAAAGCTTACTTTTTGAGAAGTATAGGGGCAATGATGAAAAGATTGTAAACTCCTATTTTGTTTTTTACATCCCTATTGTTGAAAGCAACAACAAAAAAAACAACTCAGGGTTTTACAATAATTAATCAGGATTCATGGTCCCCCAGTCCACTCTAGCCAGAATTTGGAGGGGAGCAGAGGAGGGAGGTGAGTTTGGCCCCGGAGAATCCACAGACCATCTTTCTGCTACATTGCCAGCTCAGGACAGGCTGCCCACATTCCTTGGTTCAGGGCCCCTTCCTCACAATGACGTCACTCCAACCTCTGTTCTGGTCATCACATTCCCTCCTTTTGACTCTGACCTTCCTTCCTCCCTCTTATAAAGACCATTGTGATTATACTGCCTCCCCACATGCCCCAGAAAATCCAGGATAATCTCCCCATCTCAAGACCCTGGACTTAATCACATCCACAAAACCCCTTTGGTCATGTCAGGTGGCATATTCACAGGTTCTGGGGATTAGGGTATGGACAGCTTTGGGGGGCATTATTCTGTCTACCACATGCGTGGTACGAGGGAGCTGGCCTTAGGAGGCAAAGCTGATGCACTTCCTGGGGCCTGATGTGATTCTCTCAAATGTACTGGCTGTTTAAGTTGAAACTCTTTTCTTTCCTTTTTTTTTTTCTCAACATCTTTACTGGAGTATGATTGCTCTACAATGGTGCATTAGCTTCTGCTGTATAATAAAGTGAATCAACCATACATATACACATATCTCCATATCCCCTCCCTCTTGCATCTCCCTCCCACCCTCCCTAGGGGATGTATTTCTTAGTGCTTTGTATCTTTCCCTTTGGCCACAAACTTGGCCTGATGCAGGCTGCTTCCAGTGCCTGACTATTCCCTTCTGCAAGCCCAGAATCTTCAGCAAGGAGCCCAGACCAGAGAGAGCGCAATTCTACCTCCAGATATCTGGCCGTTCAACTAATTGTTCCTGAGCCCTTGCTCAGGTTCTGCTTTAGATGCTAGGAAAACTGTGGAGGACCAGACAGATAGCATGGGATTTACATGTTTGTGGGGATGACATGAAACACACCAGCAAATAAACCAAAAATAAGAATCAGCTAAACATACAAATGCATAGGGAATGAAGGATATTGATAAGGGTGCGTATAAAGATGGAAAAACAACTTAACATGATAGATCAGCAGTCAGCAAGCATTTTATTTAAAGAGCCAGATAGTAAATATTTCAGATTTTCTAGGCCACGTCTCAACTACTCAAATTTCCCATCAGAGCAAAAGAAGTCAGAGACAATACTTAAACTAATGGGTGTGGCATTGGTCCAATAAAACTCTATTCATGGAAACAGGTCCGATTTGGCCCACAGATTGGAGCTTGTTGACTCCTGTAATAGAGCAGAACTAGGTGGGATGGGACAGTTTTAGGTAGAATAGTCAGGGAAGGCTTCTCTGAGGAGGTGACATTTGAGCTAATGCCCAAGTGATGCAAAGAAGTCGGCCATGCCGAGACTTGAAGGAAGAGTGTTCCAGGATGTGGGAATAGCAAAGGCATTGCCCCGAGCTGCAAACCAGCCTCTGAGGAGCTTAAGTCCATGCGGCCAGGGCATAGGGAGGGAGGAAGAGGCTGGCTCAGTCAAGGTTTTGTGACCCAGGAAAGAGCTCTCAAAGGGATAACTACAGAGAGTTGTTGTTTTTTTTTTTCCTTTTGGCCTCACAGCATGCAGGATCTTAGTTCCCTGACCAGGGATTGAACCTGTGACCCCTGCAGTGCAAGCACGGAGTCGTAACCACTGGACCGCCAGGGAATTCCCTAAAGAGAATTTAATGAAGGCATAGAGGTGGGGACTTGGTTAAGGGAATGATAACGACACCCCCAGAGACCTGTACCTGGTAGATGGAAGCTGTGCCTCTCTGGAACGCAGGGGGAACCGTAGCAGTGGGAGCGAGGTCACCCAGAGCGTGGAACGTGGCCTTTGCCAAATAAACGCCCAGAAGGCCGCAGGGATCAACAGCCTGACCTCGTTCTCTCTTCCCACTTTAAATCACCTGCCGGTGCCTCCCATTGGCTGAGCCCAACCAGGAGTCAGAGGTCAAGGGAACCAGGGTGATAGAACCACAAATGTCAGACTCCTGGGAAAGAGAGCAGGTGAGAGAAAGGCAGAGAACGACCTGGAGGGAAAAACAGGGAATACCAAGCCCACAGGGTATGGAGTTGCGATTTTATTGTAACTTCGATAGGGATGGAGTTGCCATAAAATACGGATTACTGAACAATTTGAATTTCAGATAAACAACAAATACGGGTTTCGTATAAGTAGCCTCAGGACATACTTATACCAAACCCGTATTCATTGTTCATCTGAAATTCAAGTTGAACCAGGTGGCCTGTATTTTTATTTGCTAAACCTGGCAACCCTAGATGGGGAAACCCTGAAGGAATTTGAAGCAAAGGAATAACAATCTAATTTAGAATTTAATAAATACATTTATTTATAAAATCAGGAAAATTTTAATGACTATAAATAAGTTCAGAAGATTCAGAGACATAGAAATAAGCTCCAGGGGCGTTTAGACACCGTCAGGGTGCAAAGTCTCCACCTACGAGGTACAGCAGCCTATGCAGACGGAAGCCTGGACAGACACCTGGCACCGGCCGGAGGAACCCTGTCTTCACTTTGCGTCGTCCTTTTCTGTTTATCCAGGCCTTTCCTGCCCAGTATCTCATTCCGCCCTTAACACATTCCCGTGTGCAAAGTAGGTCACACTGATTGTTGTTACGCAGTCCTTATGCAGATATAGAAACCAAGGCTCAGAGAGGTGAAGCGACCTACCCAAGGTCACACAGGGGAGGCAGCAGAAGGGCCAAGGTCACCACTCAGGTCTGGGCAACTCCAAAGTGCTTTCCTCTCGGCACCATTGCTCTCTGTCCTTCCAGGTATCCAGCAGGTCTGTCTAGCCGTTCTAGGTGCTTGCTGCCGGCCCGGGTTTCAGGAGCAGTATGGAGTGCCCGGGGCCAGCTGCTGGCCTCGGTGCCTGTCATATCTTCGCTGGAGCCGGGCATGAAGGTGGTGGACCCTCCTTGCCTCCTGGGTCTTGAAGAAGGAGGCAGCGATGCTGTGCCTCAGGCGCCGGGCGTAGGTCTCCAGGAGGACCGTGGAGCAAGCGACGAGCTGCAGGGCGCCTGCAGCCAGGTGGGCGGCTGTGTGCGGGCGCCGGGGGGGCAGCAGCGGGCAGCCAGGGGCGATGAAGCGCAGCTCCCACTGGAAGGAGTTGTGGGCAGAGAGGAAGGGGCTCTCCAGAGGCGGCTGGTTGAAGAGGAAAGGGATGAAGCCCAGGATGGTGTATGCAGCCTTCAGAAAGGAGAAAAAGGCAAAGTCAGCAGAGAGACACCCCAGCCGTTCCCTGCCCCCCACCACATCTGGATGCTCTTGGGTCTGGACGGGTCCAGCTTTCCCTGTCCTCATCTGCAAAATGGGCGCAAAATCTGACCGTTTTGAGGAGGGTCAACTGAGATCAGGAATCTGAAACAGGCTTTTTACGGAATGAAAAGCACCATACAAATGCTATTTATATTGTTATTACTCTTTGCAGGGAACACTTTAGAGAAAACCAATTCATGCTTAAGGGCATTTACTCTTTTCTGAGCCCTTAGTGAAACTTCAGATGTTCTAGTCCATCAAGTAAGCACAATTTTATGAGGATGAGACCATGGGCAGCCTCATTTAAAAGACGGGAACCTGGGCTTCCCTGGTGGCACAGTGGTTGAGAGTCCGCCTGCCGATGCAGGGGACATGGGTTCGTGCCCCGGTCCGGGAGGATCCCACATGCCGCGGAGCGGCTGGGCCCGTGAGCCATGGCCGCTGAGCCTGTGCGTCCGGAGCCTGTGCTCCGCAACGGGAGAGGCCACAGCAGTGAGAGGCCCGCGTACCGCAAAAAAAATACAAAACAGGAAGCTGGCAGGATTGGCCCGTGGGCTGCTCCTAAGGCTTCCTCCAGTCTGTTATCCACAGATGTGAGCTATTAATAATAGTCACTATTTATTAAACATCTCCCATGCGGTATGGAGCTGCCTAGGCACTTCTAGAGACTACCACGTGTTAAGACTCCCAGTAACCTTGTAGGGTAAGGAGGATTGATCCAGTTTGTACAGGTGAGAAAAATGAGGCTGGGATATGCTGCGACGTGTGAAGAGTGGCCTTGGGGGGCAAATTATTTTAATATCTCTGGGTATCAGTATCTTCACCTGCGATAAGGGGTGAAAATAGAACCCACTGCCTCAGGCTGTCGTGAGAATTACATGGTTCTTCTGCCAAAGCCCCTGGATCCCACAGCGTATCCAAGCACCACGACTCGAAGGCAAGTAAAATTCAATTTTGAGTCAAGGGTTTAACAAACCCTATCCTCTCCCTCAAGGAAATGACTCTGTGCCCACCATCCTGTCACGACACTTACATCATATTTGATGGTGAGCGTGACGGGCACAGCGGGAAGCTGCTGAGCCCAGCCCACGGCTGCCTGCGCCAGGAGAAAGGCCACGTGGTCCACGGCCACTGTCACAGCTGTGGCCATCAGGAGCAGGGTAAGCAGCCCCAGCCTTAGGAGACAACTCAGCAGCTCCCCCTGGGACAGCCTTGGCCGGGCCGCCCACAGCAGCCAGGCTGGTGGGGAGGCCACCAGGTGCGTGGCCCCGACCTCTGTCAGCTGCTGTGCCAGCTGCCAGGTTGCATAGATGTTATCAAACTGCAGGTCAGTCAGGTATCGATGGAGGTACCAGGCTGAATCCACCAGGAGGCCCAGCATAAAGAGCCCTGTGACTGCCCGCTGGGTCCTCAGGGCCACCACCTGGGCCAAGGACTCCAGGCCGGAGAAGTCCTCCAGGACCTGCTGAGTGACCCTGAACACGTGGAGCCGGAAGGCGGAGCCATCGCCCTGGGCCTGGAGCGTCAGGCCCTGGCTGCCTGCTTGGCCGTCAGGGCCCAGAGCCCGGGAGGCTCTGTGCAGCTGGTGAGTGGTGTTGAGCAGACTCTCCAGGGAGCCCTCCGTGACACACCTCAGCACCTGCCCAGCTGCGTGCATGTTGGCCAAGATGTTGGGCACCACGACAATGGCCAGGGTGGCGGTACTCCAGGATAGGAGCAGGCGGCGGCCCTGCTCCGTGCCCAGGGTGGGCACGCTGAGTGCAAACAGACAGCGGGCGGGGGGCACCAGTCCCAGGCCCAGGAAGGCCAGGAAGCCACAGACAGTGGCCACCATGGCCGAGGGCCCTAGAGGATAAAGTAGCAGGGACACCAGCCCATAGTAGGTCAGACCCGCGGCAGCAATGGCCAGGGAACCGCACAGGAGGAGCTGGGTCAGCAGCTGGCCACAGCTGGCTGGGACAGGCTGGGAGAAGACAACCCAGGCGGCCTGCAGCAGGGCAAGGGCCTTGTGGAGCCCCAGGTACCAGAATCTCCACCTGCACACAAGGAAATAGGGGGAGCCTCTATCAGGAGGGTTGGGGCATTGTGTGTCTGCCCAATGCCCCTGCCCTACAAACTCATCAACTGCCAACAGGCTCCACCCCTTTAGCCACAGTGGCGGACACTCCTCCCAGGTGGGCCAATCAGAGTAACCCACCCCAAACCCACATGACCTAAGCTGAGCCAATCAGAGCCTTCCCCAGGATTATTCTCACTGAGTTGTCAGGGAAGAACTAGTTTCCATGCAGTTCCTGAGGATGAGAGGATGAATACCTGGGCTGCTTGTGTCTTGTGAGGGCAACTGGTGCAAGGGAATGAAAGAGTCATGGAGAGAGAAGCACAAATGAAAGAGAGAGGATGAGAGAGAGAGAAATGGGGAGAGATGCTTTTTCGCTTGAATTCATAGTCTTGGTCAGCTCAGTGTGACCCTGGACGCTCCTTCTTTATGGATCTCAGTATCTCCTCTATAATTTAGAGGATGGGAAGAGTGGACCAGTTGATCTCTGAGGAACTTTTCTCCTCTATTGTACTCTTATTTATTCATTCAACAAATATTTATTAAGCAACTACTCTGTGCTAGCCATTGGAGAAACAGGAATGGATAAAACAGAGGAGAATTCCTGGCCTCATAGAGCTTCCATGGAAGAGTGATAGCAGAGGAATAGTAAGAAGAGGTTGGGCTCTGGATACGTTTTGCTGGAAGAGCCAACACGATTGGCAGACTGATTGGTTGTGAGTGTGAGAGAAAGAGGGGGGTTCAGGATGACAATGAGGTTTTGTGTCTGAGCAGCTGAAAGCACTGAGGTGTTGTTTCCTGAGATGGGAAATCTGTGGTTGAAACAGGTTTGGGTGGAGGGGGGAGAGGAAGAATTCAGCTGGCAGTCAGAAATTTGAGCTGCGAGTTGCTGAATGTGTGATTGGAAACAATCTGGAACTCAGAGGAGAGAGCAGGCTGGAGATATAAAGCTGGGAGTTGTGGATTGATAGACGGTATTTAAAGTCATGGGGTAGATGAGATTCCTTAAGACCGTGTGCTGACGGAAAGGAAAGAGCTCCGAAGACAGAGCTTAGTGGCACTCCAGGGTTCATGGGTTGGGAGATGAGGAGGAACCAGCCCAGGAGACCAAGAAGCCAGGCACTGTGGAGCTTGGGAAGCCAAGTCAATGAAATGTTTCAAGAAGGGAGTGAGCAAACGTGTCAAGTGCTGCTGGTGGGTCAAGAAGGATGAGAGCTGAGCAATGACCATTGGATTCAGCCACGTGGAAGTCACTGGTGACCTGGACCAGGGCAGCTGGGTGGCTTGTTCACTAGAGTGGACCCAAGGGAGGCTGGATGGAGAAGAAATTGAGGCACGAGTGCAGACAACGGTTTCAGGTCATTTTTGCAGTAAAGGTGTAGAGAAATGTTGTAGTAGTTGACATGGGAAATGGAACCAAGTTCCTTTAGGATGGAGGAACTTGAGCATGTTTGCAGATGGGGGATCCAATCAAGAGGGGAGACATTGATGAAAGGGAGGCTTGCTGGTGTGACATTCTTCAGTGAGTGGCATGGGTGAGATTGAGAGCATGGAAACTGGGGCTGGTCTTAGAAAGGAGCAGGGGCTGTTCATCCTTAGTAGCAGGTGGGAAGGCACAGGAAATGGTTACAGGTGATGGTGAATGGACAGGTAAGGTGTGCGTACTAAGGTATCGGTATCAACCAGTATACACAGAACAGAGCAATAGTTAAGGGCGTGACCTCCAGACTGCTTGGGTTCAAATCCCTGCTTCATCACTCACCATCTGTGTGACCTTGGTCAAGTTTCTTAACCTCTTCGTGCCTCAGTTTTCTCATCTGTAAAATGGTGCATAAAAGTGATACCTCATAGGGTCATGGCACATAGGAAGTACCATGTCAGCTATTACCTGTCACGAGAGCCTCAATTCCACCAGGGCAGGGACTTGGTCTCTTTTGATCACTGATAAATACCAAGGACCTGGAATAGTGTCTGATGTATAGGGGGTGCTCCATAAATATTTGTGGACTATAGCATGTTTACTTCTGTTTGTTCAGGGTAGCAGGAAGGCAGATCAGCACTGACGGTGAGGATGCTAGAGGAGATGATGGAAATTTGAAGGCGAAGAAGAAGGTATAACATAGGTGGCCAGGAAAGTGGGAGAGTAAATGAACTCGGGAAGTTAGATACATGCCGGGCGGCGCTGAGGACCCACTTGAGGTTAGAGGTGATGAATTAGGGTCTTCCCAGTCCCGCTGACATTTTAATTTGGGACTAAACTCCCTTCTACTGTATAATTCATATTTGAAACATGGTAGCTGTTAAAATGATAGCTAATAATTTGAATGACATTGGAATGGAAAAGCAATTCTAAGTCATATTGGGTGCCAAGGTCTGTGCTGAATGTTGTAAATGCTAAGGAACCTGCTGCCATTCGTTGGGAGCTTTCTCTGAGCTGAGCATGACGACAAGCGCTAAGCATGCGTTTTCTCATTCAATTCTCACAACAGTCTCGTAGACATTATTATTACTCCCATTTCGCAGATGGGGAAACTGAGGCTCAAAGAGGTGAGGATTTACCCAAGGTCACACAGCCAGGGAATGGCAGAGACTGAGACCTAGCTCATACCCATCAGGCCTGACCACTGACTGTTTTCTTGCCTGTGGCCCCCAGTGTCCAGGTCCCCAGACCTACCCGGTCCTGACGAGATGCTCAGCTATCTCCTGGGGGGCCCTCATGCTCCCTGAACAGCAGTGGATCTGGGCAGGCGGGCTCAGGCAGCGAAGGTAAGTGGAGAGGAAGTGGGGGGAATTCCGTCCTCCAAAAGTGACCAGAACTGTCACTTCTGCTTTTCTGCCCTGATTTAAGTGCCTCTGGTGGCCTTGTTCCGCCCTGCCTGGGCCCACCTCCCAGGGGGGTGGGCAAGCTGACTCATCCTCTTCCGGCAGGCAGGAGCCAGTGGAAGGTGTGGGAGGAGAGAAGAGGCCTTTTCCAAGCAAAGACTCTAATCCTGATAGCAGGAAGGTAGAATTAGTCCCATTTTACAGAGGAGGAAACTGAGGCTCAGAGAAGCCATACAGCTCATTAGCGGTAGTGCTGGGGCTAGAACTCAGCTCGGCTTCATGTTCCTTCCCCCTGCGTAGTTATGTGCCCCCAGAAGAGCGTGATCTCTAACTCTTAGGGGGTGGAAACCCACAGGAGACAATTGGACCTCTGCTATGACTTTCCAATCGTCAGGGACTCTGGTCTCCCTCTCAGCTCCCTTTCTGTCTTTATCCCAACATGAACCTGGCTTCCAATCACAGTTCCGTCCCTCCCTAGCTGTGTGACCTTGGGCAGGTGACCTTGCCTCTCTGTCTCAGTTTTCTCCTCTTAAAAGAGCGTAAGGATAAGAACAGTTAACATTTATCGAGCCCTTGTTAAGTATCAGGCATGCTGCTACATAGCTTCTCTTGGCGTTCACTGAATCTTTTTTTTCCAACAACCCTTTGTGGCAGGGACTGTTATTTCCATTCTTTAGTTCAGAAAACTGAGATCCAGAGACTTAAGTCCCTTAACCCAGCCGCTCAGGTAGTAACAGGTAGAGCCACGATTTATAGTCAGCATCCTTGCTCCAGAGTTTACTGGTCAGCCACTGGGCCCTACTGGTGGGGAGGGAAGAATTCACAAGATTCACATTGACCTTGGGATGCATCTGGCACTGCCAAGAGCAGGCACTCAGTGAACGTGAATTCTCTGTTTGTGGGCTCTGCCGCAGTCACTGCCCTGCAGGTACGCTTCTGGGCTGTTCTGAAAGCCAATCCCTTCCTGGAAAGCAGACCCTCCTCCCCCCCACACTCCAGTGTCTCTGTGCCCCATCACTGCCAGCAGGACCACCTCCGCCAGGAGGCCTCTCCTGAGCCCCCAGCCCCCCACCCTACAGGATGGACTGGGGCGGGGGGCACAGTTAGGCAGTATTCCAGACTCCCTGTCGTTTCCTTTCTAAGGACATTGCCTGGGTCACTTGCTCAGGCCTGAAGGAGCGTGTTCCATGGCCCAGATAAGGGAAGTGGCATTCTCATAGTCACACCATTGGATGAGACACCTGTAGTCCTCAGAGGGCTTAACACCCTCCCTGGATCACAAGCCGCTCTAGGAAGCCAGGCCACTGTCAAGTCTGCAAAGAACTGGGCACACAGAGTAGACGAAGAGCAGGAAATGCAGGCACCTGCAGGGGCCACCTAAGGTAAGGAGCAGAGGGCCAGGTGGAAACAGCGGTGAACTGCCATGTGGAGGCCCTTCGAAAAGGGTGGCTTCCACTCCGCTCCAGCTAGGGGTTGAAGCCCCTCCAAAATGAGGCCCGACATTACCAGGGTGGCCAGTTTTTCCAAAGATGCCAGTCATTCCCAATTTTATGTAGAAGCCTCCAAGTTTCAAAAGCCAGTATTTTTAAAAAGTGAAAGACCCTTGTGCAGGCCAGTCTTGGTAGGTCTGTGGGCCAAAGCCAGCATAAAGGCCACCAGTTTACAAGTTCTGACAGAGGCCTCAGTAGGACTGATGCAGGGAGCAGTCTAGCTGTTCCTCTGATCTGCAGGGTCCCTGGGGTGGAGGTGGCAGACTTCACTCAAAGGCCAGCTATGCCACTTACTGTGCTGTGTGACCTTGGGAAAGACACTGTCCCTCTCTGAACTTGGATGTACTCTGCTATAATGAGGAGAATACTAGTACGTGCTTCTTAGGGTTGAGAATTCAATGTGATAATGTATGTTCAGTGCCCAGTAAACAATATATAAATGCTCCAGGCCAGCTCTTTCCAACCTGGACTGATAGTTTGGCCTGAGTGAGCCCCAGGCTTCTCAGATCAGATCTTACAGGCCTCTATGATGCCCACTGGACCAGATCCCGTGGCCTGGGTCCCATCACACAGGAAACTTCAGGGCATTGTGCTGGTTGGAGGGAAAAGTCCTGGAAAACACCGGCATTTGCTTAGTTACTGCACTGGCACGAGGGAGCTGATTGGTTAAGGAACATGTTGGTCATTTCCCCAGGGCCTCTAGTGGATGCATAAGATCTGGGAGGATGTGAGCATAGGGAGGGAAAGGGCAGAAGATATTTTTGGCTTTTCTCAGCACATACAGGCAGTCACTTCTGCCTATATAAGGCTGGCCTGAGCCTAAGCCCACAGCATCCGGAAGGAGTGTCTGAATCATCAAAACTAGAATGAGCTTTGTTGAGCGGAATTCTGGGTGGAGGATTCAGAGCCATAAGACAGAACATGAAGAGGAAGTGGTAAGTCTTCAGTTCTAGAATCACAATCAGAGGTCCATAGAATATTAGAGTCATTGAAGTTTACAGCTTGTGGGGGTAGAATGTTGCCACCGTCCAGTTGGCTTCAGAATGTGGAGAGGTGGCTAGAGTCTTATCGGATAGGCAGTGCTCTCTTAGAGAAATGATGTGAGTCACATAGAAAGTTTTTAAATTTCTAGTGGTCACATTTAAAAAGTGAAAATAATTTTAATAAAATATTTTATTCAACCTAATGCATCCAAAATATTATCCTTTTAACATGTAATTAATACAAAAAAATGATAAAGGAGGACCTGGATTGGCTGCATCAAAGGACTCCCTTACATTCTGGCTTCTGTTGGTATGACGGTTAATTTCATGTGTCAACTTGGTTGGGCCATGGTATCCAGATATTTGATCAAACATTATTCTGGATCTTTCTGTGAGGGTGTTTCCACATGAGATTTACATTTAAATCAATGGAGTTTTAATAAAGCAGATTGCTCTCCATAATGTGGTGGGCCTCATTTAATCAGTTGATGGCCTGAAAAGAACAAAAGGCCAACTTCACCTGAGCAAGAGGGAATTCTGCTAGCAGGCTGCCTTTGGGCTCGAACTGCAACTCTTTCCACACGTACACATCTTGTTGGTTCGGTTTCTCTGGAGAACCCTCATCAATACAGCTGTGTTTGCCCATTGGGGAGCCCCAGCAGGAGAGCTGAGAGAGAGAGAGGGAAGGAAGACCCAGGGCAGCTACTTCCCTGTGAAGTCATCAAGGGCTGGATGTGTCCCTGGACTAAAGTTGCCAGCTCCAGGTTAGCAGCTGTCCTGCAGACCCCGGGCTGAGAGGTGCTTCTCCATGACTAAGCCCTTCCTCTCACCACCAGGGTCTATGCTTTCTCTTGTGGTTTCCATAAGTGACCACCTGCCCACACCTTGTAACTAGACCCTCATCTCTCAGATGGGGAAACCAAAGTCCAAACAGTAAAGGGCCTGCTTAAGGTCATACAGATGTTATGGGTGGAGCCGGCTGTCCAATGCAGCTTACTGAACTCCTCGCTCAACGAGGAGTGAGTTTTATTCACCTTTTTCCCCCATTTACCCTCACAGCTTCCATTCCTCTGCCCACATGATCCTGCGCTTCTCTTTGACGTTCGTGCCAGAGTCTGTCCGTGTCCATGCTATCACTCCACATTTCATCGCGTCTGCTTGTGGCCATGTTTCCACGGTGTGCTTCCTCCATGTTTTATTTAAATGCCCCTCTTCCCCAGTGATGGTCACCTTGGTGGCCTCCAGCTCCTTGGTACCTCAGACAACTGTGGCATGAATATCCTCCTACATTGTCTCCTTAGGGACCCATGGGATAGTTTTGCTGGGATATAAGCCCAAGAACAGGATGGGCCATAGGAACGCAGACAATGAATCCCCAATTACTACCAAGTTGCTTGCCAGGCTGACGGTAATAGTTGTCTCGCCAACAGAAAACAAGGGTTTCTGTGTCCTCGCATTTCACCATCACTCACTGTCCACTTTTCTAGTTTTCGTCAGTCTGGTTGGCATGTTGTTGAACCGTGGCTTAACTTGCACCTACCTGATTACAAGTGGTCTGAGCATCTCTTTCTAAACCCGCTGGCCACTCACATATCCCTTTTCAGAACGGCATATTCGTAACTTTCACCCAATTTTCTCTTGGGTGTTACGGTGGAAGGCTTCCGAAGTTGGTGGCTAGCCATCTTCTGCCCTGTATGTGGATGGCACTCCTCCCATTAAGGAGCGGAGTTATTTCCCTCCCCTTGAACCAGGCTAACCCTGTGACCTGATGTGACCAATACAATGTGGCAGAATTGACGTTCGTTCTTGGACTCCCAAGCCCACGCCTTAAGGGGACTTGTAGCTTCTGCTTTTGCCTTCTGAGAAGCCCACTGCCACGTACAGAGGTCCAGGCTGGACTCCTGGAGAAGCCACGTGACCCTGGAGGGTCCACAGCCACCATGGACTTTCCAGTGCCAGCTAAACCCCCAGCTGAGTGGCCCCAGCCACACCATGTACAGCAGAGACAAAACCAGGCCTGCAGAACTCTGACCAAGTGCAGAAATGTGTTGTGTTTTAAGGCCCTGAACTTTGGGATGATTTGTTATGCAGCCTCAGGTAAGTGTTTTGTTTTTGTCTCTTCTGGCTTCTGGGTATTCCTTGTGTATTCCAGATGAGTCCTTGGTAAATTTCTAACAACTCTGTACCACCCCTGCCATCTCCTTTCCTCCCACCACCTTGAGCACATGGCTGACTCCTACTGGTCTCAGCCCAGGGCCGCCTCCTCAGAGAAGTCCTCCCTGACCACCCTGGCTAACATAGCCTTTGTAGCTAACATAGCCATAGATTTCTCACATTGGCCAGTTTCATTTTCTTCTTAGCCCACATTATGACCCAGAGTCACTTTACCTATTTGTTTACCTGCTTACTGCCTGTCTCCAGGGCTAATTTCCATGTGGCTGGGGACAGTGGACTAGCACGTAACAGATTCTACATAAATACTGTTGAATGAATAAATGGAAGAATGAGTGAATAAAGAAATGAGCCAAACAGACCCCAGATTGAAGAGTGAGTTTGCTTTCTCATAAATTCTAGTATAGATTTACTTATCAAATGTTTACTAAGCATCTACTATGTGCCAGAAACTGTTCTAGGAACTGGAGTTACAACACTGAACAAAATAAAGTTTGTATTCTCATAGGTTTATTTTCTAGAGGGAGAGAAAGTTAATAAACAAGAAAGTAAATAATACAGTGTCCTGACTAAATATTAAGGAGAAAAATATAGCAGGATAAGGGGATAAAAAGTAATGAGGGTGATATTTTAGACTTGATGGTCAGGGAGGCTTCTCTGGGGAGGTGACATTTGAGCAGAGACCTGAATAAAGTGAGGAACAAGCATAGATTTGGGAGCAAAGTGTTCTAGGTAACGGAAACAGCGTGTGCAAAGGCCCAGAGGCAGGAGAGTTTGAGTATGTGGCTGGAGTAGAGTGGAGAGGGGAGAGCAGTAAGGAAGTGAGGTCAGGGAGGTCAATTCTGTGAAGCCCCCAGTTCCAGAACTTAGGGCTTTGAAGCTCTTTTATGGCCACAAAGGCAAATAATCTCCAGGCCCAGGGTTGATTAACATTCTTTATTTTATAGAATTTTCAATCAGAAGTATCTGAAATCACGATTCATCCGGTTATAAGCCCCTTGGGTTTCTCTGTGAATGAATTTCTCCACTGCCCCATCCAATAGAAGTGCACGCCCCACCCCAAAGGGCTGTAACTGACTAAATGTTGAAGTAACCCCACGGGAAGGACAGGGAGCCCATTCTCCCTCCTCCCCACTGCTCCCAGGGGAACATCCATGACTCACTTGTGCTGTTTCAAGAACAAGTTCAGTCCCTGGGTGCTGCTTCCCAGCCCGAGCTGCTTGGGGAACCTCATCCCTCAGAGGCGTAGGAAGTCGGGGAGGTGAGCTTTCTGGGCCCCTCAGCCGGTGCCTTTTCGAGATGTTCCTACTTGAAGCAAGGAGGGATCAGATCCTCTAGGACAGGCCCCACCAGCCACTGGCTCAGGGGAAGTCTTAAGTTGTCCTCGTCTGTAGAAGAGGATTATGGTGTTTCCCTGCCTGAGACATCTGACCGCTTACAAGGCCCCAATTTATCTTTTGACTTTTCTCTCACCCCTGAAAAATGTGGCCTTTGCTAATCAAACATGCTTACCGCTTCGGGTCGGGGCAGGGAGGTAAAGACCAGCTCCTGGAAGAAGAAGCCTGCAGTCACGAAGGCCCTTGTGGGCCACGTGCGGAAGGGGCCTGGCTGGAGGGGCCATGGGTCACCTGTGAGAGGGCATGGCCCAGACTTGGCCTGACCCTGGAACTGTGGCCACACTGAATCAGACTGAACAGGAAAATCCTAATAAGCTTGGGTAGAAAGGTCTAGAACTCCTCTTGTGCGCTCGGGAGCCCGGAGAAGCAGCAAGGAGGCTTTGCACGATCTCCATGTCCTCAGGATGTCATCTGTCCCTCCCCCTGTCTCCAGGGATTGAAAATACCCCTGGCTGCTGGGTATCAGCAGGGGTGATATTTGAATAACTGGCAGAGAATTGGCCCCCACCAAGCAGAGCGCACACCAGCTGTGAACAGCTGGAACAGCTGGACTGGGACACAGCAGCCCCAGAGTCTCTTGAAGGAAGGTGATCTCTAAAGGCAAGATGGTCTCTCCAGATGGTAACCCGTGTAGTCAGCGAGGGATGCTAGCTGTGCTTCCCACCCTACCTATTCAAGACAAACGCCATTCCAGATTTGCTTCTTGTTGCTGAAATTGGGCTTTCTTGCATCCTAACCACAGAACAGCTCAGAGATAAAGGAGCTTGTTGCTCAGGCAGCAGATCTGGGAGGTAGCTGCACCCTGAACTGCATGACAGAGGAGAAGGTATCCTAGATAACGAGACTGTGGACCCAAGTGGACCCCTGGAAGTCACCCTCGCTTGCTGCGTGCTGGATCACAGAGAAGAATTGCTTGATCATCCTGTGGGGTCCTGGCAGCAGATGAGGGCCCAGCCCGAAGAGAGTACCTGAGGGGGACTCAGAGGGTCTGAAATGTGTCATTGGCCAAGGTGGATGGCAGTGCTGTGACATTGCTTAGGTGGATGTTGGCCCAGTCCGGGAAGGTGCCCAGCTGGAAGATGGTCTGTGCCCAAGTATTCATGGCCAGGCTGAGCAGCAGGACGCCCATCACGTTCATCAGGAGTCCCGTCCGCGCCTGCAATGGAGCCCAGGGTGAGGGGGGTCTGCTCGAGGCCCATTATACAGCTGGAAAAGCCCAGGCTCAGAGTCAGAAAGCCCTTCACCCAAGACTGCACAGCTGGGAAGTGATGGGGCCAGACACAAACCCAGGCTGGCCGATACCCAAGACCCTTCCGTCTTTACACGCCTTAGGCTGACCCTCAAGGAGCTGAGAATGTCCCCATTCACTGAGTGGTTTCTAGGTGCCAGGCACTGTGCCATGCAGTTGTCACAGAGCTATGTAATTTACCCTGAAAGCAACCCTGTGAGGGCTATTATCATCATCATCATTATTCCCATTTTACAGAAGAGGAAAATGAGGCTCAGAGAATTGGGCTCACCCAGGATCACACAACCTAAAAATAATCTGCTTTGATCAGTAAACATACCCTCTGCTTTTCATTTACTGTCTCCCTCATAGAAGGCAACCTCCTTAGAGGCAGGCCTGTGTCTCCCCTACACTGCTCAACCCCCTGCCCAGAACATGGAATGTGCTCAGCAAATAGCTGTGCAGTGAATGAACCCACAGTGGATGAAAGTCTGTCTGCCTGGGTCCCTGCTGTCTCTTTGCTCTGTGATCTCTTTCTGCCTCTCACTGTCTCCATCTGTCCTGGGGGAACTCTGTGCCTGGAGAGCCTGCGTGGGTTGAGGACTGGTTAAGCAGATTCCCCCATCTCAGTTGTACCAGCTTAGGACCCCGAAGCTTAGGTCCCTGAGCACCCATGGTGCAGACACCCCAGGCAGCCAGTGGAGGGGGAAGGGCAGCAGGAAGCAGGCAGAAGAGGGGACAGGAGCCGGTTTAGCAGGGGAGCCTTGGGGGGGGGGGGGCCCTGCCGAAAGCTGGAGGTCCCCCGCCACTGCCACGACCCTCGGCCTCTGTCTCCTCTCCAGCAGGCTGGGCACCGAGGCCCGGCCCTAAGTCCCAGGTGTGGTCCGCTGCTCCTCTCCTAGAGACGCTGCCACCGGGCACAGAGCGCTTGGCCAAACAAGTCAGAAGACAGGGCGCTGCCCAGAGAGAGGGGAAGCCCCTCGTCTCTGAAGCAAACTTTGGAAAGTAGTCGCCGAGGCAGTGCTTCCTGAAGTTGACTAAGAATAAGAATCATCTCAGAGTGTTTGCTAAAAGGTATATTTCTGGTCCCACTCGGAAGGACCTATTCAGAAATTGCGGGATGTTGGGGGAAGCACAGGTCCTGCCTTGCTGCCTTGCCCACCCCTGGCGTCCACCCACCTCCCTGGACCTCTGCTAGAAAATGCCCAGACTCACCATGTCTTTGACCAGCAAGTGTCCAGAGGCGAAGGCGATTGAGTTGGGGGGTGTCGAGACTGGAAGCATGAAGGCATAGGAGCAGCCGACTGTGCCGGGGATCATCAGATACAGGGGGTGCACCCTCAGACGGATGGCCTGGGCCAGCAGGGGCGGGACAGACCGAGACCGAGAAACACAGAGAAACCACACGGGAGATGGAGACAGGTGGAGACACAGAGATGCATGGAGAGAGATTGGCGAGGGAGAGAGAACGAGAGAAACAAATGGGAAGATGGATTTAAAGACACACAGAGAGAAATGAGGCCAGAACGGACACACAGGCAGACATAGAGACAGACAGACAAGAAGAGAACCAGACCGAGGGAGATATGGAGAGAACATTCCTAGGTTAGCGACATTCCAAGCACATGCAGGTTCATCAGGGAGGATGGGCTGGGGAGATTATTCTAGAACACTCCCTCTTCCAACTGGAGTGCGTATCAGAATCACCTGGAGGGCTTGTTAAACCCCAGAGCGCTCGCGCCACCTCTTGCAGAGTTGCTGGGTCAGCAGGTCTAGGGCAGAGGGGGCCCCAAGAATTTGCATTTCTAACAAGCCCCCAGGTGATGCTGATGCTTCTGGTCCAGAGACCACATCTTGAGAATCACGGCTCTAAAAAGCCTCAAGTCCCCTGCCTGGGCCTTCTCTCAGCCTAACGATCCAAACAGCTGGCCTCTGGGTACCTTTTGTTGGGGCCTCACTGGATTTCAGAGATAAAGAGAGCTCACGGTAGCACCGTCGGCACTCATTTCCAGATTTCTAAGACCGTGTGGATCAAAGGTGTCTGTGGGTTGGCTTCAGTTAGCAGACCACCGGTTCATCACCTCCCCCAAATGACACGTCCACCTGTAACTCATGTTGATCACTTCGCCAGCATTTTATTTTAAGGTAAGGATTTTTGGCCCCTCTAGGGAATTTTTGTAAACCAAAGCATATACATTTTCTCAAAAAGCACTAAGATCACCCCCTTGCATGTAAAATGTTTTGATTTTGATGATAAGCAACGTTTAGAAGAATAAATCATTTGCTAGTATCTTCTTCAGCAAAAGCTGCCCCTGCAGACATGACTGGGTCTGCTCTCCCTCCTCCCCCGCAGAGCACCCCCATCTCTCAGATCCTGGGGAAGGGTGTGATTAAATCCAATCACATTTAGCAGGGCTACGGGGACCCCTACCCCACACTGCTGGTGGGGGTGGAAATGGCACGCCCACACTTGGGAGGGCAATTTGTCCATCTCTTACAAAATTGTAAATGCACGTGCTCTTTCACCCAGGGATCTCAGTTCTGGAGATCTAGATGTATCTACGTATAAAAAGGTGCTCAGACAAGGAGAGGCCAAGGCAGCATTGCTGGGAAATAGCAGAGGCTGGAAACAACCTCTGTGTTCATCAGTAGAAGATTGCTTAAATAAAATCAGCAACTATGGATTCATAATGGAATATTCTCTAGTCATTGAGAAAGAGTAAAGTGTATCTGTGTGTGCTAATACAGTGTGATATCCATTATAAATTGATGCATAAATAAATAAAAAGCAAAAAGTGATTCAGAGAGTGTGCCTGGCATATCACTGTTTGCATACAAAGCATATACTTGCAACATCGATTTAATCTGATCACTTTGGTCTATATTGAGATAATCATATGGTTTGGTCTTCTTTAGTCTATTTAAATATAAAACTATACTGGTGGTGTCTGTTAATCAGTTTTGAAATTTCTAGTAGAATTCATATGACCTTGGATCCATTTTGTTACTCGCATCCTTGTTTACATGCGACATTGAGTTATAACTTTCTTTTCCTTTGCTCTCCTTCTGTTTTTGGTGTCAGGGTTTTGCTAACCTTGTACCTTGATTGCACAGCTTTCTCGATCTTTCTGTGCTCTGGAACACTGCGGGTAAGTGGGGACTATCTGTTCCTTGAAGGTTTGCTAGCTCTCACCTCAGACATCCCTCTGGGGCTAGTGATCTGTAGAGCAGTGATTCTCAACCGGGGATAATTTTGTCTCCCCAGGAGACATGTGGCAATGTCTAGAGACATTCTGGATTGTCACAATTTAGGGGGGATGCCTTTGGTATCCAGTACGTAGAGAACAGGGATGCTGCTAAACGTCCTACAATTCACAGGATGGCTTCACATAACAGAATTCTCTGGCCCAAAATGTCAATAGTGCTGAGAAACCCTGCTTTAGAGGGAGGCTAGAGCTTTGCCTACCGTTAGAATTTCTCCTAAGGTTATCTGTCCACTCAGATTTTCTACTTCTTCTTAATCCATATTTGGCAATTCCTATTTTCCTAGAAAACTCTCCATGTCACCATGGGTGACTTTTCCCACAGGAGGGAATTTGGTGCATTTGGAAAATATTTACTCTGTTTATGCAGTTCTTAAAGAAAAAAACAGTATTCTTTTAAAATATATATATCATGGTTCTGACGCTATCATGCATTTTGGACGAGAGCAATGACCAGCTGTGGCTCCTGGTGGAGTTCCCAGGAGCGAGAAAGAGATTTCTGAACGTGTGTTGGGGAGAGGTGTTTCCCTCCCGCCCCAGGACCCTATATGGACCCTCACCAGCTCCGCCAGGACAGGCAGGAAGATGATGATAGTGGCCGTGTTGCTGGCAAACTCCGTGAAGAAGGCGACAACCACAGTGATGAGCAGCACGGCCAGCGCCGGTGGCACCTTCTCCAGGGGGTGCAGCTGCCCACCAATCCACGCGGATAGCCCCGACTCCTGCAGAGGGGAGGAAGCAAGGACACCTCTTCACCCCTCCGCCCTCCAACAGCTGCCCCCCCCCCCCCCACCGCCGAGTCTGGGCCAAGGCGGGAGGGTTAGGGTTGGCCACAGCGATGGCAACTACACTCTTTCACATACGGGTTGACTGAGGTTCAGAGAGGGTAAGTCACCTGCTCAAGGTCACATATTCCAGCCTGGACTTCAGCCAGCTTCTCTGCTTCCTGAGCTGCTCTGTACTCCATACTCTACAGGCCCAGGGCCCAAACCCCTGGATCCTCAAATAATCCATCTGGTTCTCCAAATAATCCATTTGGTTGTGGGACCCCCTAAGCTTGAGTGGGAGAGGGGAACTGGACCCTGCATGCTAAATCTTCTCATTCCTCCAGTGATGGTTGCTAATTACAAAAATATTAACACATTTATACAAAATATTCAATATTAATTTTATAATTATTATGTATTAATACATACCAAATATATAATATATACAAGATATTATATATATCATATATAATAGGAAACGTGTCAGATATATATCAAATACAACACAATGAATGGGATTATCAATAATAAAGATATTTATAATGAGTATTACAATGGTGGTACCACAAACACTAACATTATTAACATATTATTCCTTATCATAAGAATCACCATCATTGAGGCTTTACAGGGTGCCAGGCGCCTGCCTGCATTACCTCCCTGACTCTTCCCAACCATCCAGCAAGGTAAGCATTCCTCCCTGTGTTACAGAGAAGGAACCCTAACTTGGCAAAGTTTTTGTGATTTGCTCTAGGTCCCCAAAATAGTGACTAAGATGTATTTTGCACTCAGGGCCACGTACGTCAGTAAACTAACATTCTCCTGCAAAGTTCCTTGTCACTGGGCACCCTCCACTGGATACACCAGACTGTCACTGCACCTCTTAATGAAGGGCATTGCCCAGAGCGGACCACTGCCCTCCAGGACAGAAAAAAGACAAGGTCGATTGTCTCCTCCCTGGCTCCAGACTACACCTGCCACCAACGCTACAGAATTACCTCCGAGCTCTCTCTCTGCTGAGTTCTCCAGGCATTACTGTACTTACGAGTATTTAATAATGATACTCTCCCCCACCTCTGTCCTCACCACTTCAAATGTATCCTTAACAACCCGGAATCCAATGCACCTTCATTAAAACCCCAAAGAGGAAAAACTGATGTAAAATTGTGCTCGATGCTGCCCCCTGGTGGTGCCATGCAGTAATATCTCATTAAAGCTGCAAGGGCGCTGCCTGTAGGTCGTTTTCTTAACAAAGATAACAAAGCTGTAGGCTTAGGAGCTGATCAAGGGCAGAGTTGGATTAGACCCCTAACATTTAGAATCAAGTGTATGTCTACCATAGCCCTTTTATGGTAGACATACACTTGTATGTCTACGCAGTATCTTTTGGTACCAACAAACTCCGGTTTATCGGAGACAATTTATGCTCTTTTGTATTTAATAGAAAATTTGCTGCTTATTCCAGAAATTAAGCTTTCATAGTGGATTCTAGAATGCAGTATTCTGTTTTTACATAAATAAAATAATACATCTGTCGCTACGATATGACTTAAAAGTTACCTTCAAGGAATGAATAATACATGCTAGTTTTCCCTAGAAGAGACCTTATAAAATTAAGGTGTTCTTTCATATCTGCACTGTTTGATAGCTTAGAAATTATAGTATATGGCAGAGTCGAGCCCCAGCCCCTCCTCTGGCCCAGGGAACACTGCAGGGAAAAATGGGTCCACTAGTTCTTCCCAGAGGCCACAGCTCTGGCAAAGAGACCGACAGTGTGTGTGCAATTAAATGGAGAGCGGCTGGAGAGAGGGAATATTAATGAATTGGATGAATGAGAAGCCAAGAGCTTCCCTGTAGCCGGGCCTCTGGGTGCCAGGCTTCCAGCCAGCATCCCAGCAGCCACTCAGGGCCCTGGCTCAGCTTCCGTAGCCGGAGGGAGGCCTGGCAGCTTCCAGAGAGAGGAGACCCCCCAGCTGCTCTCAAGGGGACTCGAACGGGCTTCACCTGCCCTTTCCCATTCCCTTCGAATCAGAAGCTCTGTTTCCTTGGAAACACACAGCCACATGGTTTTCCCAGGGACTCCAGGACCAACAACAGGCAAGGTCAGAGGCAGCATGCCCAGGGGGTGAGGACAAGGGCTCTGGAATCAGATTAAGTTTGTCCCCCAACCTTAATCCATTCTAGCTGTGTCATCCTGGGCAAGTAACTTAACCTCTCTGTGCCTCACTTCCTTTTCTGTAAACTGAGATGTACCAGTCCCTGTCCCAGAGGCTTATTGTTGGGATAAAAGGAGCTAATCTGTAAAGCACTTAGAAAAGTGCTTGGGCACCGGGCAAGTGCCCAAAACATGCCAGCTGCCATTGGTGGCATCAAGTCACGAGATGTCAGAGGTGGCGGAACACTCAGAAATTGCCCCAGGCTGTGGTTGTCAAACTGTGCTCCTTATAGCCCCCACAGTTGCCAAGAGGTACCTGAGGCCACATCGCAGGATGGGAGGGAGAGGCTGAGCTGCCCCCTCTTCCTCCTCCTTTCCCATTTCCAGGAGGTCCTCTCTCCCTGATCTCTCTGACATATAGTAGGGTCAGATCTTAAAGGAGGGTGTTATGGTACAAGTGGAATGTTTAAAGTTAAAATCTCTGGGATTTCCCTGGTGGCGCAGTGGATAAGAATCCGCCCGCCAATGCAGGGGCCACGGGTTCGATCACTGGTCCGGGAAGATCCCACATGCCGCGGAGCAACTTAAGTCCGTGTGCCACAGCTACTGAGCATGCGCTCTAGAGCCGCCAGCCACAACTACTGAGCCTGCGATCTAGAGCCTGTGAGCCACGACTACTGAGCCCGTGCGCCTAGAGCCCGGCTCCGCAACAAGGGAAGCCACCGCAATGAGAAGCCCGCGCACCGCAACGAAGAGTAGTAGCCCCCGCTCGCTGCGACTAGAGAAAGCCCGCACGCAGCAATGAAGACCCAACGCAGCCATGAAGACCCAACGCAGCCATAAATAAATAATAAATAATTCTTTTTTAAAAAGTTGAAATCTCAATAGAAAACCCTTGAAAATCTCTTTAAAATCCTCATAAAACACAATAGGCTCAGCTGTGTGTGTACAACTCTGTATAAGAATTCTTAGGTAGAGAGAGCCAGTCAATTTGATTAAAGGAAAGGAGGAAGACTTTATGCACATGTGTGAACATTCAAACCACTGTAATACTTACAAGCTGTGTGGCATTGGGCAAATTAATGAACGTCTCTGTTCCTTGATTTCTTCAAGGGATTGTGGTGAGGCTTAAATGAGTACAGGTAGAAATGATTCCTCTATACAGTAAGTACTGAATAGGGCTTATTATTATTTATTTAACTTAACAAACACTTAATATAGTGCTCACTCTGTGCTGGGCACTCTTCTAAGTATTTTGTTAATGTTAACTTATTAATCTTCGAAACAACTCCATGAAGTAAGTAGTATAATTATCTGTATTTTATGGTTGAAGAAACTGAGGCACAAAGAGGTTGTGATTTGCCCAGATAAGTCAATTAAGTTTGGAATTTTGAGCCCAGGATCTGGCTCTTACTTCATCAGTCTACCTTGTCAATAAAATAACAACAACAGCAACAACAATAATAATAAGATAACTCTCCAGCAGGAAATGAGGGATTCAGGAGAATACACACGTTTCTACTTGCCTATAGGGTCTGTTCCACCCTGATTTAATACCAAGCTTGTATCACTGAATATATTTGTAGATAAGTTTATTGTGGGTAGAGATTAAAAGAGATATAAGTGAAGGTGTCAGAATAAGACCTTTTTTTATGAGACAGTAAAATTATAATAACAAGGAAAGTGGTGAGGTTGACATAGGCTGCTGGTTTTAACACCTGGTCTGTATCAGCCCTCTGCTAGGTACTTGCCATCCATCATGTCATCAGTCCTCAAAACAGCCCATATTGTAGGTCTTGTCCAACAAATATTTATTACACGATCATGTTATGTACTAGGACTTTTCTAGATGCTTAGAACAGCAAGGGATAAGACAGGTATGGTCCCTGCCCTTGTGGAGCTTACATTCTAGTAACAGAGATACCAATAAACAAACAAATGAACAGGATAACTTGGGGGTAGGTATGGTGTAAAGGAAATAAGTGGGGTGATAAGAGGGAGAGTGACTGTGAAGGGCAGATGCTACTTTAGACAGGGTGGTCAGGGATGGTCTCTCTGAGGACGTGACCTTGGAGCCGAGACCTGAGGGTCAGGACACAGAGATCTCAGGCAAGAGCATTTGGCAGAGAGAAAGCAGATGCAAAGGTCCTGGGGTGCAAATGAGTCGTGTGGTTGAGGAACTTTAAGGGGCCAATGGGACTGGAGGGGAGCCCACGAGGGGATGGAGGTAAGAGCTGACATCAGGAAGGTAGGCAGGGGCTGTCGTGTGTAGGCCAAGTCAAGCCATCAGACTAGAGTCTAATTATATGGGCAGTTTTGCAGCAGGAGAAACCGGCAGTGAGGACATCAAGTGGTCAAGCTCAGAGCAAGCACTGGGATCTGCTTCCAGCCCTTCAGAACCAGCAGGTGGGAGTCCAGTCCCAGTGCAAAGGCCTCTAAGCCCCAGGAGGCCTGGCTGTGACCTGGCGAGGGCACTGGGCAGGGCTAGGAAGCAGGACATGCCCTGAGCACTCTGGTCCCTCCTGCAGCAGGCCGCCTGTGGGGGGGATGGTACGAGCAGGGGTTGGGGGAGGGAGCAGCTGTCACACAAAGTCCTTTTTGAACAGAAACCGCGGCCAGCTGCCCAAGGCTGGGCCAGGAGCCAGACTGGCCTCCCGGCATGCTCAGTGGTCCTGCAGCCAGGCCCACTGAGAGCCAGTCTTTGTCCACCACTCCCTGAGCTTGGAGAAGCCTTTGGGGTGCAGGTCAGGCTCAGCATGAGGCGAGGTTCATATCATCTCGATAAATGGCATCATTTCCACCGAGTTGCTCAGGGCAAGAACCTCCCCTTTTCCGTAATATCTAATCATAATAAACAATTATGTCTGGCTATGTTCTAAGTTCTCCACATGTATTAATTCACTTAATAAGTGTAACAACTCTATGAGATGGGCACCATTATTATGCCCATTTTACAGATTAGGAAATGGAGGCACACAGCTCAGAGGTGAAAGATTGACTCCAACCCAGATGGTCTGGGTCCACCACCCATGCTTTCTACCATTGCATTGCATGGCCTCCTCAAGGCCATGGCTAACATGCCACTTCCTCCCAGAAGCCTTCCCTGATACATCCCCAGTAGGAGGCAATAGTGAGAATAGTGAGAAGAGTCAGACAGATGCAAGTTCAAAGCCCAGCTCTGTTACCTATGAGCTGTGTTCCCTAGCATGAGTCACTTAACCTCTCTGGTCCTCAGGATTCCTAAAATGGAGACAAAAACAGTACTTTTGTTCATCCACCTTTTTGTTCCTTTTGAAGTCTGTACCTTTGTATGTGTCATTTATTGAAAAAAATGAACAAAATAAAAACACATTTCACATAAAAAGAGTAGCTATGTAGAGAAGCTGGATGTGCCCCCCGGTCCCCCTTCAGTGTGGCCTTGGTGTGGGGTCCATAGCGTGATGGTTCCGCTCTCGGGGCTCTGAAGGCCTTTTGCCCTAGCGCAGGGAGTGCGGGCAGCAGACGGACTTCACTGTCAGCCCCTGAGGGACCGGCTCAGACCGGAAGTTGTCCTGCCCGAGGTTATACCACTCCTGGGGCGGAGTCTCCCCACCTCTCCTGCTTCCTTCCCTCCCTTTCACAGGGCACAGCCTAATGCCTGCTCACTAATCCCCGCCTCAGAGTCAGCCTCCTGGAAGCTGAACCCGCAATCACCATGGAGTGAATGTTTCAAGAGAACACACAGGGAGCTCTTGGCTCCTATTAGCGGTGTATCCCTTCATTTACTCTCTTCTTTAATTACTCCCAACAACCCCATAGAGTAAGAACTTCAAGCCCATTCATAGCTGAGAAAACTGGTGCCCAGAGGAGTTAAGGAACTTGCCTAAAGGGCCCCAGCAAGGAGTAGGATAGCTCGGATTTGAATCCAGGTACTCAGATCCCAAGCCTGGGTTTCCGTAACACTATTTGAAACTGATAATTAAAACTGAATTTTATAATGCCATTTGCAGCAACATGGATGGACCTAGAGATTATCATGCTAAGTGAAGGAAGTCAGAAAGAGAAAGACAAATATCATACGATATCACTTATATTTGGAATCTAAAATATGACACACAAGGAACTTATTTACAAAACAGAAACAGACTCACAGACATAGAGAACAGACTTGTTGCCAAGGGGGAGAGGGGTGGTGGAAGGATGGATTGGGAGGTTAGGATTAGAAGATGCAAATTATTATATAGAGAATGGATAAACAACAAGGTCCTACTGTGTAGCATAGGGAACTATATTCAATATCCAGTAATAAACCATAATGGAAAGAATTTGAAAATGAATGTGTATATATATATAAAACAATCAATTTGCTGTACAGCAGAAACTAACACAGCATTGTAAATCAACTTTATTTCAATAAAATAAATTTTTTAAAAAACTGAATTTTCCTTTCTTTTTTTTTGAACTTTATTTATTTTTATACAGCAGGTTCTTATTAGTTATCTATTTTATACATATTAGTGTATATATGCCAATCCCAATCTCCCAGTTCATCCCACCACTCCCACCCTCCCACCCCACTTTACCCCCTTGGTGTCCATACGTTTGTTCTCTACATCTGTGTCTCTATTTCTGCCGTGCAAACACAAAACCGAATTTTAAAAAGTAAGCAATTTGAGAAGTAATTTCAGGTTTCCTTTACCTTAATTTCCCATTTGACCCTTAACTGGCTGTGGCCTCTCATACCTCGGCTTACATGGAGAAATTTAGGGGGGTGGGGTGGGGCCCAGCTTCATAAGCTGTGGGTTCAAATCCCAGCTCTGCCTTCTAGCTGCACAAAAGTAGGCAACTTGTTTAGCCTCGAGTTGCCTCCATTTCCTCATCTTGGAAATGAGGACAGCAACAGTATCTACTTCAACTGTGTCTTTGAAGATTAACAGAGTCAGTATTTGCAAAGTGCTTCCTGAGGTGCCTGGCACTTGGGAAGTTCTCAAGATTGAGCCGTTAGGAGGCTGGACTCTGAAATCAGACGGACTGGAGTTCGAACCCCACCCCTTAAGCAGAGGGCAACTGTATGACCTTAAGAGAATTGCTTCATTTTTCCAGGCCTCGGTTTTTCTACCTGGAAAATGGGTATAAAAATATTCCCGGGACTTCCCTGGTGGTGCAGTGGTTAAGAATCCGCCTGCCAGTGCAGGGGACATGGGTTCGAGCCCTGGTCCGGGAAGATCCCACATGCTGCAGAGCAACTAAGCCTGTGCGCCACAACTACTGAGCCTGCGCTCTAGAACCCATGAGCCACAACTACTGAGCCCACGCACCTAGATCCCGTGCTCTGCAACAAGAGAAGCTACCGCGATGAGAAGCCTGCTCACCGCAACAAAGAGTAGCCCCCGCTCGCTGCAACTAGAGAAAGCCTGCGTGCAGCAACAAAGACCCAACATGGCCAAAAATAAAAAAAAATAAAAAAATAAATATTCCCCAACCCTGAGAGCCAGTGTGAGGATTCAATGAGATAATATGTTATGACACATGTTGGACACTGAAGCTGCACTTCCTCTGAGCAGGGCTGGCTGTGCTGAGACTGTGTGCCTTCGGAAATTCTGCTCTGTCAGTGCCTCACTCGCCTCAGTCTAGTCCCAGCTCTGCCCCTGTGCTCACAGAGCCCTCTAGAATAACATTAATAGTAACACCAAGTAATTAATATTCACAACACCTAACATAGCGGTCAAGAGCATAGGCTCTAGAGCCAAACTACCTGGATTCTTATCCTGAGTACATAGCTGTGTGGCTTCAGGCAAGTTACTTTACCTCCCTGTGCCTCAGTTTCCTAATCTATAGAATGGGGATAACGATGGCATCTATCTCATAGGCTTGCTGGGAAGTTTAAATGAGATATGTGTAAAGCACGTTGAACAGTGCCTGGTACAGGGTGAGCCTGCTAGGGTGTTACTCCTCTGTGCCCACAGGACCCTCTAGTCATATTAGTAGTAGTACTAGTGTAATGCTCATTGCAAGCTCCTTGAGATTCTACATCGTACCTTTTTTCTCTCTTTCTGGGCAGCGCCAGGCACAGCAGGGAGCTGTGAGGTGTCAACCACGATGACCCTCATGTGGCAGATGGGGAATCTGTGGTGCCCACGGCGCCCGTGTAGTCTGCTGCCTCTGCTCTCGCACCTGCGGCTGCCCCGGGACCGGCACTCACCTCCCCAGGCTGCAGCCTGCCTGCTGCTCTTACCTCACAGCCTTTGGCCATGGCGAAGCCCCCTCCCAGGAGAAGGATGATGTTCCAGGGCACCGTGTCCTGAGCCTTCTTCCATGTCAACAAGGGCTCTGTCTCTGTGTTGGGAGCTGGGCAGAGAGAAGACACTTAGCCTGGGAGGGGACACCCTTCCCCTCCGGGCAGGGAGGGGACCCAACACACATTCAGGACAGTCAGCCGGAGGAGGAGATACCGGCCCCAGCAGCCCCATCTTGGTGGGGACACTCAGGGGTCTCCAGGAAGCCACAATCTGGCTCCAGCGTCTGATTTGGGGTGTCTGCTCTACTCAGAATGCAGCTTGAGAATCTTCTGGAACTGGGCAGTCCACACGCAGAACATCCTTTAAATCTCGTGACAAGCCCCTCTGGGTAAGTACTATTTTCACTCTCATTTACAAGAGAAAAGGCCCTCTTTGTAACTGAAGGTGTACAGGGAGGGAAAAAAGAGGAAGGAAATGCAGGAGAATAGAAACCAAGGGAATGTTTGGTCCACGGGAGTACAGGATGATTTGTATTTCTTCAGAAGCAGCCACGTCTGCAGGAGTTAGAACAAGGGGTCGGCAAATGTCTTCTGTAGCGAGTTGGAGGGTGACTAATTTAGGCTTTGCAGGCCTCTGTTGCAGCAAGGCTGCCACGGTAGCATGAAAGCGCCACAGACAAAACGGACACACGTGGGTGTGGCAGTGTTTCCATGAAATTCTATTGACAGAGTGGGTGGCAGCCCGATTTGGCCCACGGGCTATAGTTTGTCATCCCTGCATTGAGAGCATCCTCCTGGACCCTGGCTCCCTGTGTGCCCTTGAAACGTGACCTTGCCTCTAAGCCCCCATATCCTCAGCCAATACCCGACACAATAATCGTACCTGGGGGTTCTCGTGGGCACTGATGAAGCAACGAGGGAGCTGTGAGTGGAGGGACGTTTCTGTTGAGTTTGCAGCCGTATCCCAGCGTCCCTGACTGACACCTGGAAGTCACTCCATAAGTACTTGTCGAATAATATATTCAACTCACACAGCCCAGTGCCTGGTGCCGAATAAGCACTCCTGAACTGGCACTCTTCACCGCGGGCTGCCAGCGGCCTCTCTGGAGGAGGATGGGTCTGGCCCATTCACAGCAGTTCGCCCTCTGTCAGGACAGTTCCTGGTTTAGTACCCATTGATATTTTGTTTCCCCTTTTCAGTGTTTTTCAAAATTGTACACCGTGGTTTTCTAAAACAAAAGTTAATAATTGGATAATAAAGACAATCAAAGCTACTTAATAAAGGCCCTCCCCTAGATAATTTGCAGCCCTTGGGTGTACCCAGGCGGTTCTGATGTCACAAACCGCCAGGGGATTCTTGGGCCAAACACAATGTATGATTTAAGCCCAGAACTCGAAGAGGCAGCTGGAGATGTCAGGAGGCCCAGCCCTCTGCCTTCAGGCAATAAAATAGCATTTAATTAAAGAGACAGCCAAGGTCTGAAAAAGTAAAGTGACTCACTTTTCAGGGCCGGACAGGGGAGGCAGAAGGCCCTGAGATGAGTTTAATATAATGCAGGTGAAGTGAGTTAAGTGGTGAGTGCTTATAAGACTGCTCACCATATGGTAATGGCAATTAACGTTAGCTGCTATTGCCTTTATTATTTTCCCATCCAACCATGCCCTTGCCACTATTTCTCATACGTGCAGCCTCTAACTGTCTAAATTTCTCACTTCCACGTTATGCCAGCTGCCTTCTAGAGCAGGAGCTGAAAGCACAGGCTTTGAGGTTGAACTAGAAAGAATTCAATCCTGGCTCTGCCGTTCGGCTATGTGACTTGGGCTAGTGGCTCTGCCTCTCTGAGGCTCAGTGTCCTTATCTGCGAAAGGGAGCAGCAGTACCTTCTCAGAGACCAGCTGGGAAGATGACACGGGCCCATGTATGCAAAGGGCTCAGCCCAGGATGTGGCCCAGAGCACGTCCTCGGTCATTTATTTAACAAGTGTATATTGGGGACCTACCATGTGTCAAGCACTCTTCTAGACACTGCGGATATGGGAGTGGTGAAAACAGAGAAAACCCCGCCCACTGGAAAACTTATATTCCAATAAGTGAGGCAGGTGATAAATCAATAAATGTATAATGTTGGGACACTGTATGTGCTATGAAGAAAAAGAAAATACAGGAAAGGGACAGAGTGACAAAGGAGGGGTGCTTTTAATAGATGGTGTAGTCAGAGAAGGCTTCTCTGGAGATATCTGGAGGAAGAGCTTTTTGGGCAAAGAGGAAATGGAAGCTGTCATCATCCACATGGTGGCCATCTTCCTCCTCCTCCTCAACGACACCCTCCACCTCCTCTTCCTCCTCCTCACCGTCCACATCACCATCCACATCATTGTCATCATCATCAACAACATCGTCATCATCATCATCAACAACATCGTCATCATCATCAACATTGTCGTCATCATCAACAACATCGTCATCATCATCAACATCGTCATCATCAACAACATCGTCATCATCATCATCAACAACATCGTCATCATCATCAACATCGTTGTCATCATCAACAACATCGTCATCATCATCAACATCGTCATCATCATCATCAACATCGTCGTCATCATCATCATCGTCAACCACAAGCACAGTGCCTGGCACATAGTAGGCAGGGCATCAATACTTGCTGAGTGACCATAAAGGGAGTTGCAAGTGCAACTCAGATCCATAGAAGAATGGAAGACAGTGGGTAAGATAAGAAAATCAAGGTTGGCTTGGATGTCTGGGTTCCACCTCCTGTCTCTTTTTAACTAGCTGTGTGACCTTGATCAAGTCACTTTCTCTCCATGGAAACTGACTGACCACTCTCTAAGGCTGCCTGTAAGACATGGGTGTTGAGTACTAGAAAGCATCATTTCGGCCAAGTCTGCACGGGCCCACTGGTTGCCGAAGGATGGGCAGTGTGGGTGGAATTCCCTCTCCCCACCCACTGGGCAACACTGAAAACTCCAGTTTAAAGAACCCTCAGCTGAGGCAGGATGCTACACTCCATGGGCCAGATCCAACCTAGAGATGTGTTTTAACACTACTGGATGGGCCCACATAGTATTCGTTTTCCAGTGTTAGCTGCCAAAGTTTAAAATCAGGGAGATTTCATAAATTCCAGATTCTCTTAAAAAATCAGCAAATCTGGCAAAACTAGTCGTGCTTTCCTACACGGGGACAGTCAGGGAGACTGAGTAACAGCTGCTCCCTTTATTTGGACGTTGGCTTGGCTGTTTTCCACAGATCCCACCAGGCTCTGACACTGAAGGTCTTGCCAATTACCATCATCCTCTGCTGCTGTTTTCCTTGTAATACAGAAACTGTCCTCTGTTTCAAAAATGTGAAAGGAGAGATGGACAGGGAGGGCCAAGTTTCACCAAACACATTCTCCTGCATCCAATCAGCGGCACACAAAAATGTTATGTGGCGTTTGCGTTTGGACATGTCCTAGAGAACTGCTAAAGCCAGGGGTGAAAAGTGACTAAGGGCCCCACTCACTTCCTAACTGGGAAAGCAAGGCCCAGAGGGTACAGGAACTTTCTCAAGGTCACCCAGCAAATTCGTAACAGAGCTGGGATTCCGCACATGTATGCCATAGTGCCCTCCCCACAGTCCCAGCTGAGAGGAAGCTCTGGGCCTTATGAGCCCACCCACAGGTGACAGAACCATGGCTGGGCACCTGATCTAGAGCAGCCAGGCCACAGGCTGGCCAGGAAACTATGAGGCCACGAGGTGACACAGTAGGAAGAGATCTGCTTTTATAAGAACAAGCTGGACCAAGCAGTTTCTGACTCAGAAGCATCAGTAGGAAGTAGAGAGACAACTCGGTGAAGAGAAGTGATAACTGAAGATGCGAGAGCGGACAGAGAGAGAGGGCCGGGTGATATGGAGGCCGTGAGCGGGCTGAGTTCTGAGGAAGCAGAACGTGTGAGGAAAAAGGTACTGTGAGGGGGCAGTGGCTGGAGGGAGCAGACACACCCGGAGACGGAGCAAAGCCTTTAAGAGAGTAGCTGCTACGAGGAAGCAGAAGGTGTGTGGGACTCCATGCTTCGAGAGACAGAAACAGGAGGCAGGAAGTAGCCGGAGCAGTGGGATTAGGTACTGTGAGGGAAAGGGCACTACCCCACAAGGGAACAGCAGTTACAATGAAGCGGGAACTCGGATGAAGAAAAAGCCACCGAGATGCCACAACTCAGAAGCAGTAGAAACTCTGAACGGACCAAGAAATGATACCGAGAGTGGATGGTGAGGAAAGCTGGCTGGCCACAGACAGAGAAGCAGAGAGGAAGAGAAAAACTGAATCCCGTTCAGTGGCAGAGCCTCAGGGGCCACAGCCTAAGCCTCCTCGAGGTCCAGCTCTGCTACAGTCTGTGCGCCCCTGGGAAATCGGCTCCCTACTGGTCTGTACGCCGCACTGCACACACACAAAACCCCACTCCTCCTGGAAACCGGAGCTGTCCTGTGTAATACGCTATTGTTTTCCAACAATAGAAGATAGTTGGATTATGACCTCCTAGTTCCTGACTCCTGGTCCAGAGCTCATCCCACTACCCCAGATGGAGATGGGCCAGTCACAGCCTCTGTCACAGGTGGCAGGCGTTGGCACCTTCTTCTGCAGACACCGGCTGGAATTCCGGTGGGGTCACAGATTGGTGATCTGAAGGCCAGCCTACAGGCAGGTTGGTGTGGAGGGCTCAGTGATTCCCCGAGGCTGAATTTGAATGCCTATAGCCAGTTTTGCCTCAGTTCCCCCACCACTTGCTATCCATTTAAACCCAGCTTGAGGTTTTCATCTCCGGGCCCTTAGGCAACTGACTTGCAACTCCTGCTTTGGGCCCAGAGTTTTTCTGGGCAAAGTCGAGGCTACTGTATAGGTACTTATATGACTAAAGAAAATATTAATAGATGTCCGCAAACCTCTTATTGAAGAAATTAAAAACATTTTGTTTGTGGACACAAATTTGAATTGCATGCCACGTTCACGAGTCATGAAATATTTTTCTTTTGATTCTTTTCAACCATTTTAAGAATGTGAAAGCCATTATTCTTAGCTCACAGGCGGTATAAGCACAGCCAGCCAGCTGGATTTGGCCCATGGACTATAATTGCTAATCCCTGCCCTGGACTGTCACCTCTGGCAGCACTGAGTACCCAGACATGGTAAATGCTCAGACAGGGCAAGGGAAGAAGCAGCACCACGTGATTAGTACAATAGGGCTGTCAGTCCACCTTCAGGCCACTGATTACCACGCTCCAGGCCACCGACACCGCAGCCTTGCCCACCTTACCTTTAAAGTCAAACCACCACTTGAGAGATGGCTTTTGGGACGGGAAGAAGAACAAGACGGTGACAACGGACACGCCAGTGACAGCATCAGAAATAAACCTACAATGACAAGGCCCCAAAGCATGTGACCCTGGGCATCTCAGCAGGTCAAGGTTTGGCAGATTTGCAAATGAGGATTTGTCGAAGGGAATTAGGCCCACCGTGAAGGGAACACTGTCGGAGGCCACCGGATTCTGTTCTGCACTGCAATCAGCAGGGATGCAACCACCCATGGATGCAGAAGCTCTTTATCCACTGCTGCCTGGGGCATTTAGACTCTGCTTGGGCCAAACAAATGTTTATCCTCCCATTTCAAGGATCCTAGGAAGAGGGACTTGATCAAAGAGGGGAGAATCTGAGAGCCACAGAAGGTTGGGGTCTATGGTACCCCCATGCGTCACCATAACCGGGGCTCCTGTAACAGTCCTGTATGTATTTGTTCAGCTCCTGCTTGCATCCCTCCTGGGATGGGCAGCTTAGTACATGGAGAGGCAGCCCATTCACACCAGCAGAGCTCAGATGGAGCCCACCTCATAGCCCCTCAAAACCTCACTACCACCTTCCAAGGATCCATAACATGTCCTATGGAGACGTTAAGCCCACAGAAGTCTCAGAAACAGCCCTTGAGGGCAGGCATCTTCCATTTCAGATGAGGAATCTGAGGCTCAAAGAGCAATAGCAACTTGCTCAGGGCCAGACCATAGGCTGTAGAGGAGATGGCCTTGAACTCAGATATATCTGGCTTCAAGTTCAATGAGGCACAGAGCCAAGTGCCAACAAAAGGGCCTTCAGCCCACATATTGGGACTAAGAGTATTCAAACAGCCAGGAAACTGGAAAAGATGGTTAATATCACTGTAATAGAGAAATACAGATCAAAACACATGCTAACAGACAGGCAAAACGTGAAGAGGGCGATAATATCTAATGAGGATGTTGAGAAACACATGCTGGCAATACATTTCAAAACTTTACATGTGAATACCCCTTAATCCAGCTGTTGTACCTCTAGGAATTTATCCTCAGGAAATAATTGGGCTCTTGTACACAGATTATGTACCGGGATGTTCATTATTGATAAGATTAGAAAAAAATGGAGGATTTTTAGTAGGGACATGTTTAAATACACTGTGTATTACAATATATATAATGAAATACCCCTCAGCTGTTCAAAAAAAGGATAAAAGATATTATCAATTGTTACATTTGACATGGAAATACAACCAAGTTACCTTGTAAATTAAAAAAAAAAAGCAAGTTTTTATCTGCAGTATTGGACACGATCCAAAAAGGATTTAATTGGTTAAATTAAGATGCGCCCATTCTATAGACTACAATGCACTGTTTAAAAAGAATGACGTGGGTCAGAAATAGCAGGTTGTCTATGATCGTATTATTGTATTTTCCAATTTTTTGTTATATGTAAACATATATGTATGTGTGTATATATTAATATGGGTTGTGTGTGTGTATCTGAAATGTTATACACCAAACTGTTAATTGTGATAATCTCAGGGGAATGAAGGAAAACTAACTTTTACTTTTTCAATTTAGCATTGTTTGAGTTTTTTATAATGAGCATAATTTTGTAACTAAACAACAAAGAAAAAAGCGGATCACAAATACTATGTTTCATGTATATGTATAACTGAATCACTTTGCTGTACACCTGAAACTATCACAACATTGTTAATCAACTCTACTCCAATATACAATAAAAAGTTAAAAAAAACAACAAATACTATGTTTACTGTAATCACATTTCTGTTTAAAAAATTCTTGTGTTTGCTAGGCTTCTTTTTAGTGAGTTTGCATGTGTTTTAAAATTAGTTGTACTGAGGTATAATTAACATGCCATAAAATGCACCCATTTTAAGGATATAGTTCAATGAGTTTTGACTAATGTATACGGTCCTATAACCACCAATGCGATCACGATGTAGAACAGTTCCCAGACAGGCATTTTTTAAGTCAGAAAAAAGACATACATCAGAACTGCAGACTGAGGTTCTAAGTGATTTTCACTATTGTTGGAATGTTTATAACACCAGATTTCATTTGAAAAAAAACCCAAAGTACCTACATTTTGGAAAAATAAAAGAATGGTAATAAGAGCCACTTCTTTTGGCTCCATGATATTATATTGTTTCTTCCTCTTAAGAACCCTCATGAAATTGGAACGTGTATCCCCCATTTTACCAGGGGTCGGGGGAGTGTGAGGCTCAGAGGGTGAAGTGTGTAGGGCTGCTCTATCCAGTATGGTCACCATGAGCCACATGTGTCTATTGGACACTTGAAATGTAACAAGACTAAATGTGGCAAGTGTAAAACACACATCAGATTTTGAAGATTTAGTGTGGAAATAATGATGTAAAATAGCTCAACAATAATTTATTATATGGATTACATATTGAAATGATATAGTGTTAAATAAAATACATTATTCAAATTAATTTCATCTGTTTGGGTTTTTTTTACTTTTTTATGTGACTACTAAAAAATATAAAATCACATTTGTGGTTCACATAACATCTCTATTGGATGGTGCCAATCAAAATCATCAGAGCTCACCAAATCCAGAGGACGTATCTTCCATCTAATCGTGTTCTAACTCACACCAGAATTTGACACATTTGTCCACTCACTCTTTCCTTAAACACTCCCCTCTCTTGACCTGCGCTAGTCCGTTGCTCCAGTGTTTTCCCCCTACCTCGCGGACTGCTTCTTCTCCATTTTCTCTAATGGGATCATTCTCTACCCAGCTCCTAAACGCTGGGGTTCCTCAGAGTCTTCTCTACGCTCCTATATGCTTTCCCTGGCTGAGCCCATCAATTCCTAGGGATTTAAATTGGAAATTTATATGGTGACCCCCGGATTTATATCTTCAACCTGACTCCTCTGAGCTTCAGGTTTGCGCGTCCAACTACCCTTTGCAGTATTTGAAAGGCATTCTAGACTTGACATGTCTAAAACAACTGCAAAATGGAATTGTTGATAAGCCACCCCCAACCCCCTAAAGAAATGTTATTCTCCAACTACCCACCTGTGCAGGTACTCCTTTCCCTCATGCCCCCAAATCCCACCCAGTAGCAAGTCCTATCATTTCCAACTTTGAAATATATCTTGTCTGCTCCATCTCCATTGCCTCCACTTTCATTCAAGCCATCGAAGCTTTCATCCTCAACCAGGGTTCAGTAAACATCTCCTATAAAGGGCACGCAATACGAAAACAGCCACAGACAATACGTAAATGAATAGGTGTGGCTGTGTTCCAATAAAACTTTATTTGTAGATACTGAAATTTGAATTTCATATAATGTTCACGTGCCACAAAATGTTTCCCCTAGCCACTTAAAAACATTAAAAAAAATTCAAAAACAAGCGGTGGACCAGATTTGGTCCATGAGCCTTGGTTTGACGACCGCTGGGGTCATCTAGGTGGTGCTATAGCTCCTAACTGTTCTCCCCACCTATATTTTGCCCCCACTATCCATTCCCTAATAAATACAGCTAACATGTGATTGAGCTCTTTCTAGGTGCCAGTCTAATCACTTGACATGTATTAGCTCACTGCTCCTTAGAACAATTCAATGAGAATTGGACTATTTACAATACCATTTTACAGATGAGAACGCTGAGGCACAGAGAGATTAAGTACCTTAAAACCCTCCAATAGCTTGCTACTGATCTCCCATTAAAAAAAAAAAAAAAAACAAGACCAAAACTCTTAGCATATCCAACAAGACCCTTCATGGTCTGGTCCTCACCTGCCCTTCCAGTCACATGTCTGCCAATTTGCCTCCCTCCCACCAGGCTCTGGTTACACTGGGCTTCTTTCAGTTCTTCAAATGTTGATTTCCACCTCAGGCTTTTAGTAGATATTCCCAGTGTGTCTCTAATTTTTACTCTTCCTAAACTTTGGTTCTTTCCAGAACCTATCCAAAGTCAATGCCCCCCAGTCCATTCTTTGAGAGTATAACCCTCTCACTCCTTCTTTCACAGCACTCATTACAATTTGCAGTTATTTTGTTGTCTATTTGTTTTTATCTCTGTCCCCAGCTGCTGGCATAATGTTTAACAAAAAATAGGTGCTCGATAAAAGTTGTTTGAGTGAATGAATGAATGAATGACGTGTTCAGGGTTGCACAGTTTGTAAGTGGCGGAGCTGGCATTCGAACCCAGTTCTGTCTGATTCCAAAGGCAAAGCTCTTAACACAGGAGACGCTAAATGTTTTATCATCCAAACCTAAACACTTTTGAGGGCAAAAGAAGGAACTGTTAATAATTACATGGGATGAGAGGTGGAAACCTAGCCCAGTTCTCCCCAGCTACACTGCCTCCTCAGCTCCGGCGGCCCAGCCCCGAGTCTTCCCTGTTGGACTCCATCCCATGGGTCCCCAGAGTCTCACCCAGGGGTGAAGAGGCTGGCCCAGCCAGGGATGAACTTCGGGTCCCGGGAGAAGAGGAGGATGGCGAATATGCAGAAAAGGATGAACACGGCCTGTTCGGCAAACCTGTGGCACAGAGATGCAGACACCATTGTGACGGTGGGCTGTGGCTGGACCACAGCACAGGAAGCCCTCAGGCAGGGGCCCACTGGGTGTGACTGGGCCAGGCCCTACCTCTGAAAGCTGGAAGTAGTTCACTCCCCAGGTGGTCCCGAGAGTGAGGGGAGTGGTGTCCCAGGTGTAAGTGATTCCTTTCCTGGGGCTCCCATGCTGCCCTAGGATCCTTCCTGAGCATCAGGCACCCCTCCCCACAAACCATTCATATCACTCCCGCTGGGAATTTCCCATAGTCCTAGGGACAATCCAGAGAGAGAAAGAAGTGAAACAGAGACAGAGTCAGAAAAGCAGAGAGAAAGGAAACTGACAGAAACAGAGAGGTAGGCAAAGAGAGAGGAACAGTCATACATACAGAGGGGGACAGACACAGAGAGGGACAGACATGGAGAGAGCGGTAGACAGAGGCAGAAAGAGAGAATCCCTAAATGTTGCAGCAAATATCTACCCAATGTGCCCATTTCACAGATCAGGGAGCAGGGCCCAGAGAGGGTTAGTGCCTTGCCCAAGGCTACACAAAAAATTAGTGGCAGAGTCAGACCTTGTGTGAAGGCCTGCTAACTCTTAGTTATTTTCACTACATGAGAAATATGCGCGAAACAAGCTTCTGGAAGCCACCCAAGGCAGCATCCGGTATTCCATGAACCAGGAAGGAAAGTGTGCATTAGGCAGGAAGGTGACAGGTTCCCCCTCCAAGTTCAACCTGAGAGGCTTACTGGTCCTCAGGGTATCTACCCCAGCGACAGGGCAAGAGCTGACTGTGTAAGTCATCTCCCTACCCTCCATCTCTAGGCTCCCAGGCCGTTGGTCCTGAAATCCCCTTGGGACTCAGTCTCCAAGGGGGTCAGGGATTAAGTCAAGAGGTAGCTGTCTTGAAAGTCTAGTACCTGGCTCTCTCCCCGCCCTGAGAACCCCTGTGCCACGTACTTGATGGGCCCCAGGTTCTGGAATTCCTCCTGAATCATGGCTCGAGCCCTACTTTCTGCATCACTTCTGATCTCAGATTTCTTCTTCCTCCAGCCCCTGAAACAGAAAGTGGGGAGGTTAGGAGCGGCCACTGCAGTCTAACTGGCGTCTCATCTACCCCACCACCATCTGGCCAGGTCTCACTATCTCTGCTTTGGAGACTCTGCAACAGCCTGCTGAGTGGTCGGCCTGCCTCTATGTTCCCTTTCTAAAATCTGTTCTGCCCACCTATAGCCTGGATAGTCTTCTAAAAATGTGAAACTGATCATATGGCTCCCAGGCTTAAAATCCTTTAGGGGGTCAAACAGACTCATGAATAAACAGATAAACCAAGGAAATAAAATAGAAAGTCCAGAAATAGACAAAACCATAAATGGGGATTCAATCTATGATAAAGTTGGTATCCCAGCTTGGTGTAGAAAAGATGACCTATTCAGTCATTGATGTTAGACATACAGATCAATGGAATCGAACTGAGAGTCCAGAAATAAACCCACATTTCTACGGTCAATTGATTTTTGATAAGGGTACCAACACCATTCAATGGGGAAAGAATAGTCTTTCAACAAATGGTGTTAAGACCACTGGATAGCCACATGCAAAAAGATGAGCATGGACCCTTACCTCATACCACATACAAAATTTAACTCAAAATGGATCAAAGACCTAAATAGGAGAAGAGCTAGACCTGTAACATTTTTTCGAAGAAAACATAGGGTAAATTTTCATGGCTTCAGATTAGGCAAATATTTCTTAGACGTGATACGAAAAGCACAAGCAACCAAAAATAGATAAATTGACTTCATTAAAATTAAAAACGTTTGTGTGTCAGTAAATGGTATCAGGACAACTGGATGGCCATCTGGAACAACAAAAAAAAGTTGGATCCAAACCTGTACCCCAAGGTTGGATCCTTACACTGCACCCTAAGGATAAGCTCCAAATAGATAAAAAATTTAAACATAAAAAATATTAAAACACTAGAAGAAAACATGGGATTATTCTTTTATAACTCCTATAATGGAAAGACCTTTCTAACTATAATTGAAAATTCAGAAGACACATAAGAAAAGATTGATAAATTCATCTACATAAAATGTTTCTAAAAAATCCTGCATGGAAGAAAGCACTATAATCAAAGTAAAAAATCAGGAAAAAATATTTGCAACTCATACTCAAAATAAGCACTAACCTTTCAATATAGAAAGAGTACTCGAAATCAATAAAACCAAGACCAACAATCAATTTTTTAAATGTACAAAAGATATAAACACACAGTTTAACAATTCACAAAAAAGGAAATACCAGGGTCTCCCATGAATATATGAAAAGTTTTCATATTGCTCCTCAATATGAAAAGTTTCTCAAAATTACTTCTAAAATAAACGCAAATTATTTTTCTCTTATCAGATTGGCAAAAATCCACTTTGCTGCATGGAAACAGACACTCTCATACATTGTAAATGGGGGAACAAATTAGTGCAATTCCTATGGAGAACGACTGGACAATATCTATTCAGATAAAGTGTTTATTCTCTGAGCCAGAAATCCCTCCTATGGGGCTTCCCTGGTGGCGCAGTGGTTGAGAATCTGCCTGCCAATGCAGGGGACACGGGTTTGAGCCCTGGTCCGGGAAGATCCCACGAGCCGCGGAGCAGCTAAGCCTGTGCGCCACAACTACTGAGCCTGCGCTCTAGAGCCCGTGAGCCACAACTACTGAACCCGCGTGCCACAACTACTGAAGCTCACACACCTAGAGCCCGTGCTCCGCAACAAGAGAAGCCACCCCAATGGGAAGCCCGCACACCGCAACGAAGAGTAGCCCCTGGTCGACGCAACTAGAGGAAAGCCCGCGCTCAGCAACAAAGACCCAATGCAGCCAAAAATAAATTAATTAATTAATTAAAAAAAAAAAGAAATCCCTCCTATGGAAATCTACCTTACAAAAATACCTGTTACTATACAAAATGGTATCTGTCAGGGAGACCAGTCACCAGAAAATATATAGTATCTGCTTGTATTTGCTTATGGAAACTCTGGAAGATTACCCGAGAAACCAATAAAAGTGGATACCTGTTTGGGAGGGATGTATTGGGTGACTGGGTAATCGAAGGCATGGCTGGGAAGAATTCTCACTGCGTACCTCTTTGTATTGTTTTTGATTTTTGAACCATGTGTATGTGTTGCTTATCCAAATTAAACAAATAAATGCTTTTTAAAAAACTCACAACGGTTCTTTTTTGTGAAGATCCATGTCCCACAAGGCCCTCAGTGATCTAACCCAGGGTTTGTCAGTCTTGGAGCTCTTGACAATATTGGGGCAGGATCATTCTTTGTTGTGAGGTGGGATAATTCTTTGGTGTAGGGGGCTGACTTGTATGTTGTAGAATGTTTCGCAGCACCTCTGGCCTCTACCCCATGGACCCCAGGAGTACTTCCTTGGCTGTGACAAGCAAAATGTCTCCAGACGTTGCCAAAAGTCCCTGGGTCGGGGTGAGGTTGGGGGGAGGTAAAATCATGCCCAGTTGATCATTTTGCCTCATGGCCCACAAATCTCCCTCACACCCTGAACTCAGTCCCTTTAACCTTTTTTCATTTGCAGAAGACCCCTTGCTACCTCTGGCCTGGGGGCCTTTGCACTCATTGCTCTATCTGCCCGGAATGCTCTTCATCACCCCTATCTCCTTCTCCCCTTTACTGGGTTAATCTATTCACTCTTCCTATTCCTGTTCCAAACGCACTTTCCCAAGGAAGCTCTCCTGCCCTCCCAGTAAGGTGAGAGCCCTCTAGCGTGCACCATCAGATCTCACCATCCATTTCCCTCCCAGCACTAATCATGACTGGTATTTCTGCTTTGATTAGTTGTTCACTGTCTGTCTCCCCCAACCTAGACTGCAAGCTCCCCAAGGGCAGGAGCGCCTCAGCCTTGCCCAGGGGCTGCATCCTCAGCACCTGTGTGACAGCATCAGGCACGTAGCAGATGCTCGGTGGATACTTGCTGAAGGAAGGTGGTGTCATGGGATTAGCCGGAACCTTTCCTGCTACCCACCCAGCAACACCTCTCTCACTGGGCTTCCCTCCACCTACATTTCCTTCATCACAGCCTCCTCCGAGACCAAGTATTGCAGATGTCCAAGGAACAGGCAGACAGGAGAAAGGGGCTCTGTTTCAGGCTCAGCACTGGGCAGTTTTCGCACTCTCCCTCATTTAGACTTTATTTTAGGTGTAGCTCATTATTATCCCCCATCTACAAGTGAAGAAATTAAAGAACTAAAGGCTCAGGGAGGTGACAGAGTTGCTCAAGGTCATGCAGAACCATGATGTGAACTCTGGTTTATCTGAGTCCAATGTCTGGGCTTGCTTCTCTCGGCTAAGCTGGGCTTTGAACCCTGAGTTTCTGCTCTGAGGGATCAAGGAACACCACGATCAGAGCCTTTCTAGTCTCAAGGTGTTTTCACATCTCTTTGATCCAGAGTAGCTCTTACTGGTCCCATTTTACAGATGAGAAAAATTAAGGCCCAGAGAGGTGAGGGGACTGAATCAGAGAATGACTTTATGACATGCCTGCTACCCCAGCCCTGAGCTGCAGCTCCTATTTTAGTATTCCCCAAACTCCAGGCATTCATAACCTACTTTCACAAACGTTCGTATAGCCACATACCACGGGGCTCGTGTTTCCTTAACATTTTCCTCCAACTAGACTCAGCATTTTAATTAAAGAAATGTATTTAAATGGAAAAATTTCTATCGCTCCCATACGTAGAAAACAAGAATCACTTGTCATACATAGAAAGTACCCACAGGGCTTCCCTGGTGGCGCAGCGGTTGAGAGTCCGACTGCCGATGCAGGGGACACGGGTTCGTGCCCCAGTCCAGGAAGATCCCTCATGCCGCAGAGCAGCTGGGCCCATGAGCCATGGCCGCTGAGCCTACGCGTCCGGAGCCTGTGCTCCACAACGGGAGAGGCCACAACAGTGAGAGGCCCGCGTACCGCAAAAAAAAAAAGAGTACCCACAAAAATAAAGACATGAAAGCAAAGCAAAATGGCTAGATACCACTGCTGGCTTTAGTCTCTGGGCCTGAGGCTTGCTCTTTCTTTTTTAAAAGGCTAATTTGGAAAGGTTAGAGAGTTAAAGTTTTTCCTCACCCTACTGAGACTTTCTCCCCAGCATAAGCAGATCGATTCTACATGAGTCGATAAAGGAATATTTTTCTCACTGTCTGAGTCAATGTTATTTGATACCTTGTCCTCATGACCCCCCAGACTCTCTCCTGTACTGAGGTCCTGTGAAATGGGAAACGCTACACACCTGCTTCTCTGATACGAGTGTGTACCTTACTTAAGTAACAACACTGTTAGTAATTATTGATGGTGAGCGACATTCACTGAGGGCCTGGGCTTAGCAGGCGAGTTCCCACAGCACCTGTAATCCCCACATCCCTGGGAGGCGAGGAGGACTACAGGCGCCACATCTGACATGAAACTGTAACGACTTAGGACGGCCACTCGCTACTGAGCACGGTTCATCCCGCCGCAAAGCTCAGGTGAAACACCAGGGTACCTCAGGGTTATCCCTCCATACAGGAAGGAGATCCAGAGCCAGCCCACCAACAGGAACATCAGCATAAGAGGGAAGGCGAAGACGAACCAGGAGCCGAAATTCACCACGTCGCACTGTGGGAAGAAACTGGAGAAAAGAGGGAGGTGAGAGCCCGCCGAGGTCAGCCACGCCGACGGATGCACATCTACTTTCAGACGAAAACTAAAGGAAGTATGCTAAATATTAACAGTGGGATTGAACGTCGTCCAAATTTTTCCTGTATTTTCTGAGTGTTCTATAATGTGTCTATATCGTGCATGATCAGAATAAACTCATAAAATGTATTTGGGGAGCAAAGGCCAAGGAGAACATTCAGGGCAGCCATCTCCCTGTCTCCCCAGGTTCCCCGATGGGGATTCAGAACCCCATATTAACCCCATATTCCTTTCAAATACCCTCCTTCCTGACCACAAGGTCCTAGCTCGTGCAATTAAATGTTGTATATGGTTTGCATGTAGTTTGCGTGCACTTTACTCAAAATCCTTCATGTTTGATACTTTTACTTACAGCTCCAGCATTTTCCCCCTAATTTCTTTTCAAGTCGGAACAAAGGCTTGCTCACATCAGAGCAGACAGGCAGCCTAAAAACCCTCTGATAGCAAATGCCCTCCCATTCTCCCCAATCCCCAACTCAGGACCAGCCCCTGAGGCCCCCGGAGTCCACGTCTTTCCTGTCCAGCCCTGGGGATGTGCTCCAGCAAGAACTAATACCCAAGACTCTGCTTTGTCCTCCCAGTCAACTGCCCCTTTGCCGGCACTTCCTGCTAAGGGAGGAGACTAAAGGGTCAGCCCGGATCGTCCTTACATCTGAAGCAGGGCCATCTCGGCTTCTGGTTTTCCAGTCTCACAGCCAAGTCTTGCTCAAAGAATGGAGACGAAAAGACACCGAAGGTTTGCAGTGGGCTGAAATCAATTGGGGAAATACTGCTACCTCCTGAATCAGAATCTCTGCAACTGAGATCCAAGGATATTTTTTTCACCCATGGCTGAGAATCACTGTTTTTCATCATACTCTTAAAATCAAAGGATTTGAGAACCTGAGAATATGGTGCAGGGTTAAGGTTTTAAAATTGGTTCATGAGGTAAGACATGGGCGTACTTAAGTTTTCTCATGAAAATAACTTTGACTACCCGCAAGTATAGTACTGATTTATGTACACCAAGCCCGCTCTCAGGAAGACCAACCGAACCAGCTTTCCCTCCATCATCCCAGTAAGTCCTTGATTCTTTGGTTGAATACCAGATAAAGAAGCTGGCCAGCACATGTGGCCATGTTGAATATCAAATAGTTTTGTTGCTGTTTGTTTGTCAAATACTTACAATCATAGATTAAATGCATCTCCACTGCAATGAAATCTTAGAAACCCCGCCTCTCAGAATCCTGGAATCTGAAAATACTTAGAATCTTGAAGGATTCTAAGGATTTTTTAAATCTTCAGACTAAGAGGTTTGGAATAATGGAATCAACGACAAGCCACCTTGTCGAATCCTTCTCTGATTCTCATGCCCTGACAGATGGCCACCCAGCCTCTGCTTGAACAGTTTCAGCGATGGGGAGATTTCACTTCTTGGCAGAATCCGCTCCACTGCTGGCCCGTGTGGCTGGTTGCAAAGCTTCTCACGGCACATCACAGCCACACGCCAACACCTCCCACTGGGGTTGGTTTTAGAAGGAGATGTCATATCGTGTCACCCCTCGGCTCTCAGCTCTCCTCTGACTCCCCATCTCACTTTTAGGAAGAGCCGCGTCCTTACAGTTGTTGCCTTAGTCTGGCCTCTTCTTACCTTATCCCCTTCTGAACCCCAGCCTGGCTGGGCTTTGTGCTGTTCCCCAGGACAGTCCCACCTTTGTACAAGCTATTCCCTCTGTCTGGGTTGCTGTTCCCTCCTGTGTCCACAGAGTTCATCCCCTCACTTCTAGGTCTCTGCTCAAATGTCACCATATCAGAGAGATCACACAACCATGACCAACCTACATAAAACAGCATCACTCCTGTCACCTCTACTCCATTATCCTGCTTTATTTCATAACTTGTCACACCAACATATTATATATTCCTTTGCTTTTTCCTGTATTGCTTGTCTCTCCCACCAGAATGGAAGTGCCCCAGAGTAAGGACTTTGCTGGGGTTTGTGCATCGCTGGGTCCCCAGAGCCTGGCCAATAGAAGACATTCAACAGACACCCCTGAATGTTGGATGAAGGAGGAGGAGAAGAATAGAAGGAACAGAAACCCCCGTGCTGGGGAGTGGGTGGGGCGCTGGCTTTTACCTCTTGAGCTGGCCAAGCAGGATGAGGTTGGGGGCCGTGCCCGTGAGGGTGGCGGTGCCCCCGATGCTGGCCGAGTAGGGGATGGAGATGAGGAAGCCCTTCCAGATGTTCCTGCGATATTCCTCCTCCTTCTTAGAGTTAGCCTGGAGATCCGTTGGAGCCTCCGCCTCCTCAGGACAGTCTTTGCTTTAAACAAATCCAAAGAGAAGCCATTCAGAAGACACTCAGAATTCCTGGCCTTATGGGGAAACACACTGCCCAGGATGGGAGAGCTAAGTGAACTTTCCAGAAGGCAATTGGCACAGGCTCCAAAAACCTCTAAAAATGTGCAACCCTTCAGCTTAAGTGTTCTAAGAAGTTGTCGTAAAGTAATAATTGGTATTAAATATAATTTAAATGGAAAACAACCTAAACATCCATCAAAAAGGGATTAGCTAAAAAAGATGATCCTCTTTCTGGATGGAATACCAACGCAGCTATTAAAAATGGTGATGTAGCAAGAGGGAAGAGATATGGGAACATATGTATATGTATAACTGATTCACTTTGTTATAAAGCAGAAACTAACACACCATTGTAAAGCAATTATACCCCAATAAAAATATTAAAAAAAAAAAAAAGGTGATGTAGATGGGCGTTTATTAAAATGGAAGATGTCCATTATATAAAGTGAAAAGGTAGGAAACAGCACTACTTAGTTTTTTATTTTAAAAATATGCACATATTTCATGAATATATGAATATTAATAAAAGTCTACAATGGTATACACAAAGTTGTTTTGGTGCCTTTCTTGGGGACGGAATTATGGATTTTTTCCCTCGTTTAGTTTTTATTTGTACTATCTGGGTTATTTTCCTGGTATAGTTGAGGAGTTTGGGGAAAAAATAAAATTAAGAATTGTTAATTATATGGTTAAAAGATAATGATGTTGACACAAATTTATTGAGGTGAAAAGATGTCCACTGCACTCCATTAAGTGAGATGATGCGTTATAAAGTGGCATATGTAGTGTGATCAATTTTTTTAAATACAGAAATGCACTTATGTATATAGAGAGATATCAAGAAACAGTCTAGAATCGTATTTACTTAACTGTTCTAATCTATCTTTGGGAGTGAGATACTGAGCACATTTTTCTTTTTGTTTAAGAGTTTTTTTTCTTTTTACTTGTGCAATTATAAAATGTTTATAAGCGAATAAAACTAAGAATTGTCCCTGCGTAACAAATCAATTTCTTATAAAGAATGAGATAGTTCAAATATCTTCAGGCCTTAATTACTAACATGAGGGGCCCCTTCTCCAGAGGGCAGTGGGGATGTGATCTGGGTCTGAAAGGAAGACAACGGCTGGAAGCAGCTGGAGACGGATGCCTTGGCCTGACTTTTCAGGGTGAGAGGCCTGGTCAGGAATCTGTGGCCTCCCTCAGACCTGGGGCCCCAACCAGACTGAGCCTCACAGGAGAATGAGAGAGGGAAAGGGCCCTCACGCTCGTCTCGTTCACTCCCTCCCTCGTTTGGATGGGAAACGGAGGCCCGGAGTGGGGCTGGGGACTGCATCCAGTGGACACGGAGTTCCAGAGAGTGGGGATCAGCTCTTTTCCAAAAGACTCAGTACAAGCTCTGCATGGGGAGGTGGTTCCCAGGTTGCATGGTAGTGAGTAGCTGGGCCAACTATAGAACCCATATCTCAAAGCTGGACTCAAAGCCCCCAAACAAGGTGCCAGGAAGGAGCGCAGGCCATGGGATAAGATAAACTCAGGTAAAATCAGGTCCCTCCTCTGCTAGAACCCTCCACCAGCTCCCATCTCATTCAAAGTCAAAGCTACCTCAATGGCCGATGAGGTCCCACATGCTCTGTCCCTCTACCATTATCTTCCTGCCACACAAGCAATCTCTCTGACCCCCAGGTCCAGCCACACTGGCTTCCTGGCTGCTTTGAACTCTAAGGACTTTTGCACCTGCTGGTCCTTCTGCTGAGAACCCTGTTCCCACAGATCCTTCACCTCCCACAGCCGTTTGCTCAAGAATGACTTCCTTAGTGAGGCCTTCCCTGACCACACATTTAAAAACTGCCCTTTACCCCAACCCCATCCCTAGCCTGCTTTCCTGCTTTGTTCTCCTGCATAGCACTCACCAACCTTCTGACACACTATGGATTTTACTGTGTACTTGTTTCTCCGCAAGGGCAGGTTTTTTTTTCTGTTTGTTGCTGTATCCCTGACAGTACCTGGCTCATCGTAAGCTCTCTATAAATATTTGTTGAATGAATGAAACAGACCTGACCGATGCCCAGCAATGCCTTGAGCAAGTCACTTTACTTCCTGCTGTTTGTTTCATCACCATTAAATCGAGATAACAATGCCATTAACAACAAGCATTACCATCCGTACATGGAAGGCCCAGAAACCTGCTTTAGCTACATGTTCTCATTTAATATCAAAACAGCCCTATACGGTGGGTTCTGATATCATGTCCAGTTGGTAAGTGAAACTAACTGAGGTTCAGAGAGGTTAAGTGACTTGTCCAAATCACAGAGCCGGTAAGCGGCAAAGCCAGGCTTCAAAGCCAGGTCTGCGTGGTTCTAAGCACCCAGATCTTATCCACACTGCCATATACAAAAGACACCAAAGACTAAATGTGCTGTCAGTGTCAAGATACTTCTCAAGTCACACAAGTGCGAAGGGTGTCTCAGGATATTTTTGTCTTTGGAGCCGCTTGGCCTGGTACACCCTCTCCTCCACGACTGTCGTGTGGCTTGTGCCTCCTGTTCTTCTGGTCCCTCCTTCTAGACCCTGCACCTCAGCAGACCTTTAGGGATTTAATGTGCTCCCCTGCCCTTCCCACATTTGCTTTTTTCAAGGAGCCTGGAGCCAAAGCTATAAATGGTGGAAACTTGGGCATTAGGTCATTTGGAGAAAAACTGGGGGGTAGGCGGAGGACTGCTTGGAGCGTTGAATTCTTGTTCATCATCTCCTTGGATCAAGCACTGGCTCCTCTGTGAATTTCACCAGGAACTCACTCTTCTGTGCCGGCAATAAATTGCATCTCCGTGGGCACAGTATGCAGGCCGTTTTTCCGCACAGCAGCTAGGAGGAAAGAACACGATGTCTTTAGTGTGATGTAGTAAATGGGACAGGAGTGTCCCATTCTTGTGCAGTCAATCAGAGTGCTTCCTCAGGTCCTGACCTATACTAGTCATTGGATCCAAAAAAAAAAAAAAAAAAGATACTCAAAATTCCAAGCTCCTGTCCCACCCATCCCTTTTTGGAGAGGTCTTCAGGCCCGTGGGCAGGGAGTTCACTGCAAGGCTGCTTGACAACCCATAACTCAAGCCTAGGCTAACCTGAGCTGTCATTGTCAAAGGGATGTTTGGGAAAGACTAGCTCTGAGTGGTAATGGGTCAGCAATGGGATGGGTGACCCCAGTCTGCCATACATTCAAAAAGCATTTATTGAGCACCTACTGTGTACTATTGACTATGAGCTTGGGGTACACAGTGAATAATACAGGACAGTGTCCTTGCTCCCATGAAAGTTATATTCTAGAAAGGGAGACAGACAATAACCAAATAAAACTTCCAGTTGTGATGAAAGTGACAGAGGAAATGAAACTGGGCCATGTGATGGAAAGTGACTGCAGCGTGGGGAGGAGGAGCAGGGGGACTACTGTGATCAGGTCAACAGAGCAGACATATGAGCTGATGGCACTTGAGCTGAGACCTCAGCATAAAAAGGAGCCAATCATCTGAAGAGTTGTGGGAAGAAGGGTGGGGGCAACAGGAACAGCAAGTGCAAAGGCCTGAAGTGAGAGTGCGTCTGGTGTGTTGGGAAGCAGGAAGGAGATCAGTGGGGCTGGAGGGGCATGAAGGAGGAGGAGAGGTGGGAGAAGTGGCAGGAGTGAGGCGGCAGGAAGTGGTGTGGATCACACAGAGGTCTTGGGGCTCACAGTCAGGACTTTAGCTTCTCCTCTGAGCCAGATGGGAGTGGAGCCAGGGGAGTGTCTGAGCAGAGGAGAGTCAGGACGGGATCTGACTTCATTTTTAAAGAAGCCCTTGCTTGATAGGCCAGTCTCCCCGCAGGAGCCTTGGAGTGTCGTGGAGACAACTGAAGGGATTAAAAGTTTCGGCAGCTGAAACCATCACCAAGAGCAAAAGAATCCATCCCAGGGCATTGGAAGTGTGACTGGTAGCTGAACACCTGGGTTCAGGGTTCAAGTCCTAGCTCCATCACTTGCTCTGCGACCTTAGGTCAGTGTGGTTCCCACCTGGGGTCGATTCTGCCTCCAGGGGATATTGGACAATGTCGAGAGACATTTTTGGTTGTTGCAACTGGGATGGGGGAGTTGGGGTGCTACTGGTATCTAGTGGTCAGAGATCAGGGATGCTGCTAAACATCTTACAGGACGTAAGTCAGCCCCCACAAGAAAGAATTATCCTACCTAAAATGTCAAATAGTGCCAAAGTTAAGAAACTCTGGCTTAGATGAATCCCTTGATCCCCTTGAACATCTTTAATTCATAAAATGGAAGTAATAATTCCCCTAGGGTTATCAAGAGGATTAAAGAGTTGACTTATTTGCTACAGACAGAATGTTTTCATCACCCCCAAAATTCATATGTTGAAACCTAATCCCTAATGTGATGGTATTAACAGGTGGAGTTTTGGGGAGGTGATTAGGTCATAAGGGAGGAGCCCTCATGAATGGGATTAGTGCCCTTATAAAAGAGACCCCACAGATCTCCCTTGCCTTTTCCACCATGTGAGGACACAGTGAGAAGATGGCTGTCTACAAACCAGAAAAAGGCCCTCAACAGACACCGGATCTGCTGACGCCTTGATCTTGTACTTTGCAGACTCCAGAACTGGGAGAAATAAATACCAGTCTCTGGTATTTTTGTCATAGCAACCTGAACAACTAAAACGTCATTTAAAGCAGGGATTAGCAAACTTATTCTGTAAAAGGCCAGTAGTAAATATGAAAAGCCATATGATCTCTGTTGTAACCACTCAAATCTGCCATGATATCATGAAAGCAGCCGTAGACAATACAGAAATGACTAGTGTGACTAAACATTTATTTTTGGATACTGAAACCGAATTTCATATAATCTTCACATGTCACAAAATCTTCTTCTTCTTTTGATTTATCCAACCATTTAAAAACATTAAAACTATGCTTAGCTCACAGGCTGCATGAAAAACAGGCAGCAGGCTAGATTTAGTGGGCCCAAGTTTGCCAGCCCCTGATTTTAAAAATTTAACAGGAATCTGAGCACTAGTGGGGATTTAGAAAATGTGGGTTACTACCAAGAAAGAATAAAAGAGTGGTCCCTGAAGTCTGGAACTTGTCTGACCCAGATACGACAGACACATCGTTCTCTTGTTGGACCTAAACAATCTCACACATCACCGACTTCAGACAAAGTCACTCTGAGACTGATAAAATGAGCCAGAGCAAGGACACCTCCTAATCTCGTTTAAGTGCAAAGCCACTTGCCACCCACAAAATATCAAGCTTCCAATTCTCTTGCTAAATAAATGGTTACTTCTTGCCTAATCACAGAATCGTCACCAGTCTCTGACAGCACCCAATCTAGAGCAAACCCTACTTTCTTAGCCCCCATCCCCATCCAAAATGACCCAACCAAAGCCCAAATCCTATGAGAGGTGCTTTCTAGCACCCTCTGAGTTGACTGTAGTTGCCCGTGGTGTGTGTTCTCCCTCACTGCAGCAACGATAACAAACTCAACCTGTTTAACTACAGATGTATTCCTGGGGGGCTTTGGCCACGTGGACTGGGTGGAAGGGTCTAGACTCCAGCCTCAGTTCTTTCTCTGTCTCACCAGGGGGCTTGGGGAAGTCCCTTCCCTTCTCCACTCTGGGCTGTTCTTTTCCTGCTGGTCCCACGAGGGAGCAGCATTCCATGGTGGCTGACTGGGCCATTTTTACTGTGCCTGAGGCTGGCCCACCAGCAGGGGTCGGAAGGCTAAATTCAGATCAGCTCACCCTGGGCCGTGGGGACAAGGGCTTCAGGGCTCCCGTGATGGGAACACACGTCCACATGCAACACACGGGGCCGGAGGCCGGGGCACTGAAGCAGGAAGTGAAGGACTGTTAATAGGACACTGATGCTGGTGGGCAAAGTCGCTCCCCAGGGGATGGCCAGACAGGAAGAACCCTAACCCAGTGACTCCCTACCCCCCCGCCATCTCTAGCTCTCTCTGTATCCTTCTCACCCGGGTTGGGAATGGCTGTCACGCAGCATCAGATGTCCGCAGAGCTCACCAGCATCTCGGGTATAACAATAGGCCACCTTCCTCAGCCCCGGATGAACATTAGAATTTGCTGAGAATGCCCAGGTCCCACCCTGGAGGTTCTGGTTTAGAGGCTCTGGGGACTCAGTATTTTTAAAAGCTCTGTAGGTCATTCTTTTGGGCAGTCAGGGTTGAGAAGGCTCCCCTGAAGTTAGAGATGGGGAACTGAAGCCTTCAGTGGCTGCCCATGACCTTAGAGGGGGTGAGTGCTCCCCAGTTTGCCACAGTCCTCAGCCATGGAAGCTGGTTGCTGCCAGCATCGGAGTTGGAGAGCCCTGATACAAAACTGTACATGCTATAGACGAGGCAGAGGAAGCTATTCATACACACATGGCTATGAACAGTAATTATCTGTAGCAATTAAAATTAGGAAGGAGGGAGTTTCACTTTTTCTTTATGCAAATTAGTAATGTGAAAAAATTTGATACCAAGCATTATTTTTTCTAATGATGATGATAAAACCAATGAAGATGAAGTTGAAAAAAACTTGGAAAACCAAGGTGCTACTCAGCCCCTAGCAGCTCAGCTACTCTTAACCATTTATCCCGGGTCATCCCTGTACTTCCTGTGACCACACTGACCCAAGTGACCACACGAAAACAGGCCAAAGTCTCCAAAGGTTCTGACTTCCCTGGGTCCAGAAATCGCAGGCTGGTTAGGAGCTCGGTGTTTACGTAAGATCTTATTCAAATAAGAACAGTCCCTGAGTTTATATTGGGTGGGGGAGCTGAGAACTTTCACATTTGTAATCTTACGGCAGCCTCAGAACAGACTGGGAGAGCTGGGCAGGGGTTATTACCTTCCTCTTTACACCTCGGGAAACTGAGGCCCAGAGACACGGGGGAAGCGTGGGATAAAGATGACCCACTGGGTAAATGGCAGAGTCGGCTTGTTCCCAGGACTACTGATTCCCCACCCCTTGAATCTCACCCCACCTCCAAAGGCACCCACCTGGCTCTGACCTGGAACAGCTAACTCTAATTGAACCTCCCTGGTATGACTGAAATGTTCTTGAAGTTTGGCACACAGAAGGCTCTCAGGAAAGAGTTCTTGTATCAGATTAGGTAAATAGCACCCCAGGAGAAGTCAAAGGTCCCCAGGATAGGCAGTTTTACATCCATTAATTTACTTAGTGCCCACAACTACCTGGGTGGTAAGGATTAATATCCCCATTTTATGTATGAGGAAACAGGCATAGAACAGTTCAGTAACTGGTTTGTTTATTTATTTATTTATTTCACACACTTATTGATTATCTACTACGTGCCAAACAGTGTTCTAGGTGAACAATACTATAGTTCACAGCAATGAGAAAGACCGACACAAGCTCCCATGGAACCTGGAGTCCACGGAGGAGACGGGTAATAAATCCTTCTCAACTAGCAGTCATAGGAAACTTCAACCTGAATCAAGGTGTAGGGTCTTATTACCCACTCTTTCCAATTCCTGGAACTCTTATACTGGTTTTTATATAATAGCAATAGTATCACTGCCACGTATTAACCATGTCTATGTGCCAGGCTCTCATTTCTCATGTAAGCCTGACAACGATATGTACGAAATGGGTGGTTTTGTCCTCATTTTATAGATGAGAGAAGAGCCTCAGGAAGAGGCCCCCTCTCGCAGCCTCATGAATGAAGAGGCAAGAGGAGGACAATGCTTAACTCAGCTGACAAGACTGCTTCTGGAATGAGAGCGTCTTGGGCATTCCTAAAGGAAAGGCACGGGTGGCAGCCTAGCCTTCTCTGGGCAGAAAAAAGGAGGGGGGAGAGTGGAAGAGTTTAGATTCAAAAGCCAAATGGGCCCCTTACTGGCTGAGGGACTTTGGGCAAATACTTCACCACTCTGTGCATCAGTTTCCTCCTCTGTAAAATAGGCATGATGCCAGGGCCACCCTTGAAGGGCTGAAGTGGAGGATCTAATGAGAACATGCATGTAGAAGGAGAAGCCACCACCCATGTGGCCCTGGTCCCCCAGGCAGTGCAAGGAGCAGAGTGTGTAAAAGAACTGAAGAGAAGCAGCAGGGCTGCCCTCCAAGGCTGAGGATCCCTAGGGTGTTGTCCAGCGAGCCCCGTCCTGCCCCAGGCTCTATCTTGTTCTGGCTTGTAAGCACAGATTCCAGATTCAGACAAAGCTCAGCAACTAACTCACCATGTTGCTTTGGGCAAAGCATTTTGCCTCTCTGACCCTCAGTCTCTTCGTCTGTAATATGGGTGTCATCTACTTCATAGTACTGTTATGAAGATTAAATCAGCTAATGGGTATGAAAAGTTTAGCACAGTGTCTGGCATAGGGTGGGTCTTCAGGAAATGGTAGCTCACATCATCCTTATAGTTGTTGCTCTGGGTGTCCCTCAGGGACTTAAAGCCTCCAGGAAAGCCTCCAGGAGCCTCCTCGCCCCTATCCTGGCCCATAAACAGAGTCTCCACTCCCTCCACTCCTGTCCTTACCTCCTGCCACCAGGGCAGAGCACAGAAACTGGATGAAAGAGAACATCTCTCTTTGCACTGGAATTACCCGTTTTAGGTCTTGGGGCTGATCATTAACTAATCCCCGATCTCTGATCCTGCCACCTATGAAAGCAGAGGTCTGCCCCAGCCTCCCAGGGTCTCCTGCCTCCTGACATCCTGCAGCATAAGGGGAAAGACTCTGGATTTCGCATGACGCTGTGTGTGACCTTGGGCAAGTCCCTTCCCCTTCTCGAGTCTCAGGTTTTTCATCTTATTCATATAATGAGGGAACTGGCTTTCATACCTTTTTTTCTTTTTTTTTTTGCCACTAAACTCTTAGAAAAAACATCTTCTATGGGAGGCAGAACAACAGAGGTTAAGAGTACAGGCGCTAAAGTCAACCAACCTGGATTCAAAATACCAGAGCTGCTGTTTTGGAATTATGTGACCTTGGGGACTACTTTAACCACTTTTTAAATTTCTTCCTCCATTTCCATTGCTCTAAATGAGGTCAAAGCTAGCTCCATGTCATTCAGATGTAAGGCCCTTAGATGAGACCTTGCATAAAAGTAAGTACTCAGTACTAACATCGGTGATTGTTACTTGGAAGCTCAGGGTATAAAGTAGGTAAAGTGGGGGCAGCTGGCAGCCCCAAGACTCAGGATGCGGCAGCCATTTTGCAACCACGAGGGAAAGACCAAGGGAATCACAGAGATACCAGTGAACAGCCCTGACATCCTTGTGCCTCTGAAATGACCCTGGAACTGCCCTTCTCTGACTTTTTGACATTTGAGGAAAATAAACCCTTGTTCTTTAAGTCACTGGCAGACAGGCATCCTTTTACCTGCAGCCAAAAGAATTCTCACTGATGCAGCTGATTTCATGCGGAAGAGAGTGGGCTCTGCAGCCAGGCTGCCTGGGTGCAAAGTTGGGCTCTACCATTTGCTCGCTGTGTGACCTGGAGAAGTCAGTTCCCCTCTCTGAGCTCTCATTTAGTCACTTAAAAACATGGCAGCTACTTGTGTTTTGTTTTCTTTAGAACACAGTTTCAGAGATTTAAGTGAATCCAATCCCTCATTTCATGGCACATTCTCACTATCTGTTGCACAAGGCCACTCTTTTTGTTTTATTTATTAATTTGGTCCCTTTTATCCCCATTTCCCAATCCCATCCTTCCCAGAGCAACCACTGGGATGCGTTTAATGTGTAGCTTTTCCTTTGTTTATGTTCTTGCAAACGTTTTGTCTTTTGTGAGTGTTTTTAATTTACATAACGATATTGTGTTCTATATCTCCTTCTGGCTTTTCCAATCACAACTAGGTTTTATGAGATTTATTTCTATAACTATATGTCCCTCTAATTCTTTGTTCCTAAAAGCAGCATAGTGCTCGGTGACGTGCACCCACCACACTCAATCTCCTCCTTTACTGGCGATGGTGGTCATACCACAACCCTAAACCTAACCCGAACCTGAACCCTAACCAGCATACCACAGGGAATGCTGCACTAAACATGGTCACATGTGTCTCCTCATGAACCCGTGTCAGAATGCCTTTAGCACTTGCATTCAGGGCCAAACTTCTGGGTTCCAGGGTATACGCACTCTTAATTTGATCAAATATTTGTAGAATGCCCTTAAGAAAGGCTGACTGTCCACACTGTCTAGCAGCGCACAGAGTTCCAATGGCTCCCATTCCTGCCAACACTGGGCACTATCCAGCTTTCTTATTTTTGCCAATCTCATTGAAATAAATCTCATCATTGTTTCAAGTTGCATAGTACCTACTTCATGAGGCTGTTTTGAGAGGTCAAGGAGTTAATGTATGTAAAGTGTTTAACTCATTGCTTAGTACACAGTAAATGCTCAATAAATGTAAATTTTTTAAAAAGGTACCATGGTTTGACTTAGTGAATTCTCAGTTACTATTATTAAACTTGGCACGTAGTAGGTGCTCAATAAGTGCATTCCCTTGGCCTTCCCCAACACCCTCTGGATTTCCCCACTCCCACTCTTCCACCTTGGTGGAGTTCCTCCCAGTCCCTTCCCACAGACTCACCTGCTTTCTCTTCACTCTCCCAGCTGAGGTCTTTACGAACCTCCTGGCCAAAGAGACTCTTCAGGATGGCGCTGGCGATGGGCAGCATCATGGCAGTGGAGGCCGTGTTGCTCAGCCACATGGACAGAAAGGACGTGGTCACCATCATCCCTAGGATGAGCCTGGGAACAGAGGGAGTCAGAGGCCGATCTAGAACTGGGGCCTCTGCTTTGTATCCCACTTGTTTACACATGGAAAGTTAAGGCCCAGAGAGGACAAGCTAGTGACCAAGTGGGAACCAAATCCATTCACCACGCTTATTCTAGATCTAAGGAAACTGACTCAGTGTATGTAAGTGAACTGACCTCAGGTGCCCAAGGTAAATTAGTTCTAAAGACACACCAACCCTGACATTTTCTCTCCTTTGCCCACAAATTCTGGATAGCTCCCGTTGCAGAATAAAGGTGTCTTGGTTTGGCACCAAGACTCTCCACTGTTTCACCCTAAGTGGCCTTCCCAGCCTCCTCTCTCCCCCTTCCCTTCCCACTCCTCCCAGGCACCCCTGCTCCGGCTCTGCTGAGTTTCTCGCCAGCTCCCAAACACGCCTTGATGTCCTGCCTGCCTGCCATTGCTTGGTCCCTCCCACCAACAGGAATCTAAGTTTAGTGATTTGCTTTTCTTTACATTGAACTCTTAATCCACCTGGAATTTATTTAGTTGTATAGAGCAAAGTCGGATCTAAGTAGAATTTTTTCCTAAAGAATACACAAATTATTCCAACACCCACCACTTCTTGAATCCTTCCCTTTCCCACGGATTTCAATTTCTTCCAGATTATTTATTCTGTGTTTTAAAAATCTATTTCTGAGCTAGTGTCATACCGTTTTCATTGTTGTAACTTTAAAACATGTTTGACAGCAGCCTCATCCATTCTTCAAGGCCAAATGTAACCTCCTCCAAGAAGTCACCCTATATCTCTCATGTGGGCTCATATTGCACCATGTGTCCCTTAGGTATTAAATTCTGTTCTGTGTTGGGATCAGTTCTATAGATGGAATCTCTCCCATAGGACTGACAGTTCCTCCATGAGGAAACAGCTACAGAGCCTAGCAGAATGCCTGGCCCAGAGCAAACGCTAGAAAACCATGAGTTATTCAGAACCTCCTTCTCCCTCATCGCCACCCCCATCCCCACCACAAAAAGAGCTCTCAAACCTATCCATTCAGCCCATCTCCACTGCCACCACCCTAGTCCAAGGTGGCACCATCTCTCGTCTGGATCCCCAGAACAGTCTCTTACCTGGGCCGCATCCGTCTTCTCACCTTCATCTGATCCCCTCATGGCAGCCAAGAGGAATTTTTAAAAAAATGCAAATCTGGTCATGTCACTCCCCAGCTTAGAATTCTTTAAAGCAGAGATTGATAACCAGGGGGGCCATAGATATAATTCAGAACGAACATGATAGGGGAAAATATACCTCTATTTTACTAACATCTAATAGAAATTAAATATTTCCTTCAGTGATAAACATAGGCAAAAAAGTTCAGTATTATTAGAAGGGGAGGACTTCCCTGGTGGTGCAGTGGTTAAGAATCCACCTGCCAATGCAGGGGACACGGGTTCGAGCCCTGGTCCAGGAAGATCCCACATGTTGAGGAGCAACTAAGCCCGTGAGCCACAACTACTGAGCCTGTACTCTAGAGCCCATGAGCCACAACTACTGAGCCTGCATGCCACAACTACTGAAGCCCGTGCACCTAGAGCCTGTGCTCCACAACAAGAGAAGCCACCACAGTGAGAAGCCCGCACACCACAATGAAGAGTAGCCCCTGCTCGCCACAACTAGAGAAAGCCCGCGTGCAGCAACGAAGACCCAATGCAGCCAAAATTAATAAATAAATTAATTAATTAAAAACTTTTTTTCTCTGTTAGAAGGGTTGTTGGTTACCAGTAAAGATCACAGACATTTCCATATCACATTATAATAGTTGAGACATCTTGCAATATCATTGACACTCAGAACTGCCTCAAAACTACAGTTATGAGGCTGTTGCTAGATCTCATCATTTATTGTGTTAATAAAGAAGTACATATAGTATTCTATCACAAATTTGTGTGGTTTTAAAAAATTGTTTGGATAAGTGCATTTTGCTGTAATTGTTGTGGTTGTTGTTTTAAATCCTATGTGTTGTGCTTTATGAATTTAAAAACATTACTGGGAAGGAATCCTTAAGATTCAACAAATTGCAAAAAAAAAGATTAAAAGAACAACAATGACCTTATTTTAAAGGCCATTCAATCATCTTAAAATAAAAGTTGGAATCCTAGCTAGGGGGCCCAAGGCCCTTAGGAATGGACCCTACCTACCTGCCTCTCCAAGGCCATCTTTCCATCCACTCCACACCCACCATGTCACCTTGGCTGGTAAATAGAAAACCAGGATGATAACAGCCAGCATTTACTGTGCAGGTCCAAGCTACTGTATCATAATTTTACAGGCAAAGAGAGCCTAAGTCACCTCCCAGAGCAGGAAAGGTGGGATTCAGCCCCAAGTAGTCTGAGTCAAACTGCTAATATGGCCCCCTCTAGAACTACTGGACAGGAATCCCTGGGGGTGAGGTCTGGGAATCAGCATTTCAACTGATTCCCATGTGATTCTTACATACTTTCGAGGACTGCCCAAGGGCCTAGCACTGTGTCTGGCACACAGAGCGGCTCACTAAATATTTGAGAAATGAATAGACAAGTGGATGGTGGGACATGATGAGTTTGTTGCCCTGGATGACCAGAGCAGGAAGAGTGGGTTTAGGCTCCAAGAGATGTGGTCCCTCTGCCTCGCCACCTCTGGGCTGGACCCATTACCTGGCCTTACCTGGCCGGCTGGACCCCAGTGAGCATCAGGACCTTGAGGGCAATTCTCCGGTGCAGGTTCCACTCCTCGATGGCGCTGGCCATGATCAGACCGCTGAGGAAGAGGAAGTTGGTGTCCAGGAAGTACTGGGCGCAGACCTTGTTGGAGGGCAGGATGCCCAAGAAGGGGAAGAGGATGATGGGCAGCAAGGCTGTCACCGAGAGGGGCAGGGCCTCTGTGCACCAGTACACCGCCATGAGCAGGATGACGAACAGGCAGCGACCTTCCTGCAGGGGGGAGATGCAGGCCCAGAGGGTCAGCAGAGCTTTGGGTGGCAGAGGGAGAAGAGGTCCTGGAGCAGGGCCCATCAGGGCCCATTCCTTGGGGAGGCAGTGGAGAGGGTAAGTGCCCAAGGCTCAGACTTTGAGCCGGTGGTGTCACCTATCTGAGCCTCATTTTGCTCAACTATAAAATGGGGAAGCTATATCTGTCCATTTTATAGGATTGTTTGACGATAAAATGAAATACCCCATTGTCTAAGAAGTAGACCCTGAGATGAGCATGAGAGGGAAAAGTAGTTTGCTCGACAGGGAATCTCAGAAAGTTCTGGAAGGGCAGTGAGGAAGTGAAACAGAGAAGGACGCCAAGACAGTGTATTAACAAGAAGGTTACTACGGAGGGCAGTTGGGGCTCAATCATGATGGGGACCCTCGAAGACAGTGGAGATCGTGCCTCAGAGCAGTCCCCCTGGGAGGCAAGGGAGCTGCTATCTATCTGCCAGCTCTTGCTCCTCACTGGTGGAGGGCTGCTCACGGGAGCGTTAACTCTCCAGCACTTCGGCCTGCCCTATGCAGCAGCCAAATTAACGAGTTCACGCAGAGCGTCCAGGGTTCTGCGAGAAGCTATTGGCACGTGCAGAACGGTAACCGCCCACAGGGGTGTGGGCAGAGCACCAGCAGCAACTGCCGCATCCATACGTGGCATTTAGCACAACGTCCAACACTTGGTACCCACGCTATAAATAGCAATAATAATTACTGATATTTATTGGGCTAGTAGGTACCTGCTATTGTTTATTCATCACAGAATCCCAGTGAAGTACGTATAATTATTATGACCATTTGGTGGATTGGGAAACTGAGATTCCAGGAGGTCAGTAGCGAGGCAATGGCTGTGCAAACAAGACAGTCTACCTCCAGAGCCAGCTCTCTTAACCAAGTACCCCACAGCTGCTATCAGCTGAATGCTAGAATCTATGCATTCAGGTTGACAATGCAATTCCAAAGATTCAAAACAAAACGGATCTGTGGTTGCCAAGGCTGGGGTTAGGATGTTTGTGTTTTGCGGGGGCGGGGGGAGCTGCAAAGAAGCACAAAGGAAACTACTGAGGTGACAGAAATGTTCTAGACCTCGATTGGGGTGGTGGTTGCATGGGTTTGTACAATTGTCAAAACTTGTGAAACTATTCACCTGCTGATGAAACAAGAGCGCAGTAATGGTAACATCTTCTGATACATCAGTGTCCCACAGGATCCATAACAAAGTGTCTTATTATTCCCATAGTCACTATTTAAATAAAACTGCCTACTGCCCTGACCTTGCTTTCTTATATTCTCTCAAGGCAATGATCTTGCATGGACAGACTATTTCTTGGATTTGGTGCTGTCTGGTGCCATTTATTCTTCTTACTTCTTACTCATAGTAGGTTTTGTTGACTTTATTCAGTGTCCACAGCACACTGAACTGAATTCCATCCTAACAAGCACCATCCTAATAGAACATATCCTCAGCTACACAGGACAGGCATCAAACTATGTGCAGACACTACAATTAGTTAATCCATCTAAAGGGGCAAGGTCCAATGGTCCAGGGAGACCAATGAGATGGCTTTGGCAATAATCCAAGCAACAGATACTGGCAGCTAGGGTCTGATGGGAGCAGTGGAGGTAATGAGAAGTCGTCAAATTCTGGATCTATTTCTAAGATAGCTTTGCCAAGGATCTGCTATGATGTGTAAGGCAAAGAGAGAAGCCCAGGGTAATTCTAGTTGTTGGCCTCAATGGAAGAATGAGGTTGTCCCTTACTGAGAGAGGGAAGACTGTAAGACACACCTACATCCATTTCCAAACCTTGAAAACACATCCTGAGACTCTGCTTAACACGACCAACATAGGAGAATTTCCATTTCCCAAGTGCCTTAGCTTTTGTACCAGTGTTTACATTCTCTCATGCAATTTACAGACCTACAAAAAGTCTCTTGCAGAGGGAATTTTTGTAAAACAAATCCTCTTTTCCCATTTGTCTATTTTTTCTTTTGTTGCCTGTGCCTTTGGTGTCATATCCAAGAAATCATTGCCAAATCCAATGTCCTGAAGTTTTTGTCTTATGTTTTCTTCTTAGATTTTTATAGTTTTAGGTCTTATGTTTGGATCATGAGCACATTTTGAGTTCATTTTTGTATGCGATGTTAGATAAAGGTCTAACTTCATTCTTTTGCGTATGAATATCCAGTTTTCCCAGCACAATTTGGTGAAAAGATTGTCCTTTCCCCATTGAATGGTCTTGGGACCCTCTCCAAAAATCATTTGACCATACACGTGAGGGTTTATTTCTGGGCTTTCTATTCTGTTCCATTGGTTTATATCTGTCTTTTTGCCAGTACCACACTGTTCTGGTTACTGCAGCTTTGTAGTAAGTTTTGAAATCAGGAAAACTTCTGAGTCTTCCAGCTTTGTTCTTTTTCAAGATTGTTTTGGCTATTTGGGGTCCCTTGAGATTCCACATGAATTGTAGGATGGGTTTTCTATTTCCACACAAAAAACCACTGGGGTTTTGATAGGGATTGCACTGACTCTTTAGATCACTTTGGGTAGTATTGATATCTTAACAATATTAAGTTGTCCAACCCATGAACACAAGATATGTTTCCACTTACAGTCAGTCCCCTATTTCTGATGGTTCAACTTAACAATTTTTTAAACTTTATGATGGTGCAAAAGTGATATGCATTCAGTAGAATTTTGAAGTTTGATCTTTTTCCAGGCTAGCAATATGCAGTCTGATCCTCTCTCCTGATGCTGGGCAGTGGCAGCGAGCCCCAGCTCCCAGCCAACCACACCATCGTGAGGGTAAACAACCGATATACTTATAAGCATTCTGCACCCAGGCAACCATTCCGCTCTTCACTTTCAGTACAGCATTCAATAAATTACATGAGATATTCAACACTTTATTATAAAATAGGCTTTGTGTTAGATGATTTTTGCCCAACTGTAGGCTAATGTAAGTGAGCACATTTAAGGTAGGCTAGGCTAAACTATGATGTTGAGTAGGTTAGGTGTATCAAATGCATTTTTGACTTATGATATTTTTAATTTACAATGTGTTTATTGGGATGTAACCCCATTGCAAGTTGAGGAAGATCTGTATTTATGTCTTTCATTTCTTTCAGCCATGTTTTGTAGTTTTCATTGTACATGTCTTTCACCTCCTTGGTTAATTCCTAAGTATCTTATCCTTTTTGATGCTATTGTAAATGAATTATTTTCTTAATTTCCTTTTTAGATTGTATAGAAATGCAACTGATTTTTGTGTGTTGACTTTGTAGCCTGCTACTTTGCTGACTTCATTTATTAGTTCTCACAGTTTTGAGTTGTTGGGGTCAGGGAAGAATAATTGTAAAACAAATCAAAACCGCTTGAAACGAATATTTTAAGAGGTCAGACTATTGGACACACATTTTAAAGATCAAAAGCAAAAGCAATAATATGGAATCAAATACCACGACTAAAAATTGCCTAAGTTTTGATTTCCTAACATCTTTTTGGTTCCTATACCAGGCAGATTCCTACATATCAGGGATGAGAGATCTTAGATAATCACAGATTTATAAGTATTTATAACTTCCAGCCCTTTGTCCAAGCAAAATTGTATATTGAATCACAATATGAAACAGACAAACCTTGAGAGTAAAATTTAGTTAAAAGGAGTTTTTCTGGGAGAAGTGGGATGAGGAGCTCCCTACTGGGCCCCCTGTTCACTCCCTCCCTCCCACCTACCCTGGCAAACCTAATACCTCCCTGATCCAGGAATTCAATGGAGGACAGTCAGACCATCGCCAAGCCCCCTGCTTTATGGATATGAACACTGAGACCAGAGAGGCAACAGATAGGTGTCAGGCATGTTTCTAGAACCTCAAACTGGGGTTTCCCAGGCAGCTGAGATCCTGCGCTGCATCTGTTATAGAAAAGGACCTCTTTGTCTCAATGGGTGCTTGGAGCCAAAAGGCATCGTTCCAGGGTTCCACAGAGGCAAACAAAGGGGCAGACCCAACCCAGGTACTCCTAGTACAGCAAACAAAGATGCAGGAAAGTGGCAGCACAATAAACAGCACCCCATTTACAGAAGCTTCTGGAATGCCCACATTCTGCCAGGGGAGTTTCAGGGACCACCCTGGAAGCCAATGGATCCAAAGGTTCAGGCCACAAAAAAGCAAATGTGGCCAACAAGGTCTTCTTAGGTCTTGGAACCTGTGAGTCCACAAATGGACCCGAATATCAGCTAGAGACAGTTTTCATAGCTCAGAGAGGTCAAGTGACTACTCTGAAGACACACAGCTTCCTAGAGATGGAGCCAGGTTTTAAGTAGAAGGCCATGTCCTGGCTCCTTGTGTGGCAGAAGCGTGATACCACTTGTCTCCATCCCCTTATCCTGCTTCATTTCTCTTCATATAACCAATTGCTGCCACCTGTATTAGTCAGTGTCCCCCAGAGAAAGAGAATGGATAGGACATATCTAGATACATGTAAGAGGAGATTTGTGATAGGATTTGGCTCCCACAGTTATGGAGGCCAGGAAGTCTCATGATTTTCCATCTGCGAGCAGGAGAACCAGGAGAGCTGGTGGTGTAATTCAGTCCAGGGTCAAAGCCCTGAGAAGCAGGGGACTGCTGGTGTAGGTTCCAATCTGAGTCCAAAAGCCCAAGAACCGGAAGCACCGATGTCCGAGGGCAGGAGAAGATGGATGGCTCAGATAGACCAGAAGGGAATTTGCCCTCCCTCCACCCTTCTGTTCTATTCAAGTCCTCAGCTGATTGGATGATGCCCAACACATTGGTGAGGGCAGGTCTCAGTCTACTGATTTAAATTCAATCTCTTCCAGAGACATCCTCACAGATACACTAAGAAATAATGTTTCACCAACTAACTAGGCATCTCTTAGCCTAGTCAAGGTGACATAAAATTAACCTGAAAGCAGAGTTTGTACTTTACTGGTTTTCTCTTCCACTAGAATGTAAGCTCTAGGAGGGCAGGGATTGTGTCCCTGAAGCCAAGAACAGTGCCTGGCACATAGTAGGAACCCAAAATATTTATTGAATAACTAATACGTGCTTCTGCAACTCAGACAGTGCTCACAACATGTTCACTATCATCCATTCAGCAAACATTATTCCTGACCACGTGCTGAGCACCAGACTGGGAGTTGAGACTACGAAAATGACTGAGACATAGTCATGGCACTTTTACCAGGAGATCTGACAGTGCCAATCATAGGACCATTCTCCATGGCTAGTTCTCCTCAAACTCAAATGACCTTATCAGACTCTACCCACCAAATATCCCTCAAGTGGTGTGCTGGTAAATGTTTAACAACTGGCTCTCTGAAAAAACTGTGGGTGTATATGTTTGTGTGTGTGTGTAAAAGTTCTTGATTATTATTCAGTTCAGCTAAGAAGCCACTCATGTCATTGACCACTGAGTTTAGTTCCACTATGAATGTCGGTTATGTTTTAATTTACATTAATTAAGACAAAACAGACACAATGAAGGAACATGTCAGGACGCCACTTGCTTACCAATGGTGTGTCTTCTTTACTGAATCAAATAATGGTTTTCAAATACCAGAAGAATAGTTCCCCATTTTTTGTGCTAGTCACAATATTACAGCTATAGACAACACATTTTAAGTGTGATCTGTATTACTAACTTTTCCCATTACCTTCTTAAGTCTAGACAAGCAACCAAACAATGAGCTAAGCCCTGATTTGTAGTGTTTACTGATTTCTATGGTGTAAATATGCCCACATGGCTGATTTCAAGCCACCAAGTTACATCACTGAGCACAGTGTTGGAAAGAGATGGACTGTATCACAACACTCCACAGTACTTCCTCCGCACATATAGATGTAAATAACAGTAGATGTAAATAACCTCAAGACCATAGATAATAGTAAAACAATTAGGAAGTGATGAGTTTTGACTATCTATTACCTTTGTTTTGATATAATTTTTAAACCCCAATTAATAAAATTTCATTTTAAATAGTATCTATGTTTAACAACTAGCTAGCAAAATTCATGAAAATGTAACCATTAGGTCTCGTGAGCCAGTACATGGGCTACAAGCAAATACCAGAGACTGGGTGGCTTAAACAGCAGACATTTATTTCTCACAGTTCTGGAGACTGGAGGATCTAAGATCCAGGTGTCAGCAGATTTGGGTTGTGCAGAGAGCTCTCTTCCTGGCTTACAGACGGCTGTCTTTTCCTTATGTCCCCACGTGGTCCTTCCTTGGTGCCAGGCATGCAGAGACAAGCTCTCTTCTTATAAGGGCTATAATTCCATCATGGGCCCCCCCACCCCGCCCTCATGAACCAATCTAATCTTACAGCTTTGAAAGGATACTAAATGGGTAGTATGAACTACTTTATACCAATAAATTTGATAACTCAAGGAAACAGAAAAACTTCTTGAAAAACATAACTTATTCAACTATCAGAAAAAGAAAAACTGAATATTTCATTGTCTATTAAAGAGAATCAATCATTTAAAAACTCCCCTCAAAAAAACAACAACAAAAAAACCCCTCTAAGCCCTGCTGACCTCCATGGTAATTCTACTAAACATTTAAGGACTAAGTAATACCCATCTTACACAAACCCTTCCAGAGAACAGAGAAAAGAGGAGCATTTCCCAATTCATTTTGTGAGGCCACGGTAACCCTGCTACCTGAGTTATCCTTACAAGGGCATGAAAAGAAAAGAAAAGAAAAGAAAAGAGAATATTATAATGGTCGAGGTCAGTGGCATGAAAAGCCACCTGGTAAATCTGAACCCTAAGAAGCTCTGTTCAGAGCTGCCTTTTCTATCCTGCCTCACATCACCATGTAGGAGAATAATTATGATAATAATGACAACCAAAACCACCAACATGTTTTGAGTACTTATTAAGTTCCAGGTATTTTACATGTATTAATTCATTTAATGAGAGGTCCTATTATTTTTCAGAGGAGATTATAAATGACATCGATTTAGTCATGCATGTAAAGCTATGACCCAGGTAATTCGGTCCCAGGGTAGTGTTGCTGCTCATGAACTGCATATCTAAACAGAAATTCTAATCTTTAAACTCTCTTCCCCTAAACATTTAAAGGGCTCCGAGTATAATGAGAGTTAATGAACAAGTGCTTACAACCGGCCAGGTTCTTTTCCTAGTAATTTACATGCATTAACTCATTCCGTTCCACAGCCACGCTTGGAGGCAGATATTATTGTCTCCATTTTAGCGAGGGGACAACTGAGGCAAAGAGGGTAAGTCAGGTAACCTGCCCGAGGATGCGGAGGCAGAGCCAGGATTTGAACCCAAGGCGATCTGACTACAGAGTTTGCACTCCGTACCACTCTGCATCTCTGCATGATCCATGGGTGCCCTTGCCACATTCCTGCAGCCTCTAACTCTCTAGCATCCCTGGAACCTCTCGCATTCCTAGACCAAAAGAAACCCTCTCAAGCCTGGCCTTGCCATCTACGTCCCTCCATCACCTCTCGTCTGGGCCCCCACTGCCTCCAAAGGGCATGCTTTTAATAATCACCATGTCCCCTCCCAATTCTCCCATCCAGGAGCCTCATCCTTCTTTCCATTTTGGCTCCTTTTCTCTAGAAAATAATCTAACTGGAAGCTATAGTCCTCGCTCTCTTCATAGGATAGCAACCACAACCACAATAAGACTACTAAGACCCAACATTTACTGAGAATGTACTATGTGCCGGACACCATTCCAACTACTGTCCCTGCGTTATCTCAGTTTAGTTGTGATTGTCACAACAGCCTTATGAAGTAGGTCCCGTGATTATCTCCATTTAACAGATAAGGAAACTAATACACAGAGTGATTAAGTAACCTGGCCAAGGTCACAAGGGCAGCCTACTGGATAAAACAGGCAGGTTCCCGGGCCTCCACTTAGCATTACGTCAGTACAGAAGTAGGAGGTGGGGAGAAGCTAAGCAGGTTACTTCCAAATGTCCAATCAGCATCTGGATGAATAGCAATGAATGAATTTTTTAGCATAAATATAACCCATGTAACATTTGGGACATACTTATACTAAAAAAATTATTCACTGTTCATCTGAAACTGAAAGTGAACTGGGCACCCTGTATTTTATCTGGCTGGACAAATACTCCAAAGATGTGAGGAGGAAAATCCCGAGTGTTCCTTGAGGACCAGAGGTGGGTCACCAGGGCCACTTTAAATCCTAAGAAGTCTGCTTCTATCTAGGACCCCCCCAAAAGTTCATACACAGCAAACCAATGGAAAACCAGGCACTGGAAGGGCGCAGCCTATCAGATAAAATGTATCCCACAAGGAAAGTGTTCCTGGAGTGGGGACGCTCTACTCCCCCACCTCCTGCGATGCTCGCAAGACAATGTGTCAGAGGACGGACGTACCAGGCCCCCAGTGGGGGAAGCCAGCTGAACAGAGGAGCCAGCAAGCACTCACTTGCTCCCCAGGCGCCTCCTGCCCTTCTGGCTTCTCTCACACTGGGTGTCAGAGACCTCTCTCTAGAACACGAGGAAGAGGAAAAACTTAAGGGGGAGTCCGGGAGAGAAGGATCTCTCTCTCAGTGGCTCCCAGCCCGTGGAGCACCCAGGTAGGGGAGGGAAAAAGACTTCTTCGAACCAAGTTCCACATTTCGATCCTTGCCTGGAACTGAACATTGACTTTCTGAATAGAGATCATGTTTGTATATTCAAGTAACTGGAGGATTTTAATTACTTCTCAAGAGTGATGGGGAAAGTCATGGTCTGCAGGAGTTTTAGTCCAGGTTATAGGGGAAGAACGTCCCCTACTGAATACATTTTAGAGCAATAGCTGGAGAGAAAAATAAACGTGACCTAAAAAAAAATTAGCTTTATGAGCTATAGTTTACGTACAATAAACTGTGTCCATTGTAAGTGTACAGTTTGCATTTCAACAAATGTATGTACCCACACAACCACCATCCCAATCAAGACATAGAACATTTCCAATAAAGAAATATACATGCAAAGGAACATTACTCAGCCACAAAAAAAGAATGAAATAATGCCATATGCAGCAACATGAATGGATGTACAGATTATTATACTATATGAAGTAAGTCAGAGAAAGACAAATATATGATATCACTTGTATGTGGAATCTAAAAAAATGATACAAATGAACTTAGTTACAAAACAGAAACAGACTCACAGACATAGAAAACAAACTTATCAAAGGGGAAAGGTTGGGGGGATAAATTAGCAGTTTGGGATTAGCAGATACAAACTACCATATATAAAATAGAGGACCTACTGCATAGCCCAGGGAACTATATTCAATATCTTATAATAAACTATAATGGAAAAGAACCTGAGAAAGAATATTTATATGTATATACGTATAACTGAATCACTTTGCTGTACACCAGAAACTAACAGAACATTGTAAATCAACTATAGTTTAAAAAAAAGGTATAGAATATTTCCATCCCCCAGAAAGTTCCCCTTAGCCCCTTTCAGGTCAATCCTCACACCTCCTCCAAAACACTGCTGTGCTTTCCATTGCTAGAGATTGGTTTCTCCTGTTCTTGGACTTTACTTAAATGAAATGATGTACTTTTGTATTTTCTGCTCAGTATAATGCCTGTGGATTCATCCATGAAGTTGCATGTATCAGCAGTTAATTCTTTTTTACTACTGCATAGTATTTCATCCTGTAAATATACCACTCTTTCTTTGTACATCTTCTTGCTGGTGGAAAGTGGAGTGTTTCCATTTTGGCATTATTATGAATAAAGCTGTTGTAAATATTCAAGGACTTCTGCTTCAGGGGTGACATCCTGCCAGTTCTTTAGTGCAATGTATTAATTCTGCACATTATAGAATGGGGGGGAGGGGGAGAAGTGCTGGTAAATTCTGGGTGCAAGTGTTGCCTTTCAAAGGCCTTGAGTCCCAGGCATGCAGTCTCCCTTTCCCTCTTTCCCCTCTTTTCTCTCTCTCTCTGTTTCTCTCGCTCCCTCCTGTTCCCTCCTCGCTCTCTGGGTGCTCTTGCCGGGATGTCAACATCAATCCTTTGTGGAGGAATGATTCCAGATACAGCATGTGTCAGCCAGGGAGGTGATGTGAGGGAATTGGCAAGAGTTGGGAAGTCGATCCTTGGCCCACACGGGGCTTGGGCAGTGAGTGGGTCAAGAGTGTTTCATTACCTTGCTGGTTAGGGATTGCAGCAGGGCCGAGGTGACCCCAAATAGCTTCCCTGCCCCAGCTGAGCTTCCTGTGGGTAAACTGGATTCAGAACTGCCATCTGGATGCCAGACATCTGATGAGGAATTAATAAGTACTACTGCCCCTCACCCCCACCCCTCCACCCCGGCGGGCCTCAAGGACAAAAACTGGCTTCCGGAGAGCAAAAGTCTCCCGGGAGGCATGGAGGCAGGGACCAGAGAGCTGGCCTGTGGACAGTAAGCGGTGGGCTCTCAGAGATCCAGCGGGCCAAGCCCGTTCCCACCTCCAGGTCTTTGCACCTGCTGTCTCCTCTGCCTGGCCCGCCTGGCCCTCACTCCTTGATCTCTGGCCCCTGATCTCTGCCCAGCTCACTCCTTCTTGTTGTTTGGCCTCATCTCAAAGGTCTCCTCTTCACAGACCACGCTATTGTCTGTGGTCTGATCTCCACCATCCAGCCTTCTTGTCAAGCACTTACCAATGGCCGAAGTATTTCTTGTTTGTTCACTTATCATTGGCTCTCTTCCCACCAGACTGTAAGCTCCACACAAACAGGGCCCTTGTCTGTGTTTGTTCACCTCTATCTTCAGGGCCTTGATGGACGTTTGTTAAATGAATGATTAAGTACTCTAAATCAGGCATCACAAACTCAAATGCAAGGGACAATTTCATGAACGAAGTGGGCTGGCATAAGAAATATCACCTTGTTTTCTCAAGTCTGATTTGCAATTCTGACAGTGTTGTGGGTACAGAAAACCATCCTTTTAGCAGGGAAAAAAATGCCCAAGTTTAATGATAAATTACAGCTGGCATTGGGCTTTAGTGTCATGGGTGCAACAGGGAGGAGTGGGGACTGTGGTGAAGTGGGGAACATAGGCCCCTTGGAAACAGCAACTGCTGCTCAGCTCCTGACTGTTGCCATGGGGAAACGTGGGGCCCATGATGCCAGAGCTCCTGTTTTTTCAAGAGAAGCTTGAAATTGTGCTCTTATGTGAAATCTCACCATTTTAAATGATTTGCCTATTAAAAGGAAAGTGTGGGCCAAAAAACACATCTGCAAAATGCATCAGACCCATGGTCACCACTTTATGACCTCTCGTCTAAGTGGTTTTAATTAGTGGAAAATCCCAGAAAAGGGCTCACACATACACAACTTAGAATCTAATGTCAAGTTGTTCACAGATTACTAGGAATCAGGATGCTCTGTGAAAAATCCCTGCTCCGTCTTAAAATCCCCATTTTACAGGTACAGAAACTGAGGTCACAGGAGGAGTGATCTCTTCAGGACCACACAGAGCACAAGAGAAGACCTCATGGCTCCCGGTCCAAATAGTGGATCAGGGAGTGGGGTCCAGTGAATCCATGATTTTACTCCAGTGCACAGCACGTCTGACCCACCTCTACCTCTGGGCCCCCTGTTTGGTGAACTCAGAGCAGCCACATGGACACAGGGAGAGTCAGTCTGCGTGTCTGCAGAATGGAATCTTCCTTTGATCCTTCAAGGGCAGATTAGGGTAGAAGGAGGGTAGAAGGCTAGAGTCACATGATCCCGAGACCCTGTTCCTTTGAATTTTAACTTCTGGAGTCCAGAGGTGGGGGAAAGTGTCTGATCTTGCAGGCTCACTTTCTGGGTCATCTCAAGAGTCAGCAGTCTGCCACTTTGTTCTGTCCAGAGGCTCAGCTTCAGGAAGGGGAATCTTGCTGAGGTGGCCCAGGGTAGACGGAGTCGTGGCTCCAGGTGAAATATCTCTCACATCCCCAGCCTGTCCCCTCTGCCGGCAGAAGCTGGAGTGACTCAGCTAAAACCTCCAGGGGTGGACAAGCCTGAAGGAGACTGCAGCCCGAGAAGACAGGGGCCAGAAGCCAGAAGGCTGGTCCTCCCTATGAAGGCTGATTGATCCCAGAGGCCAGGATTTGGAAGAACTTGATGTGGATGTGCTTGGGAGATGGCTGAAATGGAAAGTGGTCAGCTTTCTTTTTCAGAAGGGAAAAGAATGCCAAGGAAATCTCTAGAGCTGGGCCGTCCAAATATAGTAGCTTCGGGCCACGTGTGGCTATGTAAGTTTGAATTAATTCAAGTTAAATGATATTTAGAATTCCAGTTTCTCGGTCACACGAGTCACATTTCAAGTGTCCCACAGCTATGTGAGACTAGTGTCTACCTTTCTCAATGGAGCAGATCTAGAACATCCCCATCACCACAGAAAGTTCTGTTGGACAGAGTTACTCTAGAGAATTTGGGACTGAGGGCCAGGACGTCTGGGTGTAGTGGTTTGGCCACTGAATTCTTGTGTCAAGTCACTGAGTTCATTCATCTGCAAATTGGAAATAATAATTTTGCGATGTCTACGTCACAGAGGATCCCATTAGAATGAATGCACGTGAAAGCATTTTGAAATATGTACTTGAAAGGCAGACTATTTTAGGAGTGAGATTATGAATAAATGTGTTCATTATATGCTCCGCTTTTCCAAATTTCAACAATAAATATGTATTTTTTTAAAGTAGACGTTCCCTGAATACACAGTTAATATATCTGTAAAATTCTGGGGTTTTGCTTTCTTTTTCTGAGAATTAGGAGATATTTCACTGTGCAGAAATTTGAGGCCAGCCTGATTTCTTCCCTCTTACAGCTCATCATATTTTTTGCCTGGATAGCCATAAGATTTTTTGGTTGAATCCTCAAGTTCATTCATGTTACCATGATATAGCTCAGTGTCGATGAGTATAAGTTTTTTTCTAGGAGACAGAAAATTTGCATAAGTTTTAAGTTTGTTTGGTTTCAGAGACGTTTTCTACTATTAAAGATTCCAATATTGTTTTCTGTTTTACTTGTTTGATTTCTTTTTCTTTCTTCTTCAGCAATACCAATTATGCAGAAGTTGGATTTCCTTTGTCCCCCCATTGATCATTTTTCTTTCATCCTTTCTTACTCTTTCTTTCCCACTTCATTTTATTCAATCTTCTTTAGCCTGTGTAACATGTCCTTGATTATGTTTTTAATATTTTCCATTTTGCTGTTTCTAAAAGAGCTTTTATAATAGAGTGGCTTCACTTTTCTCCTCCCTCCACTTCCAGAAGACTGCTGTTTTCATCTCCGTCTACTTTTTATTATGTCTTCTTTGACCCTTTTTTTTTTTTTTTTTGTGGTATGAGGGCCTCTCACTGTTGTGACCTCTCCCGTCGTGGAGCACAGGCTCCGGACACTCAGGCTCAGCGGCCATGGCTCACGGGCCCAGCCGCTCCACGGCATGTGGGATCTTCCTGGACCGGGGCACGAACCCGTGTCCCCTGCATCGGCAGGCGGACTCTCAACCACTGTGCCACCGGGGAAGCCCTTCTTTGACCCTTTTATTTCTCGTCTTGAGATTTATTTTAGGAAAGCCATCATTTCTTTAATTTTTTGTGTATTTCACAGAGAAATGTCTGTTCAGTAGTTTCTCTTCATTACACAACTCTTCCAGTATTTATTCTTTGTCTACTATTCATTTGATGTTCCCTTTCTTCTTATTTCTCACACAGTCTTTTTGTAGGTCCCATGCTGGCTACTTATCACAGTTCTTTGTTAAAAGAAAGTGTGGGGAGAGGGGCTAGGAGGAAGCTGGGGCAGCAGGTGTCTATGCAGTAGCCCTGTGGATTATCTCAGAACCCTTTCTCACCACCACTGCCCTGAAATATATCTCTACTCTAAGCAATAGACTTAGTGTGGAGATTAAGTGTAAAGACCCAAGAATGTCACAGTTCTTCAGTATCTCCTTGAGTAAGTCTCTTCGACTTACTTAGAGAGAAAATTAGAACCCTCACAACCATATGGTTGATCGTTATCCATCCTTCTCTCACCTGCCACTTTAACATCCTGCTTCTTACCAATGGTCTTCAAGCCTCTTCATCCAGTTCATCTGAACTCTGAACTGTCACATGCATTTCAGCGACTCTCCATTCCCGTGTGCATGCTTCAGGCTTTGCTGGGATTAGGAAGGGCTCATAGAGTTGAAAAATACTTCTGGAGAATTCTGCCTCCTGCCCAGGGGCTGCAGAAGCTCTTGGTTCCCTCCTGCAATTTGGTCCAAATCCCACCACCATTGTCAGCTCGTCTTCACAAACCAAGGGTGGGATTGTGGTCTGCCCTTCTTTCATCAGAGATGGCATTTTCTTCTCCATTTGTTGCTTTTTGTTGCTGTTTTCAGACTGCTTCAGAAAGGTGAATGGAATAGAAAAGTCTGGACTCCAGCAACTTAAACCAGAAGTGCCTTCCACCTAATGATTTTGTCATCAGAATGTACTATATTTCCTTTTATTTATCTGTATTTTCTAATCTTCCTTCAATAAACATGCACTGTAGAAGCAGTATGGGCTTTGGAATCAGACAATCCCGAGCTGTAAACTCAATCCTTCCGCACTCTAGCTGTGCGGCCTAGTTATTTAACTGCCCTCCCCCTCCGTCTCCCTGTGTGCTGTAGGCACATAGTAATAGTACTTACCTCGTAGAGTGATTTATTTCATATAACATAACCACTGACCCAGTGATGGACACGTGGGAATGCTCAACAAACATGACCTATTGTTACGTTGTAATAATTATTAAAAATCATATATTAATGTTACTTTATTCTTAATAATACAAGTTTAATTCCTTAAATGCTGAGCTTCAAATACATTGTTCTTAAATCTTTAAATAAATCCTAAAATATCAGAGCCAGAATGAACCTGAGATTACTTAATCTAGTGGTTCTCAATAGGGATGATTTTGACCTCCAGGGGACAAAGGGACATTTTTGGGTGATTGGAGGGGATGATGCTAGTGGCATCTAGTGGGTAGAGGCAAGGGATGCTACTAAACATCCTACAGTGCCCCACAACAGAAAATCATTTGTTCCCAGTAGGATCAATGTCACCAGTGCTGAGGCTGAGAAACCCTGGTCTAATTTAACCCCTAATACAATGACTGCCCAGAGAAGGAAAGTGGCTTGCCTGAGGTCACACAGCAAGTCGGAAGTAAGGACTTGTTTTATCTTGTTTCATGGAAAGACCATTGCGCCCTGAGGTTTATCAGACAGCAGGAGCTGGGAGCTGGGCTGGGACCAGGGTGAGGCAGGTGCATGACCCTGACAGTGAGTCCCTCCTTAAACTTTGTTCCCAGGGTGCCTCGCCTGGCCCTCCCTAGTCCTGACCCTGGTTGGGAGCAAGAATTGGGCCAGGGGTCCCCTTAGTCCCTGACCAGCCTGATTCATGCCAACCCAATCCAGACATTTCTTACAGGAAGCTTTATAATCCCCCCACCAAAGAAATCCCAGCTTCTCAGGCTCAGCCAATCCATAACCACGGGGATTAAAGTCTGCAGGCAAAACACGCAGAGGTGGCAGGGGAGAAAGAAGAAAGTGCCGTGTCAGGCGGTTAACTTTTGAGCTGGGGAATGATTTCCAGGCAGACACACGGCAACCTTCCCCCATTGCCCCTAAGTCTGCCCCCCTCACTCAGGAAAAGAAAGAAAGAGAAATGGTGTGTTCTCTGAGCCCAGGGCAGGAGCTGTCCGGAAACTGCATCCACCACCACCTTCCCTCCTGTGCCCCATCTCCCTGCTGGGTTGAGGTTTTGTCAAGGCACTGGGCTGTGACCAGGCTCTCAGCAGGCACTGGAGGCTCCATGCCAGGCCCTTCGGGGAGCAGGAGCAGGGCCAGCTGCCCACAGTGGTGCCCTCCTGCTGCCCACTAGAGGCCCATTCCCCAGGAGTGTCCAGGGCCAGGGCTGTGGGAAGCCCTGAACATTGAACTCTAGAAAGGCCAAAGCCATGCCTTAACCCTCTCAGTATCCCCTCATCACCCCCAGCCCAAGGCTGGGCCTACACAGTGGTCAAAACCCCTGGGGCCACTCAGGGCTTGAAACACGGTGGCTCAGGCATCCATGACTGGTGTGAGTGGCCTTGGGCAGGCTCGGAGCTGTTTGCTCACAGATAACCCAGGAACGACGGCATCTCAGAGTCACAGTGGTACAGCACCTGGAAAATGACCAGTTCCCGAGAAGCTGGAGCTGTTGGGATCAGCAGAAAGAGCAGTGGACAGGGAGCTAGGAGACGGGGGCTGAAATCAGGACCTGATGCCAAGAAGCAGAGGAGCCTGAGTCACGAGCTTGGCTTTCAGTGCCAGGGCGCCTGGGCTTGAATCCTGCCTCTACCGCTTCCTAGAAAAGTGACTTAACTCTGTGCCTCAGTTTTCTCATCTGTAAAATGGGGATGATGATAATGATGATAAGAATTTCAACCTCATAGAGTTATTGCTATGGGGATTAAATAAAGTGAATGTAGGTTGAGTGCTGCGAGCAGAGTGCTGGTAGAGTAAGGAATATATATAAAATGTTACCTCCTACTGATGGAATCTGTTACTTTTGCACATTTCTTGCCCTCTTTATATCAGAAGTTTCATCTCAGTGATCCCTAAAGCACTTCCAGTCTGCCATGTGGGGATGAAGGCAATGATGCTAGGTAGATATTGACCCCAAAAGGAAAGGAGTTTGGAGCACACACAGCAGGCCCAGGTAAAGGACCCAGCAAGACGAGACAACCCAGGAGAAACCCTCTCCGCTGAGGCCAAGAGGCATGAGCCTCCACTTGCAAAAAGGGAGTTAAGTAAGGCCAGCTGAGGCTCTGGGTGCACGGCCACTAGGAGTCACAGAGTTGCCGGTGCAAATCCTGGTCTACCACCTACAAGCTTCAAGCTTTGGAAGGACCGGTGGCCTTTTTGAGCCTCTGCGTCCTCATCCGTAAATCAGGGTGCTTATTACGCCATCCTGAGAGAGCTGGGAAGGAGATCAAAGAGAGCATGGATGGATGTGGCCGTTCTTTGGAAGCCCTGCAACGCTGGCAGCAGCTCTCTCCGTGGTCTTCCGAGCAGCTGTCCCTCATGGGCTCAGAACAGCAGCACTGTTATTCAGGACGGCTGCCCACACTGAGCACTTACTATGTGCCAGGCACGGTGCGTGGATTCCCTCATTCAACTCTACCCACAGCCCCACGAGGCAGCCACGACCGCTGTTCCGTTTGGCTCAGAGAGCTTGAGTGACTGGCCCAAGTTCACACTGCCTCAGTGTGAATGACAGGTGAGAATAGTAAAGCTACCGTTCATTGAGGGCTTACTATGACCAGGCGCCAAGCCTTGCCTGCGTTAGCTCACCTGCTCGTCTCACAACCCTGTTTAGAAATGAGAAACTGGAGGCACACACAGGTCCAGCAAATTCTTCATCCATGTGTGCATCTCTAGCAAAGGATGAAGCCGTGATTTCCGCATAGTGGTCCGAGCTCAGGGCCGTGGTCCTGATCCCCTGGGCCCTGGTCCTGGGCTCAGTGAGGAGAGTAACAGTAGTGATGGTAACAGCCAGCATTTACTGAGACTCACCAGGTACAGGTGCTGAGCTAAGCCTTTTACACTTATTGTGACTTTTGCTCCTCCCACACTCTGGTAGTTTCTGGAAATGGAAGGACAGATATTCCACAGCAAAGCACTTTACAGGCCCTTTCCCATCCTCTCTGGATCTGTTCAGTCTTGAGGATAAGCCCGGCTGATCTTAGTGCCCACCTTCTGGAGGAGGAGACAGGCATGGAGGGTTAAGACTGAAACTAGCCCAGGGTGACCCAGAGGGAAATAGTTGAGACAGCACAGATGTCTAGTCTCTGATTTCCAGGCAGGGCTCCCTCCTACCCTCTCTTCTGAGAAAGCAGTTAGGAGCCACCTGTGTCTATCTGGGCTCAAGACTCAATGGGGGAAAGAGGAGAAAGTGGAGGGGGTGACTTGTCCCCGGAGACCTCTGAGGCAGCCACTCTATCCTCCTACCCTTTCCTCTGGAACGGACTGTGTTAGACCCCTGGACTTACTAGCAGGTGTTGTCACAAGGTAAAGTTCTTCGAGCCATTCATTAAAAGCGTTCCTGGAGCAGCTCACACCCCACTGCTGCCCAGGCCTCGCTAATCATTCATGAGCCAGACAGGCAGCTGGGGGCAGGGTGGCAGCTGCATGGGACCCTGGAGTCCCCAGCGGCCTGGCTCTGCCAGAGGAGGACAGAACATGTTCTTCTGAAAAAGAGGCCAACTGACTGTGTGACCTTGGAGGGCAGCTTCTTCTTCTCTGTGGGCCTCAGTCTCCCCATCCATGCAAAGGGCCCTTCAGTTCCCAACACGGGTGGCGGGTGTGCTTAAAGCCCGCTCAGGGCTTCTCCACCTCTCGCCGCTCCTGACCCACACCTTTGGAGGCCTGGTGTGGGAAGGAAGCCTTTCTCTGCTTGAAGTAAAATCCAGCCTGAAGGCATTATGGTGGGATCTGCCTTTAAATCCCATCTAAGATCTTCAACTTAGCTTCCCTATGTTCAGGGGTTCAGGGGTCAGTCTCCTGGAAGGGCTGTCACGAGGACCCAGGAAGACCATTTGATATTTCTTGAACACTCTCCATGCTCCCACCTCAGGACCTTTGACTTGCTGTCCCCTCACCTGGAATGCTCTTCCTCTATATGTGCTCAGGGCTCCTTCCTTCACCTCCTTCAAGTCTTTGCTCCAATGTCATCTCCCTCAGGTATTTGTTCAAATGTTCCCTTCTCGAAATCTTCCCGACTCTAAAATTGCACTTAGCCCCATTCCAGGCTCCCTGCCTTCTCTGATTTTATTCTCCACAGCACTTATCAACATCTGACATACTATAGATCTTACTTATCTGCTTGCTTTTGTTTGTTTGTTTTTAATGTTTACCCCTCTAAAATGTCAGCTCCTTAAGTATAAGGATTTGTGACTATCTGGTTCATTGCCATGTTCCTCTAGAATAGTAGCTGGCATGTAGTAGGTGCTCAATTAATACTTTTAAACTCAATGTAATAATCACTTATGGACAGTGTCTGGCACACAGGAAACACTAAAGAAATATTGTTTTGATTCCGTATTCATTCTGGACATACTTATTAAGCACCCCGTTTGCCTAGTGCTAGGGGTATATTAGTGAACAAGATGGGCAGGATCCCTAATTGTACTTTACTATTTGCAGGGTACCTCACTGTTTACAAAGTGCTTGGTTTCCCTGGCTCCTCCCCACAGCCCCATGAGGCAAGCGGGTGCATGAGACAGATGAGGAAACTGAGGCTGGCAAGGGAAGTGTCTTGCTTCCCCCCACAGAGCAAGTTCTTGGCAGGGATCCAGCCTGGATCATCTGAGGCTGCATCCTGTGTGCCCACCACTTAGCCTAACTTCTCCTGGGCCCTGAGGTCTTCCCTGTCCACAACATTTTCAATTCTCTACCGTTTACCATCATCCCACCTCCACTCTGGTCCAGCTGGCCCTGCCCCAGACATCCTGGGAGCTGATGCAATGGGGGATGGGAAAGCTGACCCCTGCTGTTAAGGCCTGACCTGTGGAGTTTCCAAGCCGTTCTTGACAATGACCTTCCACTGCCCACAATCCCTCACTTCTTAGGCCTTTGGGGCTCTGGGCTTCAGGGCAAGAAGAAGAATGGCAAGGGAGGGCTTCCCTGGTGGCGCAGTGGTTGTCCTGGAGTCCAGGAAATCTGGTGCTAGAGTTCATACTCTCATGATCTTGCCCCCTCCCCCTCAGAAAGTGATTCTGGGGGACAAACCAGCCCAGTGATTCTGGGCAGACCCCTTGTCCAGAGGAGGAAAGCCAAGGTCTGAAGGAGGTCCAGATCCCGTAGAAGATCAGGAGCAGGAAAGGAAGCCAGGCCTCCCAGGTAGATGGCCAGTTTAGTGGAGGTAGGAAGAGCCTCTCAGGACAGCCTCAGTTTCCCCAACAAGAGGTGGGAGCTGGGTCGTGGGCATGGCCCTGCATCAGGCCTCTGCCAGCTCCCCCAGGCCTGGAGACCCCACATTCTAGTCCCAGATGTCGGCACAGCAGACCACGTTCCCAGGACTCATGTCTCAGGAAACTGCCTACACTTCTGTTTTTTGGACTCTGTGCTGTAAAATGCCCTGCTCAGGCACCAGGAGAAGTTTTGCTGAGTCCCAGCCCTTTCCAGAGAAATCCAAGGGGGCTCCAGACAGGGGCAGGAAATGGCTAAAAGGAGCAGGAAGACTTTCCCTTCCTTCTCCCACTCTCCAGGCCTCCCAAGCCAGCCAGCGAAGTGGATTGTCATGAGAGTAAGGTGCAAGCGGCATGTAAATCGAGGGGACAATCCGGGCTGTGGGTGGCAGCAAACAAGGGCCTCTCTTGTTATTTCTCCCAACCAAGGGAAAGGAGGCTGTTCCCGCCTGCTGACAGCCCAGAGGGCAGAGGGAACGGGTCAGCTCCATGCAGCAGAGCCCGGAACGGGGCTGGAGGGCCAGGGGGTGTTTTGTCTTGCCTGGAACGCCCTCCATTTCCAAATCCCCTCCACCCTGGGAGGCCTTCTGTGGCCAGGCTGTGTGTCCACAGGCAAGCACTTCCCCTCTCTGGGACACAGTGTCCCTGACAGAAAACTGGACTTGACTGTGCCTGCCTCACAGCCTGCTGGGGGATGAAACGAACTAATGCACTGAAGGCAGAGGTTCTCAACCTCAGCACCACTAACATTTGCGGCCCGAGAATTCTTTGTTGTGGGGACCATCCTGTGTACTGTAGGATGTTTAGCAGCATCCCTAGATGCCGGTAGCAGCTCCTTCCAGCTGAGACCATCAAAAATGTCTCCAGGCACTGCCAAATGTCCCCTGGGGAGCAAAATGCTTAAGAACCCTGATTTAAAGGATTTCCCAGAGCCTAGGACACAGGCAGTGGTTTATGCATGAAGGCAGGCAACATCTGTTGAGCCCTTTACAAGCATCATTAATTATTATCATACCCATTCACAGATGAGGAAACTGAGCACAGAGAAGTTAAGTAACTGGCCCAAGGTCACACAGCATATTAAAAAGCCAGGATTTGAACCCAAGCACCCAAATCCAAGCTCCTACCTATCATGTTTGACCAGCCACATTAGTTCCTATCTTCAGGTCCCTCTGAGACCTCCAAACTCCCGCCCCAGTGTCAGAGTGACAGGTCTCTCCTCTGGGAAGCCTTTCTTAATGTCCCCCACCGCACCCAGCACAATCACTCCTTTCCCCGTTGCCTCCACTGAACCATGAAGGAGTGTGGGCTTTCAACAAGGCAGGCGTAGGCTCGACTGGCAGCCTCACTACTCATTCAATGGCCGTGAGGTGGCCGGTGACTTCACCTCTCTGAGCCTCAGCCTTCTCATTTGTAAAATGGGTCCATCACCCTTGCGTCACACAGCAACTAAAAGCACAGACTCTGGGGCTTGAATGCCAGAGTCGGAATCCCAGCTCTGCCACATCCAAAACGTGGGAGCTTGGGCAAGTGACTGAACCGTTCTGTGACCCGGTTTCCTCATCTATGAATGTGGATAACAGCAGCACCTGCGCCAGAGCCAGGGCGAGCATAAACGGCTAGCAGGCATATCTTGAGTGCTTTGAACCGTGCCTGGCACTTCATAAGTGCTAGAGAGGTGTTGACTATGGCTCTTAGGAGGCCTCTTGGGGGACAGAGGAGAGAGTATGAATAAGGCATGTGGCCCAGGACATCAACAAACTTGAATTCACTTCCTGAGCCTCCCAGGGACCAGAACATTCCTGTAAGAGAGCTTAATACAGCTGAAATCAAATCCCTTTCTCAGCCCAGACTGAGAGAGGACCCCACAGGACAGTAGAGCAAAAGGAACTGGGCAGGGGGACCATGGGCTGGCCAGGAGGGGCATGCTGGCCTCACCAGACCTTTTCCAATGTCTTCATCGGACTGGGGATCACTGTTCTGTCCTGTGTATCAGTCCTCCTGCCTTCCTCCGGCCCCGACCCAGCACAGGCTCCTTCCCATTGGCTGCCCCTCCCCCTATGAATTTCAGGGACAAGTACATAGAGCTGAGAGCCTGGTACCCCTATTTTGCAGATAATAGAAAGAGCTGCAATTCTTTATCAAGTACCTACTATGTCAGGCACTGTCAAGTCTTCCAAGCAGGTGGGTTTCATTATGCCCATTTTTGAGATGAGGAAATGGAGGCTTGCCAGAGATGGCGTGGCCTTGTGTATCTCTCTCGTCCCTAGTGCATCTCCGCTGGAGAGAGCAGTTTGGGCACACCTGTGTCACTTGTTCCAGGCCCTGGCCAGGTCCAGCCTAGCTAGGATGCTGACTTTGTGTCTTCAAGGTCTGAGGGTGTCTGAAATCCTGCTCATCAGTACAGAGGGCATTGTCCTGCCGAGTTAGGTCAGGAAACACAATCTTGCTCCCCGCCGCATCACCAGGAATCGCACTGGCCTGTTTACACACCTGGCAGGAGCTCCGGGAAAGTGGAAAGTTGGCTGGACCTCAGAGGAGCGTTTCCGAGGCCAAGGGGTCTGTGTGGGCAACGGGTGAAACCTGGCAGGAGAGCACGGATGGGGAACAGATGAGGGTTCTGGGACCACCTGGCTGGGAGGGGCTGGGAAAGTCCCTCCATGTGCCCTCTGGGCCTCAGTCTTCCCAACTGAAAGACGAAAGGGCTGGAAACACCGATTCCAGCTCAAATCTTCCACAAATGAGTAGCAGTCTGGGGTTTTAGAAAGTGCATGTCTTCTGAAATCAGAGATACCTGAGTTCAAATGCAAATTCATTCATTCACTTGTTTACCGAGTACCTACTATGTGTGAGACACTGTCCTAGGCACTGGGGATGCTGCAGGGAACAAGACAGACACGGGTCTTGCCCTTACATCACTCACAGCCTAGTGGTGGAGGCAGACAGTGAACAGATGATGAACACTTCAGATTGGGATGAATGCCATGAAAGAAAAAAAACAGGAAGCTGTTTAAGAGAGTGCTTTGTATGGTGAGGAGAGTAAGTGTTCTTGAGAAAAGGTACGGGGAGGAGAGTAAGTGTTCTTGAGAAAAGGAGAGTAAGTGTTCTTGAGAAAAGGCACCTCCTTGGAGGAGGTGCCTTTGGAGCTAAGACCCAAATGACCAGACAGATCCAGCTGTGGAAGATCAGGGGCAAGAGCATCCCAGGCAGAGAACAGCAAGTGCAAAGGCCCTGAGGCAGCAACAAGCTTGGCAGGTTTAAAGAACCAAAAGAAGGCCTATGAGGCTGGACCATAGTGAGAGAAGAGGAGTATGGGAGATTGTAACAACCATGTTTGCAAGTTTCTGAATTTGATGCTCTGGCATCTTGGGACCTTGCTATACCTGGAGTGTCTGCCTCTCCCAGGGCTAGCTAATTCCTAGAGATAATAAACAACTCACCTGTGCATCAGTTTTTCAAATGTAAACCAGCCAATCCAGAGCCCACACCCCCAACCACCTCCTTTATTGGGCTCTCTCACTCCAGGCCACAATTCGCCTGCTGTAATCATCCAGGGCCAGCGACCAAACAACTAGGGACAGTCTCTATGTCCCAAAGCCCACTGAAATTATTTGAACTAGCCAGTCCTAAGTCTGCTTACTCTGACTTGTCCGTTCCTTAAGTACATAATATATTGGCAGATAGTGATGAAGACCATGAAGTAAGATAAGGCAAAGAAAGTGTAAAGGATTTTTTGTATTCTATGTTAGATAGGGTGGCCAGGGAAGGCCTTTGTGGAGGTTCATCTTTGAACTAAGATGAATGAAGTGAGGGAGAAAGGCTTGCAGACACCTGGGGGGAAGAACAGTTCAGACAGAGGGAACAGTAAGTGCAAAGGCCCTGGGGTGAGAGCAATCTTGGATATTTAAGGAACACCAAGAAGGCCAGTGTGGCTGGTGCAGAGGGAAAGAGGGGGCCTGAGCTTCTAGTAAGTAATCAATAAATATTAGCTGTTCCTATCCCTTCTTGAGGGCTTACTATAATCTGAACGGAAATAAGGGAGCTTGACCTCTGCTTCCCCACATCCCTAATCTAGAAGTTAGGCTTCAGAGATTAATTGAAATGTCGGTAGAATAAAACAGTGATGACTGGGAGCCTGAGATGGGGGAAATCACTGGACAAGAAGAGGGAGATGGAGGCACTCATCCCCGCCCTGCCACTCACAGCTCACTGTGAGGCTTCAGGCAACTTCCTTCCTTCTCTGGGCCTCACTTTCCTCATCTGTAAAAATGGGGATAATCATTATTCCCACTTCTTAAGGCTGACGTGAAGAGTAAATGAACTAAAATGTGAAAGGCATGTAAAACAGTGTGGGGCAAATAGAAAAAATTTTTATCAATTATTAGTATTATAAACTCCCACCACGTTTGACACGGCACTGGACGATTTCTGTATCATCTCTTAATTAAGTCCCATAGCAGCCCTATGGGAAGCACGTGAGTTCTCCCCACTTCACAGGTGAGGAAACCGAGGGTCAGAAATGTGAAATCTCCAACCCAAGCTCCCTGACTCACAGTTTCAGAACCAAGACCCAAACCCAGGTCTTCCCAGCTCCGAGGACCATGCTATTTTGATCATCTTACTTGAGTCTCAGTTTCCTCATCTGCAAAATAGGAGAGTTAAAACATGTCTTGAGTGTTGAATAAAAAAGTAAGAAGTTATGGTGCAAGTATAATATACGATTTCATTGGGCCCAACTAATAACCAGGGAGGAAGGTGATGTTATGGGCATGGTATCAACGAAGAAACTGAGGCCCAGAGAAGCCAAATGACTTGCCCAAGGTCACTGAGCAATGATGTGGAATGAGAATCCAGTTCTGATTCCAAAGACTCAAAACTGGGAATGAAATAACCATTCTCCTGGTCACCCACCTGAATTTCCCCCACCCAAGAATTAAGCATATGCAAAAAAAAGTGGGCCTCTGACTTTACAGATGTACTACCACCCCAGAACAAGCGTGCTGCTAGCCAGACTTGATGCCTTTGTGCAAACTGGGAAAAGGGGCTCTTCCTCAGGTGGATCCAGCACTGCACCAGAGTACACAGCTCGGCATGTGCAGTGCAGGTTGGTTCAGTCTCATTTTGCCTCCTCAGGTCTCCTTGTGCAGTGCACAGCCTGTAGAACACTCTGCAGCAGTCCTGCCCAGAGCACCCCCTCCCCCAAACTCCTCCTCCTCAAAGCATCCTTAGAAAGAGTCACCTGTGAGTACCCACTGTAAGAACTCATCTTGGCCAGATGGTCAGTCCAGCTAAATTTGCTTTCAGTGGGTGTAGGAAGAGAAAGGAGGCAAGATTTCTCTGCAAACACAAGGGACTGGTGCAGATTTGCAAGCCTGATTTAATAGTCTCATCCATCCCCTCTAGCTGCCCAAGGCCAGTCCTCTAATATCCACCTCCCAAGATGCCCATTCCTGGAAAACTTTGAGGTGGTCCCTCTGGCAGTGTCCTGACTTCCTTAGTCTCTGGCACTCTTTGTGGCAAGAGCCATGATCCCCAGTGGCCCTGGAATTGCAGCCACTGCATTCCAGAAGGGCATCCCACTCCTTTTCACCCCTGCTGACAGGGTTCCAAGCCAGGAGGACATAATGTAAGAATTGTTCCCATCCCCTGCCATCCCCACCCCTTGGCTCTACCCTTCAGATTAACCCCAGCCTCCCTGCAGCCTCCCTCACCAGTCGCCAGGGGACAGGTGTATGAGAACCAACACTTTCGATCACACAGACTTCTAGAACATCAGAGCAGCGATGGCCTGTAGACCTTATGAAGCTGGAAAAACAGAACCCAGCAAGGGGCAAATGATCAGTGCCAAGGATCTCAAACTTCTTTCCCGATACCTACAATTTTGCAAAAGTTTTTGGGAACCCAGGTGTACCCTATGCCCGGCACTGGTGGCTCCAGAGCTTCCAGGTGAGAGCGGCTTAGAAGCAGCACTCTGATGTTGGGGGTGGGGTAGACACGGAGGACACTTGCCTTGAAGCTTCATTTGCACAGAAAGTGCAATGTTTTTTTAGACTGCCAGCCTTTGTTTGGGGAGGTTATCACGGGATTAAAACTGGTTACGATTACGGGAATTGTCTTGAAACTATGTGTGCAGAGCACACCCACTCTGTTTGCTTTAAATGTATGTCACAGATCAATAAAAACAGCGATTTTCTCTGTTCATTATTCTCTAAGGATGCTTTTATTCACACTGTACATTAAGAGACATGTCAGTTATTAATATCCAAGGATAGAATAATAATATAATATGATAAATACATGCATATTACACGGAGGAGGGGGCTTTGAGTGTGCCGACAGAGATTTTGAGGGAGGCTAATAAGATCTCCCAAGAAGTCAGACCTGCCTCCTGGGAGGAGGCCCTGGCTTATCAGCCACTTTAAAAGGTAGTGACATCTAGGGCCACACCAAGAGTACCCACCAGGGATCTGTAGGGAAACAGGAGAGGTTCTTAGTCAATTATAACGAAAGAAAGAGTATAAAATGCAGCTGTTAGAAGTACAGACACTGCATTCTGGCTTTGTACTGGCTGTGTGGCCTTGGGCAAGTCACCTAACCCTGCTGAGCTTCCATTTCCTCACCTGTACTATAGGGATGCTAACAGCAGCTGCCTCCCCAATTATGTGGACATTATATAGGACAAGGCCTGAGAAGCTCTTAGCATGGAGCCTGGCACATGAGAAGAGCGAAGCAGTCAGTGAAACACTTTATGTATTAGGCTCACCACCATCGCAGAGGGTCAGGCATTCGCTGTTACCTGTGCACACTGGGGACCATATGGAAGTGGATTCTCTGTGAAGCTAATGAAGTTTAAGCTTCAGAGCCACTCCCAAACCCTGTACTGAATTTTGTATCTGTAAATCTATGCTTTTTCTTAAAGAGAGCCCCTTAAATAGTACATGCTTCAGGCCCCGTAACACTTGGACCTGCCCCTGGGTTCACAAATCTTGCTAGAGGGCAGAGCGGAGAGAAGCTTTCAGAACCCCCTGCTGAGGAGAGAGACTCTGTGTTTCATCACTTCTTCCCCAGAGCTCCGCCTGGGACCTCCCAGACCCATCCAGCCTTCCACGGCTGATGCTTCACACAGCGAGGCAACTTCCTTACTCAGCCCCTCACGTCAAATCTCAGAAGCTAGCATGGAGATCGCTCCATTTTATAGACAAAGAAAGGGAGACCCGAAGAAGAAAGGAGATTGGTCCAAGGTCCTGAAGTCAGCGAGTGGTCTGGGGTGGGCTAGTTTTTGAATAAGCAACCTAATCCTTACACCAGGATTTATTGTTTTTCTCTTGCATGTCAAGAAAGTCTAATTGCTTGGATAATTCCACACCAAAGAACTTGCCCTGGATCTCCTGACACCATCTCCTTCGTATCACTCCCTCACCCCCTGGGCCCAAGGAGGGCTCCTTCCTCCAGGCATCCCTCTCTGAACACCTCTCCCAGCTCCCCTGGTCTCTGCTGGTGGTGCTGGGTAATCCGCCACTAAGTTACACACTCTCTTTACTTTTACTTTTATGAACATTTACTATCTCATTGAGGGATAGTGAAACAACTTCCTGGAGGTAGAAGCCTTGTCTAATGAGCCCAGTGCCCTCCCATGATGCTGCAAATGGGCTGAGCAGAGGTGAGGGACCCAACAGGGACCTGCAGTACCATCTCCTTCCAGCTCCCATTGGTGGTGACTTTTATCATGACACTCCTGGCCTCAGTCTGCAGCCTTTGATCTTCTAGGGATTACTTTCTTGGAGAGTCTAGAAACAGGTCATGTTCTGGATTCTGATAAGCCAGGGATTGAATCCCACTCAGCTGTCTGCTGTGTGACTGTAAGCAAGTCACTTCTCTCCGAGCCTCAGTTTTCTCCTCTGGAAAATGGGGCAAATGATCCTCCCCCTCTGAGGGGCACTCTCAGTCTGGATTAAATAAGATGATGCACATAAAGCAAATTTTAGCACTGCACCTTGCTCCCGGCGAGCGTTTACTAAATCTTGGCCGTCCCCATCACATGAGGCGCGTGGAAATAAGACCAGCCTGTGCGTTCTTAGGCACTGACTGTGTATCAGGCTCAGTTCGAAGAGATTTACAGAGCTTGCCTCATTTAATATTCACCACAACCCAGTGGATTGGCATTATCCTTTCCCCTATGTTTACAAATGAGTAAACTGAAGTTCAGAGAGGTTAAATGACTTGCCCCAGGTTACACAGCTTGGCATTCATCAAGTGTTCCTTGTGATTATCAAGTGAAATGTGCAACACAGCGCCAAGCACATAGTTAGAGCTCAATAAAAAGAAATCATGCCTGTAGAAGTGAGAAGATCCAGAAGGCTAGGTGGGACCCAGGCTCCAAGGAGCAGCTAGAAAAGGGGAACTGCGGCAAGAGGTGTTCACAGCAGGCCAAGGCAGGGTAAAGGGGGGACGGTCGAGGGGGTCTGGTGAAATCTGTCTAGACTGGGACCTCAGCGGTGTTCCGCCTCAGAGGCTCGGGAGGAGAGGGTCCTGCCTGTTGCACGGCCGCCCAGGGCGCGGAACGGGGGGCCCACAGGCAAAGGAGGCGTTACCTTGGGCGGGAGGGCGAAGACCACCGGCAGCAGCGCGAGCGGCGTGAACAGCAGCACCAGCAGCCGCCGCGCGCTCCACACCTTCTTAGCCACTGTCGCCAGCGCCGCCATCTGCGCGATCGCCCCGCGGAGCGGGCCAGTCCGGGACTGCCCGCGCCTGGCCCCCCGGCTCCGGCTTATAGCCTGGGGGAGGGTTTGGGGAGGGGACTGCGCTTGGGGGCCCGCCCTCTCCCTGCGCCTCCCGGAGGAAAAGGGTGGTGCCTGCTCCCCTGGGACTGGGCGAAAGAGACCCGGGAAAGTTAGGAAAAGTTCGACCCTAGAACTAAGGAACAGGACTCCAGCCCAGAAGGCAGAGTAGCCTCCGGTTTAAACCTCCTGACTTTCCAGCTATGTGGCCTGGGGCAACTGGCTGAACCCTTCCTTACTCTCCCGTGAAAAGGGCCATAACAACTGGAAGATTAAATCACTTACTAGTAATAAGTGGGTTCAGGTACTGGCTCTGCCACATACTAGCTGCGTGGCCTTGACAACTGCCTCTGCGCCTCAGTTTTCTCAACCACACAGTGGGGGCGATGCCAGTGATGGTCTCTACTAGACAAGAGGTCTGTTAGCAGCTATTGCTGTTGAGATTGTTTTTCTTATTTTCTCCCACGGTGGGTCAGTCATCTGTGGGTTGGAGCCCGGAGGAGTCTTTTTGCTCCTCTTGGATAAATGCACAGGAGTACAATCCTGGATTGTATGGTAGTTGCACCCTTGGTTTTTGAAGAAACCGCCATGCAATTTTCCAGAGTGTTAGCACTGTTTTACATTTCTGTTAGCCACGTATGAGTGAGCCAGTTTCCCCACGTCCTTGCCAGCACTGGGGTGGTATTTTTTATTTTAGCCATTCTGATAGGGGTGTAGAGGTATCTCACTGTGGTTTTTTGTTTTTGGTTTTGGTTTTTTTGCGGTGCTCGGGCCTCTCACTGTTGTGGCCTCTCCCGCTGCGGAGCACAGGCTCTGGACGCGCAGGCCCAGCGGCCATGACCCACGGGCCCAACCGCTCCGCGGCATGCAGGATCCTCCCGGACTGGGGCATGAACCCACGTCCCCTGCATCCGCAGGTGGACTCCCAACCACTGTGCCACCAGGGAAGCCCTCACTGTGGTTTTAATCTGCATTTTCTTAACGGCTAATGATGTTTAACATCTTTTCACGTGCTTCTTTGCCATCTGTATATCCTCTTTGGGGGAAATTATTTCCTCCTGTTGTTTGCCATTTTCTCAGTGGACCGTTTTTTCTGCTGTTGAGTTTTGAGAGTACTTTATACAGTCTAGATACCAGTCCTTTGACAAATACGTTGTCTGCAAAAATTTTCTCCCAGTCTATAGCTTGGCTTTTCATCCTCTTAACAGACTTTTCAAAGAGCAAACATTTGTAATTCTGGTGGAGTCAAATTTATCAAATTTTCCCTTTTTTGGATCACGCTTTTGGTGTCAAACTCTTTGCACAGCCCTAGATCCTGAAGATTTTTCTCACATTTTTTTTCTAGAAGTTTGATAGTTTATAGTTTTATGTTTATATTTAAGTCCATGAGTTAATTTTTATATCAGGTATGAGGCTTAGATTGAGGTTCTTTTTTTTTGTCTATCAATTTGCCTACCAATTGCTGCAGCTTCACTTGTTTAAGAAGTTATCTTTATTCCACTGAATTGCTTTTGCACTTTTGTCAAAAATCAGTTGGGCATATTTGGTGGACCTGTTTCTGGTTTCCCTATTTGGTTCCATTGATCTAATTGTCTATCCCTCCCTCTACCAATACCACACTGTCTTAATGACTGTAACTGTATAATAAGTCCTGAAAATAGGGACAGTGATTCCTCCCACTTTATCCTTCTTTTTCAAAATTGATTCAGATATTCTGGTTTCTTTGCATTTCTATGTAAATTCTTAGAATATTATCGATATCTACAAAAATTAAACCTGCATATCGATTTGGAGATAATTGACATCTTTACTCTGTTGGCTCTTCTAATCCATGAACGTGGTATGTCTCTCCATTTATTTAGATCTTCTTTGATTTCTTTGATCAGCATTTTATAATTTTCAGCCTAAAAGTCCTATACATGTTTTGTTAGATTTGCACATAAGTACTGCATTTTTGAGCAATGTAAATGGTATTCTATTTTTTTCAGGATCCATATATTCACTGCTAGTATATAGAAATAAAATTGAATTTTGTATGTTTATCTTATATCCTAAAATCTTGCTCAATTCATTAATTAGTTCTAGGAGGTTTTTTTTTTTTCTCAAATCCTTCAGACTTCTATATAGACAATCATGTCATCTACAAATAAGAACTGGTTTATTTCTTCCTTTCAGATCTGTATGTCTTGTATTTACTTTTCTTGCCTTACTGCACTGGCTAGAACTTCAGGCACTATGGTTGAATAAGAGTTTGAGAAAGGACATTCTTACATGATTCACAATCTCAGGGAGAAAGCATTCAATCTTTCACTATTAACTATAATGTTAGCTGTAGGTGTTTTGTAAATGCTCCTTTTCAAATTGAGAAAGTTCCCATCTATTTTTATTTTTCTGAGAATTCTTATCATGGATGAGTGTTGAATTTTATCAAATGCTTTGGGAGGGGGCATCAATTAATATGATCAAATTATTTTTCTTCTTTAGCCTATTAATATGATGGATGACAGTGATTGGTATTCACGTAGTGAACCAGCTTTGTATCCCTGGGGAATATGCCACTTGATCATGATGTATAATTATTTTTATATTTTGTTGAATTCTATTTGCTAATATTTTATTAAAGATTTTTACATCTATAATCATGAGGGATATTGTCTGTAGTTTTCCTTTTTTTATTGCCTTTGTCTGGTTTTGGTATCTGGATAATACCAGCCTCATAAATGAATTGGGAATTGTTCCCTTCTCTTCTATTTTCTAGAAGAGACTGCATGGAATTTGTGTTAATTCTTGTTTAAGTGTTTGGTATTATTTCCCAGTGAAACCATCTAGGCCTATAGATTTTTTTATTTTTTGCAAAATTTTATATTTAATTTTCTTAATAGTTATAGGGCTATTTGAATTATCTACTTCATATTGAGTACATTGTGGTAGTTTTTATTTTCTGAGGAGTTGGTCTGTTTCATCTAAATTGTTAAATGTTTGCATGTAGAGTTTCTAGTACTCCCTTTTGATGTCTGCAGGTTCTATAGTGATATCCTTGATTCATTCATCCATTCCTGATTCATTCATTTGGTAAGTTGCATCTTTTCTCTCTCTTTTTGTCAGTCTTACTAGAGATTTTTAAATGTAATCCTCTTTTCAAAGAACCAATGCTTGGAGGTTGTTTTTCTGTTTTCAATTTCATTGATTTCTAGGCCTATCTTTCTTTTTTCCATGCTTCTCTTTCTTTTTTTCTACTCTTCTTTTTCTAGGACATTGAAATGGGAGCTTAGATTATTGATTTGAGATCTTTTTCACCTTTTCAAATGTATACATTTAATGATAAAAATTCCCCTTCTCTGCACTGGTTTAACTGTGTCTCACAAATCTTATGTGGTGTATTTTAATTATCATTCAGTTCAATGTATTTTTTACTTCCCCTTGAGATGTCTTCTTTAACCCGTGGATTATTTAGAAGTGAGGTGTTTAGTTTCTAAGTGTTTGGAGATTTTCCTATGATCTTTCTGTTATTGATTTTTAATTTGATTCCACTATGGTCAAAGAACCATAACCTTGTATAATTTCAATTCTTTTAACTTTCTTGAGGTTTGTATTACGGTCCAGCATAACTATCTTTCTATATGTTCTATAGTCACTTGAAAGAATGTGTATTTTGCTGTTGCTGGGGGGACTGTTCTATAAACGTCAACTAGATTCTGTTGTTTAATGGTATTGTCAAGTTCTTCTATAGCCTTGCTGATTCTCTATTTACTTATTCTATCAATTATTGAGTCAAGGGTGTTGAAGTCTCTATAAATGTAGATTTGTCTATTTCTCTTTTCAGTTCTATCAGTTTTTGCTTCACATATTTTGTAGCTCTGTTGCTTGGCATATACACATTTAAGATTGCTAAATTTTTTAGTGTATTGACTCCTTCATTATTATATAATGTCCCCCTATGTCTCTGGGAACTTTCTTTGTTCTGAAGTCTACCTTCTTTGATATTAATATAGACACTTATGATTTCTTTTGACTACCGTTTACCATATATATTTTTTTATCCTTTTACTTTCAATACGCATATATCATATTTTTTTTTGCGGTACGCGGGCCTCTCACTGTTGTGGCCTCTCCCATTGCAGAGCACAGGCTCTGGACGCACAGGCTCAGCGGCCATGGCTCACGGGCCCAGCCGCTCCGCGGCATGTGGGATCTTCCCTGACCAGGGCACGAACCTGTGTCCCCTGCATCAGCAGGCGGACTCTCAACCACTGCGCCACCAGGGAAGCCCTATATTTGAAGTGAGTTTCTTACAGACAGCATACAGTTGGGTCATGCTTTTAAAAACTCCACTCTGCTAGGCTCTGTCTTTTAATTAGTGTTTTTAAACCATTTACATTTAACATAATTGTTGATATATTAGGGCTTAAATCTGCCATTCTGTTTTCTATATGTTCTCTATCTATTCTCTATCTCTCTTATTTCTCTGTTTTCTTTTTCCTGCCTTCCTGTGGATTACTTGAACATGATTTAGAATTCCATTTTGATTTTTACATAGTGATTTTGAGTGCATTTATTAGTATGGATTTTTTTAGTGCTTATTCTAGTTACTACATTGTATGTACATAACTCAGCACAGTCTACTGGTACCAATTTCAGTAAAGTATAGATACCTTATCTCCCTTTATGTCCCTTTACTTTACCTGTTATAGTATTATTATCTTGTATTTCCTCCTCATACATTTAGAACCACATCAGACAATGTCATAATTTTGGCCTCAACCATTAAACATAATTTAGAAAACCCAAGAGGAAAACAGTTTATTGCAGTTACCTATATTTTTGCTTGCTATGTTCTTTCTTCCTTCCTGATATTCAAATATTCCTTTATCATTTCCTTTTGGTTTAGAGAACTTCCTTTAGTCATTCTTTTAGAGTAGGTCCAATGGCAACAAACTCTCTTAGGTTTTCTTCATCTGAGAAGGTCTTGACTTCCCCCTTGTTCCTAAAGGATATTTTCACTGGATATAGGATTCTGAGTTGACAGTTTCTTCTTTCAGCACTTGACAAACGTTATGCCACTTTTTTCTGGACTTCATGAATTTTGGTGAGAAATTCACTGTCATCTGAATTGCTTTTCCTCTAGAGGTAAGATGTCATTTCTCTCTCACTGCTTGCAAGGTGTTTTTCTTTGTCTTTAGTTTTCAGAAGTTTGACTATATGCCTTGGTGTAGTTTTAGTTATCTTGTTTGGAGTTAATTCAGCCTCTTGAGTCCGTACATTTATTCTTTTGCCAAATTTGAGAAGTTTTCAGCCATTATTTCTTTGAATACTTTTATGCTCCTTCCTCTTTTTCCTCTCTTTTCAGAACTCCAATGACACAAATGTTAGGCCATTTGTTATAATCCCACAGATTCTTGAGGCTCTGTTCATTTTTTCAGTCTATTTTCTCTCTGGTGTTCAGATTATGTAATTTCTATAGTTCTATCTATAAATTTTTTAAAACTATGATTTTCTAAAAATATGAATAAGAAATAAACTAAATTCCATGGGGTCAGCACTTTTGTAACCTGTCTTGGTGTAAGAGTATGCATGAGTTTCATCCACAATGAATCTGTATATACTCGGTCTACTAGTTTTTATATATATATATTTATTTATTTAATTTATTTATTTTCCTTATTTTTTTTTTGGCTGTGTCGGGTCTTAGTCGCAGCACACGGGATCTTTGTTGAGGCACGCGGGATCTTTGCGTCATGGCTCACGGTCTGCTCGGGCTTCTCTCTAGTTGCAGCGCGCGGACTTCTCTCTAGTTGTGGCATGCGGGTTTTCTCTCTCTAGTTGTGGCGCGCGGGCTCCAGGGCGCATGAGCTCTGTAGTTTGCGGCACTCGGGCTCTCTCATTGAGGCATGTGAGCTCAATAGTTGAGGCACATGAGCTCAATAGTTGTGGCACGCAGGCTTAGTTGCCCCGCGGCACGTGGGATCTTAGTTCCCCTACCAGGGATCAAACACACGTCCCCTGCATTCCCCTGTACCACCAAGGAAGTCCCTGGTCTACTGTTTAATATGCTTGAACCATTCAAAAGAATCAGATTTACTAAAATGTATAATTGCAGTTTATACTGTTCAAGAGAATTTAATCAAATTAGTGATCTATGTCAAATGCTCAAGGAATGTTGTCTTCATACCTTACTTATTAATGAATAATAACAGCCAACATTCACTGAGTACTTACTCTGTGCCAGGCCCTGTTCTAAGAGCTTTATATGATTTAACTCACTGAACACAAAAATGACCTTGTGCAGTAGATGCTAATATATTCCCATTTTGCAGAGGAGGAAACTGAGGTACAGAGAGCTTGAGTAGCTTATCCAAGGACACACAGCTATTAAGGAGGATTCAAATCCCAGTAGTCTAGCTCCAGAGTCCCCATGCCTAACCACGACATAGTAATGACTCAGAGTATATGTTTTATTAGATATGTTTCATTAGATGTGTTTATTAGATACGAGAAATATGACTTTTACGGTGAACATTAAAGTAAAATAACACCTCATCCCCTCAAATATTTGAGAGTTGTCAACAATTTGAGCGTATGCACTCAAGAAGCTGTTTCCTAATACTCAGTACCATCAGATAACAAGGGTCATCAACACTCCTCTAACCATCTAACACAGTGGTTCTCAACCCTGGCTGCACTTGGAATCACCTGGGAAGCTTTAAAAATGCTGACGCCCAGGCACTGCCCTTAGAGAGTCTGATTTAATTTTCTGGGATGTGGTCTGAACATCAGGATTTTTAAGAGCCCCCAGCAGATTCTAATGTGCAGCTGGGGTTGAGAGCCACTTTTGGAACAACTCCACTACTTTCCAACTCCCCACACCCCTAAAAGCTAATCCATCTTTTGTCAGATTCTGGTGGAATCATTTCCCTGATGCAAAATCTGAGTTGGCTTCTACAACTTCATATCTAGAGACTTCAATCCGGTTCTCCTGGCCCTCCTGAGTTCTACCAAAAATTTGCCACTTAATACCTCCAGGGCCTGGGCGTGGTCTGTGGTAGGTGCTCTATCAATGTTTACTAAATGAATATTTAAACACCAGACTTGGTTTTCCTCACCAGTAAACTTGGGGCTAATCATACATACCTTTCATTGTTCCTTTTATTCAATAAATATTGACTGCATAGCAGCTATATACCAGGCTATGAATACAATCATGAATAAGACCAAAAATTTAAAATCTCTGCCTACCTGGAACTTTCATTTAGTTGGCGGGGGATGGAGTTGGAGGAGACAAATGATAAACAAATGAGTAAAATGTATTATGGCATAAAGATAAGAAGATGACAAGTGCTACGGAGGAAAATGAGGCAGGAGAGGGAGATGGCTTGTGATGGGGGGCGGGGGTACCATTTCAGATAAGGTGGTCAGGGAAGCCCTGGATGACTAGGTGACTAAGGGCCTTAAGCTAAGCAGAGACCTAAGGAAAGTGGGCGAGTGGACCCTCTGAGTATGTGAAGGAAGCATTCCAAGAGGAAGGAAAAGCCAAGTGCAATGGCTCTGAGGCAAGAGCAAGCAGGACCTGGCTTAGAGTCATCAAGGAACTGGGTACAGAGGTGTGATCAGAAGGGCAGCCAGCGACTAGAAGACACAGGATCTTGAAAGGCTGAGTAAGGATTCTGCATTCTACCCTGAATGACAAGGGCAGCCACTGCAGGGATTTAAGCAGAGTGACAGATGCTGCTTTCATTATGTTAGTAACAGATTTACTTAGATATAACTGACATAGCATACAATTCATCCATTTAAAGCCAAGAGGTCCAGAGTTTTTAGTATACTCACAAAGTTGTGCAGCCATTACTATAATCGATTATAGAAATCTTTCATCATCCTAGAAAGAAACCCCACACCCATTAACAGTCTCAACCAACGCCCAATCTCCCCCCAATCTCCAAAGCCCTAGATAACCACTGATCTACTTTCTGTCTCTCTAGATTTGCCTATTCTGGACATTTTGTATTAATGGAATCATACAATATGTGGTCCTTTGTGTCTGGCTTCTTTCACTTAGCATGATTTTGTTCAAGGTTCACCCATGCTGTAGCATGTGTAAGTACGTCTCTCATTTTTATGGCCAAATAATGTTCCATTGTATAAATATACCACATTTTATTTATCCATGTGTCACTTGATGGATATTTGAGTTGTTTCCACTTTGGGGCTATTATGGTAACGCTGCTATGAACATTTGTGCGCAGGTTTTTCTGTGGACATGTCTTCAGATCTCTGAGGGAGGGACAGAAAGGAGCTGTCATTGAGACCGAATTAGATGGTGGAATGTTTCTCAACACCTGAGAGGCAGACGCGTAAGGAAACACAGATCATTTTATGTTGTACTAGACGGTATTTAAATAACATTTAATCCCACAGGGTGAAAGTTATTCCCTGTGTCAATTTTCTTTAACTCTTCATTACACCACGGAGAGGGTCTCGGCTGGGTGTTAGTGTTCCTTTAACATCTCATCACTTGGTAACTCTCTTTGTAACAGCCAAAGAAGATTTCAAGGCCAGAGACTTGGACATCTTGCTGCGACTGGACAGCACTGGTTTCTTTTTATTTTATTCATTCTTCTAATTACTTTTGACTTAGGACAAGTGATTTCTTTCTTTCTTTCTTTTTTTTAAACTAAAGCCCATGATTTTAAAACAATCCTCCTTTTAAGTTAAATCTATTGAAGTTTACCATGTGAAGCAACTCAAAGAAAAACACTAAGTAACTCTTAGTATGGGAAGTGCATGGTTATGGCAAAATTCCAAAAACTGGATGCAAAGATCTGAAATTTGGGAAACCAAGAGATGGCAAGAGAAAGGCCATGGAAGAGATGCAGTGCTCACTTCCTATCCAGGTCATGCTGCCATGATTCCCGTAAACCCCTAGGGCAAGTTATTTCCCAATGGACCCTTTGCAGGCTGTGATGAAACCCTCTCCCATGTCCTTTCAAGTTGGAGACCTGACCTTGAGCCAGCCCAATAGTCGGCTTCATCAAAGGTTCTAGCCAGGTTAGTGTCAGACAGCCTGGGATGGTCAGCGAGGCCCTGCAGAGAGCACTTTGGACATGTGAGGCCTGGGTGTGGGAGGATGGGGTGCTCCAAACCGGAAAAACGAGTCCCGGGGATTTGGACCAGCTGACATCATAGATACGCAAGTCCATTCCCCAAAGCCCGGAGGCAACTGGGACCAGGGTATATTGCACCCAGTGCCCCTGGACTGGCTCCCTGTTTCTGGAACCAGCTGAGAGATTCAGAGTACAAATATCTTCTATTAGAGCAGAGGTTTCAATCTGGTGACTCAAATGTAGTAATAATAATAATGATAGCATTAATAATAGCAAGCACATATACTGCACTTAACTATGTGTGAGGCACTGTTTGCAGCACTTTACATGTATTAATTTATTTAATCCTTATAATAATCCATTTTCATTACCTTATTGAGCCTGTCACACCGCACTGGATGAAGCAACACTCAAATTCTGGCTGTACCACTTGCTTGTTATGCAACCCATTAGGCCTCAGTTTCCTTATCTGAAAAGAGAACAAAAATTGTATGTAACTCATAGGGATGTTGGGAGGATTAACAGGCGAGCGTAGAGCACAGTACTTGCATACGGTAAGTGTGCAACAATTGGCCATTGTTACTCTGCTTGTGGCAGATTTTCCAAGGACAGCACCAATATATATCTTCCATCCTACGTGTGCATCCCATATGCTCCTCTTACAATGTGATTAACACTTCGCACTGAGAATTGAGGGTCTATGTACCCACCTCTGGAAAGTGGGTGGGGGCTTGTGATGCACCAACCAATAGAACATGGCAGAATGGATGCGATGTGATTTCCAAGGTTGAGCCATAAAGTGGGTACAGCTTCTGCCTGGTTCCCTCACTCTTTGAGACTCTCGCCCTTGAAACCCAGCTGTCATATCTGGAGTTCAAACTAAACCAGGCAGTAAAACCACATGGAGAGAAACCCAAGAAGCCACTAGCAATAACTAACTGGCATATGAGTGAATGAGCCTTCAGATAATTCCAGCCCTTTGCCTTTCAACTAAGGCCCCAGATGTGGTAGATCAAAGACATTCCTCGGTTAAAAAAAAAAAAAAACACGACATCCCTGAGTTGCCCTGTCCAAAGTTCTGACCCACATAATCTGCAAACACAATAAATGGTTGTTTTATGCCATTATGTTGTGGAGCAGTTTGTCACACAGCAATAGGTAAATGTTACCACCACTATTACTTTTCTCACCTGGAGAAGAGCTTCTTATAGGAAGGAGAGTGCAGACATGAGGCCTCTAGCTGGATGACTTAGAACTCTACAGGGGACAAGGGGGCTCCAAGGCTGGACCCACTAATTAGCTCCCTGCCTTTGTTTCTTCCCCCCCTTTACACTGAAAAGAAAGTAGAGTGTGGGAGGGAATTCTTTCTTTTCCTTTTTTTGGTGTGTTTTATCTTTTGTGTGTGTCGGGGGAGGGAATTCTTAAAGAACTTCCACAGTCAGAGGATGGTTTGACTACCATTTATTTTCATTCCCATTGGTATGCCCATTGGACAGATGGTACGCGGGCCTCTCACTGTTGTGGCCTCTCCCGTTGCGGAGCACAGGCTCCGGACGCACAGGCTCAGCGGCCATGGCTCACGGGCCCAGCTGCTCTGCGGCATGTGGGATCTTCCCGGACCATGGCATGAACCCATGTCCCCTGCATCGGCAGGTGGACTCTCAACCACTGCGCCACCAGGGAAGCCCACTACCCGCCTTTTTAATACGCAAATTACAACCTCTGTAAAGTGTGTGTGTGTATGTGTGTGTATATATATATATATATATATATATATATATATATATATATATACACGCACACTAATTATACACATCAGCTCAGCTACTAAGGGGCTTGCTATGTGCCAAGCACTGTGCTGGTCACTTACATGAATGACTGAATCCTGCCTAATACTTCAACACCATGTCCCACCTGCCTTCCCCTCAACCATTGGGTGCCACCCTCTTTGTGACCTTCTTCCTGCTCCTTGAACATGCCAAGTTCTTGCACTGACTGCTCCCTCTGCCTGGATCTCTCCTCCCCACTCCTTCCCCACCATCCCTTCATAGTGGCTGGTTCCTTCTCCTCACTCAGGTCTCAATTCAGACGTCACCTCCTCAGAAGGGCCTCCGTGACTACCTAATTTAATGAAACATAGCCTTCCTCAACTCTACAACACTCCCTCTGTATAAAATCCCCTCAGTTGTTCCTTCACAGCATGACTCACCATTTGAAATTATTCCCTCCTAGATGAAGCCCCATGAGAATATGGAGTCCAGATTGTACCGTGCTACAGTCCCAGTGCCTGGGACATAGCAGGGGTTCAATCAACTATTGAATAGTTGAACATGCTTTAAATAAAGTGTATTTTATTACTATGAACATCGACCAGAATCATGCATATCATTCGTTCAACAAATATGAATTGAGCGCATACTATGTACCAGGCATCTTTCTGGGTGCTGGGCTCTGGCAGTGATCGAATGAAGCAAAAGCCTCTGCTCTCATAGAGGTTTTATTTTGGCAGCTCTGTAACGAGATGCATGAGTGACATATATAGCATATCACACGGTGCTTAGTGCCATGAAGAAACATAAAGCAGGGAGAGGGGAGAGGGCCTGAGGGGAGAGTATGGGCACCAGTTTCCACTTCACCTGCACGGAAGGGACTCTCAGTGCCTCCCCCACTCCCTTCACTGAGCCCCGTACCACGGTCAGCATCTTTCAGCGTGACATCTTGGTCAAGGCCTCTACGGCTCCAAGAGCAATACTGGCTTTGAAGCAAGTCTCAGCAGGTGGGCTGAGGCTGGGGCGGGGATAAGTCACCCCTTGAGATACCCTGGAGGGAAGGAGTCAAGCAACTTGACCTCTCAGGGCCTTCTCTCTCTACGGGGAAAGGGGCAGGGCCCGGACTCCCCTGGCCTGGAGCTACAACTAACTCTGGATTCTGGGCCATCCCCTAACCCCCTCTATCCCGGGCAGAGAGCAAAGGTTTACAAACATCAGGAGGCCTTTGATCGGCACCAAACCCCCAGGCTTCTGACTGTTTTTTGTTCCAAGCTGCAGGCCAGGACCCTACTCTGCTTTGCCTCCAGCAGGGAAGACTGTGGGTAGGTGGGGTGTGTGTGTGTGTTTGCGTGTGTGTGTGTGTGTGTGTGTGTGTGTGTGTGTGTGTGTGTGTGTGTTTGGCATAGGGGAGGAAGGCTCACGTAGCTCCTTGGTTTTTTTTCCAACAAGCAGGCTGGGCTTGTATAAGGGAATCCAACTCAATTCAGTAAATGTTTACTGAGCACCCACTACCTTCCAGGCACCAACAGAGAAACAAGGGCTGAGACAGTGTAGCAAACAGGACCCTCTGCCCCCCAGAGCATACAAGAAGCAAATGAGCAAGTGAATATAAATGGTAGCAGGTGCTCGTGAATGGGATGGAGACAAAGCTGGGGAGGTGATGGGGAGGGCTGAGGCTGGGGGTGTTAGCTTCTATACAGGGTACTCATGGAAGACAAAGTGGTGTTTGACAGAGAATTGAAGGAAGTGAAGGCGGTAGCCATGTGAGGATGTGTGAGGAACAGTGTGACAGGCAAAGGGAACAGCAAGTACAATGGCCCTGAGATGGGAGCATGACTGCCTATTGGAAGAACCGTGTGGCTGACCCAAAGTGAGAAGAGGGGGTCAGAAAGATACCCCATGCTCTTGGATTGGAATTCTCTCACCTTCTGTAAGAAGCAAAATCTTCCCCAAAAGCAAACTTTGCAATTTTCTCTTGTATCTTACTGGCCAGAAAAAGGTCACATGCCCACCCCTATATCAGGGACCAATCTGGGCTTCTCTGAGATAAAGCCATCTGCACCTAATACATACCTGGACAAATCCAGGCTCTGTCCAAAAGGAATAAGGGGGCTGGCTTTTAGTAGGCAACAGACAATGTCTAGCACAGTCTCTACCATACAGGCTGATGACTCTAGGCAAGGTGCTTAGCATCTGTGAGCCTCAGCTTCCTCTTCTGTAAAAGGGGTAGAGCAAAGAACTATTCTTTCTGCCCTACCAGCATCCATTTCCTGATCTTCCCGTGAAACACCTTGATTTCCCTTAGGGCAGTGGTCTCAGAACAGCAGCCTCAGCATCACCTGGGAACTTGTTAGAAATGAAAATTCTCAGCCCAGCCTGAGACCTTTTGATTCAGATAGATTAGGGTTGGGGCCAGGCAATGTGCACCTGTGTATTCTTGGCTTATAAAGTGAAGCAAATGATGCTGTATTATAATTGCCTGTTTGTTGGTCTCTAAAAATAGTAGCAATATAAATTATATAATAATAACAACAACAGCTAATTGTTACCATGTGCCAAGCACTGCAGTAGTGCTCTACGTACATTATTTCATTAATGCTTATGGGGGCGCTGATGTGAGACCCAGTTCCTCTACAAGGAAGGACTGCTTGCCCCAGATGCAGATGGAGTCAGCAGGCAGCCTTCATCTGTCTCCCCTTCAGGAATCGAGTCACAAGCAGAGTGGCCTCATCCAAGCCCACACCCTTCCAGGGGTGGCCCGCTCATGTCTGGGTGATGTGAGAGTATGAAGGCCTGGCCATCTCTGCCCAACTTGGGACATCTCTGCAGGGCCATTGTAGCTGCAGACACCCCCCTCCACCGGGCGGGGAAGCTGGCCGAGGCTGTTGTTGGGTCTGCCTCTCAGCCCCACTTCTGCCCCCGCTCTCCCTTGCTTCCTTCCCTCCCTTCCCTTCTCTGGAGGCTGACACCTTAATAAACATCCTACATGCTAAACTGCATCGCTGAGTGTGCTTCCTGGGAATTCCGACCCAGCAGAGTGCTCACAGCAGCTCCACGAGGTAGACACCACTGTTAGCCCATTTTACAGATGAGGACACTGTGGCTCAGAGGTACAGTGAGGGGGTCCCAAGCCATGCAGCTGGTGAGCAAGGAGGCATGGGATGGAAGCCATCACACTTCTGAGAGGGAAGTGGCATCCTCTGGCTTTACAAGGGTGTCTCTGGCTGCTGAGGAAGGATGCAGGGGGGTCCAGGGCAGAAGTGGGGCAGGGTGGGGGGGACAGGGAGCAGTGGGGAAACCACTGATTGCAGCGGCACTGGGATGGTGGTAGGGGGACTTCCTCGTCACTGTAGCTTCTGCGGGATCTGGCACTGAGCTGGACACAGCCAACATGCTTGCTAAATGCCTAGTGAGTGAGCGAGCGAGTGAGAGAACGCATGACAAAATCAAGGCGGGAGGGAACTAGACGTCCCCATGTGTGGTCTGTCTTGCTCACTAGGATCCTGAGTGATAAGCATGGTGCCCACCACATCTGGACACTCAGCTAAGGTGTTGAGTGAATAAATGAACAAGTCAAGGGAGAGAGGGAGAGAGGGAGAGAGGGAGGGAGGGAGGGAGGGAGGGAGGGAGGGAGGGAGACAGCAAGAGGAGAGGGAAGGAGAGGAAAGAGAACAAGGGAGGCGGAGGGGAGGAGGACAGAGGAGGAAGAGGAGGGGAGGAGAGAAGGAAGTGAAAGAGGATGGAAGGGGAGGGAAGTTTCTTTTTGACTTCTTTGCACAGAGAATGACGGTAAATTGCGACCTCTGGTGGCGAAGGAGAGCCACTCCACTGGGTTCGGGGAAAGGGGAATTCAGTCCTTTGGAGTTGCAGGGCCCTGAATTCAAGACAAAAGAGGAGATACCCAGTTCCAGAAAGAGGGTTGGGGCAGGGCCTTGTAAGGACGTGGGCACTCACTGTCAGGGGCTATGTCAGTTGGTGATGGCAGGGTCAGGGCTCTGGCGAGGCAAGAGAAGCACCTGCCTAGGGCACAAACTTAAGGGGGCCCCTAAAACTCAGTTAACTGAGACAAATATGTTAATGTAATATTTTAAAACATCAAAGTGTGGCCCACAAACCAGCTGCCTGTTTTTGTAAATAAGATTGTATTGGAACCAGGATCAGGATTCAGGCTAACGTCCTCAGTTATGGCAGAGATTACAGCCCACGTGCCTCATGAGTGCAGGTGGTCCCATCTCCTCTCGGCCAGCTCAGATCATTTAATAAGAGCATGCCTATACGGGGCACTCAGTAGGCCAGGCTTGGGTAACTGCATTCTGTGGCCAGTGGACTGGCCACAATTTCCCAGGAGGTGTGGGCCTGTGTCCTTTTCAGTGTTGGACACATCTGTGCCACATCACATTTCCCTGGCTCTGCCATTCATTAGCAGTGTGACCTTGGGCAAGACTGAATTTCTCTGTGCCTCAGTTGTCTCCTCTGTAAGATGGGTTAATGCACACAAAGAACTTAGTGACTGCTCAATAAAGTTAACTGTTGTTAAAAATGTGGGCTTGAATCCCAGCTCTGTTACTTATTGTGACCCTAGGACGTCCTACTTCTCACTGCTAAGAGTGTTTCCTCATCCGTTATAACCCTTGTTATAACCGGTGGGAATTCACATGCTGCTGCTGGTGCCATTGGCTCATCGGTGCAAAGCACAGGCTGTCTGTCCCCTGTGGACTGTGAGGGATCTGGGATTGCAGAGGGTTCCTTAGCCCTCTGTGAGACACTGAACTAGGAGAAGAATCCACTGCTCCCCTAGGAAGGCTTGTTAATCCTTATTTCCCTGCCCTGGCCACAGGCTGAGTATGAAGACAGGAAATACTCCTGCTGGGAACACGTGTGAAGTGTCTCCAGCCTCCGGGCGTCTCCCTCTCCCTCTTAATGCCTGCAGAGGTCATTTTTGCTTCCCTGCTGCTGCTGCCGCCACTCCCACAGCCCCTGGCCACCGTGTCACATACCCCAGTGACCGCCACATGGCTTGCGGCATGCTTGCCGACACCTCCACCCTGGTCTATCCTCATCACAGGCTAACCTTCTCACTGTTTTCTTGCCTCCACTCTGGCCCCTTGCAGTTTTTTTTTTCCTACCAATGTCATCCTTTCACAATGTACATCAGATGTTCCTGGTTTAAAACCTCCTGAGCTGCATTAAGAATAAAAACCCAGCCTTGTTACTCGGCCCTGCGTGACCCAGCACTTACCCACCTCTCCGATCTCACTTCCTGCTCCTCCTCCTTGCTCGGTGGCAAACCAGCCCCACCAGCCTTGCTGTCCCTCAGGGATGCTCCTCCTTCACCAACTCGGTACCTGGAGTCCCACGCCCCATCTCCTGGTTCTCCGTCACGTCTTACTCCCAAGGTCACCTCATCGAGGCTTTCCCTGACCACTCCTCCCTCTCCCTCCACTCGAGGTCACTCAGAATCTCAGCATCCTTTACAGCAGGGGTCCCCGACCCCCGGGCCTCGGATCGGGACCAAGTACCGGTCCGTAGCCTGCTAGGAACCAGGCCACACAGCAGGAGGTAAGCGGCGGGCGAGCGAGCGAAGCTTCATCTGCTGCCCCCCATTCCTCCCCATCGCTGGCAGGACCGCCTCAACCAGCGTCCCCAGCCCCCGGGTAAAACTGTCTTCCACGAAACCAGTCCCTGGCGGCAGAAAGATTGGGGGCCACTGCTTTACAGCCCTCATCACTGTCTGAAATTGTCTTAGGGACTCAGTTTGTTTCCAGAGACATTCGTGTCCCCTCTGTATCTCCAGTGCCTGGCACACAGCGAGCGCTAGGTATCCGCTGACTTAACAGCTGCACGCGTGGCTCAACCATTCTCCCCACGAGGTAGAGATTAGCCATATTAGCTGTACACTATATAAGGAAACTGGGGAATAAGCCCTCAGTCACGTTGAGAATATTCATTGAAAAAAATTATGGCCAGCTCCTGTGGCCTTGGAATTATTTGAAAATAGTGTAACATAATGCCAACACATATTATAATAATATGTGTCATATATTGAAATGCATCTCATTTCTTAAAGGATCAGTGGAGAGCATACGGGCTTTGGAGCCAGGGAAAAGTACCCCTTGCTACCTGTGACATCTTGGACAAGCTCCCCCCCTTCTGAGCCCGTTTCTCTATCGAATGGTGACAATACCTAATTTAGCGTTGTTTTAGATTCAATGCCTGACGTGTAGTAACCAAACAATGATGTCAGTTCTCTCAACCAGTCACCACTACCCAGAAAGGGAAGTTTTCTTTCATTCCTGGGCATCTGCCGTGTGCAGAGTGATAACTGTGGTGAACAAAACTGCCACAGTCCAAGTTGCTCCAGAATGTTCACTCCATGAGAACATGCTTGTCCATCTTGCTCATCATCGCACCTGGTACCCAGTACAGTGCCCACACTCAAAATATTGACTTGCTAGTTAGAGCTTACAGGAGGAAAGTGTTTTATTATACCCACCTCCCTCCCAACACACACACAAATTCTTTGGGGGAAGAAACTGGGCAAGGATAAGTGTGAGCTAATTCGCGGTACTTTGCATCTTAATACAGTTTTCCTGCACCTTCTCTTAAACCAGGTTTTATCAAACTTCAGTCATTTCCAAGCTACTTCACTATCTTTGCTCAATCTACTTACTGTCTTTGATATAAACTGGCTTTTTTACCTATAGAAATTAAAAGGAACTTTATACCAATCACTTCTTAATTAGAAGATAGCCATAAAAACACAGAGCAACAAAAATAAAAAGTCTTGTACAGGGGCTTCCCTGGTGGCGTAGTGGTTGAGAGTCCGCCTGCTGATGCAGGGGACACGGGTTTGAGCCAGGTCCGGGAAGATCCCACATGCCGTGGAGCGGCTGGGCCCGTGAGCCATGGCCGCTGAGCCTGCGTGTCCGGAGCCTGTGCTCCGCAACGGGAGAGGCCGCAACAGTGAGAGGCCCGTGTACCACAAAAAAAAAAAAGTCTTGTACAGAAATACAAATTTCAGTTGCCTGAAAGCTATGAGCCTGCTTTTTTTAAAAAGGAGAAATTGGAGTTAAGCGGCATTTTTCATCATTTTTTTTTACCATGACTCTCAAAAAGAACTGTATTTTACATCAAAACCTAGTACATACCATTGTCTATATACACATTTCAAACAAGTTTCATAAAACAATACTTACAATACTACATGTAATGTGCTCTGATATTTTCTAATCTCTGATTCCATTTCTTTCTTAAAATGCTGGTTGTAACCCACTGTACTGGTTTCAAAGAGGAGTCTGTCATGAACACAACAACAAAAAAGGCTGGGTTAGAGGGCTGATAAAGACATACTGTCACCAACTGAGACTGTCCTTGCCTCACCAGGACTGAAAACAGAATAACGTTCTCAGTATGTGGTTCAATGTTTTGTAACGCCATGCCCTTGATCTGAGGTGTACACGGCACAATTGCAGAGAAAGCCTGAGATTTGTTCTGAATGCCCAGTTCTGCCAGACATGTCTTATGTACAGAGGAAGCTCTTGAGAACAGTCAACCGCAGATGATAATGCCTAAGAAGCATGATCACAGACGGCACCTAAAAATATCCCACCACCTTTATTTAGGTCGAATCTCATATTCATAGCATTCCTTCAAAGTTACTGTGAACAGCTTAACCGTCTGTGGTCGTCACAGAATTCTTCTACCCCACCATGGACCTCTTTCTCCCTCTCAGGCGCACCTCATCTAATTTTTTAAGCACTGGCCTGGCCTTTTTGGAGGCAGCGGAGTAGCTCTTCAGAAAGGCTTCAAACACAGTCTCGGTGTTGGGATGGGTACTAAGGAAGGCTTTCTCTAGCACGTACAGGTCAACTCCCTTATCTTCCGGAAGTGCTGAAATGAAACTCAGCCCAAAGTCTATGAGCACGATGTTCAGCTGTTCCAGGGGAGGTTTCAGGAGCATGTTGGACGTGGTGAGATCACCATGAATGACGTCTTCATCGTGCATTCGAGCCAAAACCTGTCCGATTGCCTTGGCTAAGCCAAAGAGACTTTGGGGAGATTTTTCAGTCTCCATAGTGGATTCGATATAATCTCGAACAGTCACTGAGTCTTCAATTTCTTCCATGAATAAGCAGTTGGAAGCATGGTCCACAAAAAAGACAACCGGGGCACATATTCCTGCAACCAAGACACAAGGGGTCATTGAATTAGATACTTCTTTTTTTTTTTTAAATAGTAAGCTTAATTTTCAAAGACTGAGCCAATTTTTAACAGTGTGTATCTGCGTATTTCGGGAAAAAGATTTAGGAATGCTGCAGAATGGTAAAGCTTAACTTCTCTGGAAGTTTCCCCTGCAGGACTGTGCTAAGACCACCCCATAGCTAAGGTGAGCAGAGCCAAAGCTCCCTCCTCCCTTCCACCCTTTATGATTGGACTTCATTTGTCATACTTATTCGCTAAAATACAAAACAAAATAAAGAGCCAGAAGGGTAAGCACAGCCCAGTCAGAGCCGTTTCTACCTGACAAAGACACCAGCAGGAGACCAAGCCATGTGCCGGCTTAGAGATTCATCTTTATAGAGAGGAAGGACAAGTTTAAATCCCTGCTCCCTTCCTTATTAGCCGTATAACTTTAAAGTCACATTAATTTCTCTAAGCTGCCATTTCTGCTTCTATAACATGCGATCAATACTTCCAATAATTCAATGACTTCTCTGAATTTGAAGATTCAATGAATCTTCATTGAATGTCAATCACCCTCAAGACACTTCTAGATACTGGAGACAAATCTGTTGGGATACAGCAGAAAACAAAGCAGGCATGATCCCAGCTTAACAGAACTTAGATCTTGGAGAGGGTGAAAATAGAAAATACGAACACGTGAATGATGTCGTTAAATATGATCAAGGGCAGAGGTGCATCTGCTTGTCCGCTACTGAATTTCCTCCAGATCTCCCTGCACCTAACAGTGTCTGGGAGTACAGCAGACACCTAAAAAATACCAATGACAGAAACAAAGGTAGGAAGTGTAAAAGTGAAAAGCCAGTGTTTCTGGGTCAGAGGGATATGGGCTGAGAGCCTGGCTGGGTCGCTTGGGCAAGTTACTCCTCTGAGCCTACGTTTCTCATCTGAGGACAAGGTTTACGGTCATGGTGCAATGATGTTTTAATGAAAAAATAAACAGTTGAATGAAATCTAATGTTTACTGAGCGCCACAAGTCAGTCCTATGTTCAAACATAATACATGGCATACACATCTCGTCTAATGGCCACAACATCCCTATGAGATGGATATAGCTACAATGACTTCCCTTTACATGTGAGGAGACTGAGGCTGAGGTTATATAACTTTGCTGAAAGGCTATATATGAAGCAGCGGAGTATCTGAACCAAGAGAGCCTGGCTCCTGGGCAAGTACCTGTAATTACGTCTGCTTCTTAAAAGGAAAAAAAGATAATGATCGAAAATTGAGACGGTACAAATGGGGAAACCGAGGTTCAGGGCAGTTAAATGACATGCGCAACGTTGAGCAAGAGTGGCAGAGCCAGAACTGAACCAGGCGCCAATGGCTCCGGGACAAATGCTAGTCGCTGCAAGGCCAAGCGGCTTCTGAAGAGTTAATGAACGAAAAGAAGGATAAAAGGATCACATTTCTTAACGGAAAGCCATGCAGAAGGTACAAACAGAGAAACAGGCAAATCGCGGCCCGCAGCGCAGGGGAGCCCCTTACCCGCGTCCCCCACGCCCCCAAGCCGGGCCGCCTCACCTGCGCGGCGACAGCGGAGCAGCGCCCGGGCCTCCTGCACCGTCCGTCGCCGGCCGAGCCGCGCCTCCAGCGCCGGGTGTCGGTAGCCCTTGGGGAAGCGGTACTTCACCACGGCCGCGCGGCCCTGGAAGCGGCCGCGGAACACGCGCGCCTCGGCGCCCTGCTTCACCAGCTCTAGGCCGCTTAAGAAGCGTCTGCACCGCTCCCGGGCCGCTACCAGTGCTTCGGCCGCGGGCGCCAGCCCCTCGTTCAGCTCACTGTCAACACGACTTTCCTCCGCCATGTTTGCGCCTCCACATAGCCGCTTGGAGACCCTCGGCCCTCTCCGGAAACTGTCGGAGCTTCTTCGGCTAGCTCCGGAAATCCTCGGAGCTCTTCGGCCACTCGAACGTCGACACTTCCGCCTTGTGGAACTGGTTCCTCCTCCCAACCTTTCGGCTCTTTTCGAAGCCTAGTGTCCCCGCCTCCCTGCTCTTCGGCTATCTCCGTAAACTCTCGGTAAACCGCTCTTTCCACTCCTCGGCTCTTTCCGGAAGCCCTTGGTGACTCGCGGTCGGCTTTGTTGGCCCCTGCATCCCAGCTCTTCGGCTATTTTCGGAAAGCTTCGGTGCTTCTCGAGGAAAAACTTTTTCGGAATCTGCTCTCTCCTCAGGAGTCTTTATGGATCCCGGGAAGCTGCACCCCCAGGAGTTCTCTTCTTGGAACTCCTCGTCCCTGGGCTCCTGAATTGCCCCCCAATAGGGGCTTACACTAGTGTTTATTGAGTGCATTCAGGAGGAATAAAGTTAAATGATGAAAGCCCATCTTACAGAAAAATAATAATAATAATAGAGAGTCAGAGAGGGTGGTGGGGATAATCAGGCTGCGGAGTTTTTCAAAGGAGACAGAACCCAAGCCGAACTGGGAGTGATTAGCAAATAAAATTTTACTGTTTATTTTATTTGCAAACCTAATACAGGCTATAACAAATTCTTACAATACACAGTTTTGTCCACAAGAAAAATTGAAGAACCCCTATCCCTGTCATCAATCCGCGCCCCACCCCCCGTCAACTATTGTATAACGTTTCTTCCCAGATTTTTTTTTTTAATGTATATGTGTTCACTCTCACACATAGTGGAGGCAGCCTCAAGTGCCTGTCACACTGTGTGATGCAGCAACAAACATTATTTCTCTGAGTTTCAGATCCATCATCTTCAGAAAGAAGATAATTAGTTTTACTTTAGCAATAGCTTATTAAAATTAAATAAGATATTGCTCATGAGGGTACCTGGTGGATTGCATACACTTCACGTGTGCATTTTCCTTCCCTCATCACTGAGACCCTGTTTGAAATATTGAAGAAAGGCCCTTGGGTCTGAGGGTTGCTACGACTGACACCAACCCTCAGCTCCACAGTCCCTGCGTTCATTCATGCACAGGGTAGGTCACCTTTTCCATCATCAGACCCTTTGTGTTGATATAATGTGGTTTCCAGCACCTTTCATCAGCCAGCATATTTAAAGCTCACCCAGAAACAATTCTATTTATAGTGCCCAGTTTCCCAGGTTTGTAGTTTCATTATCATAATTGTTAGTGTCCACATGATCATCTCCACGGTTACCAAATCTGTCTGAACCCCTCTGTATGACTGTTAGCATAACTGATGCCATCTTGAGTCCGTACAGTCCCTGCTGTCCTTCCACTGACCCTACCTACACCTGTTCTGCATAGTAAATCTTTTCTCTGTCATCAAGGGCTTTGTAGTTAATAGATGTTGTTTAATGATCTTTAAGTCCAGGTGGCCTCTATGCTCCGTTAGCCTCCAAACAATGATGAAGACCTTTGCTGACGTACTCCTAGTACCTACAGAACTAGTTACCCATTCATAAATCTTGACTTAGGAATACACTTCCTGTTTCCAAGCATGTGCCCCCATACCCTAGGTTAACTATAAAGTTGTCCCAATGGCCCCTTGAAGGCTCAGAGTGCAGCTGCAAATGCACTGGGTGGATTGCTGTCCACCAGTTCCTACCCTGTAAGTTACCCTATAATAAACTGATCTATTGATTATATGGAGCTGCCTACCTCGTTTTTTATTCTCCAGAAACCTTCTCAGTTTGGTGGGCACTTTTCGTTCCTTCCAACCTCCAACACCCTCCTTGGAAAATCCATTGTGCAAACATATTTACAAGTCCCAGGCTTGCTATGGTCAGACTGGTTCTGGCTTCTGTGGTAGGAAACCTATTTAAAACCTTTCAGTGGCTCCTTGTTGTGCTTCAGATAAAGATCCATGAGGTCCTGCATGCGGCCCTATGTCCCTCTTTCAGACTCATCTCCCACCAAACTCCCCTCTGCAAGTCCCAGGGCACACATTTGCTTTCTCTCAGTCTCATTCTTGCCAGGCTCCCTCCTGCCATGGGGTCTTTGCACCTGCTATTTCCCATGTCAGAAGTGCTCTTCCCTCTCTTTGTTGCCTAGACCCATCTAGGCATCCTTCCATTCTCAGCTCAAATGCCACTTCCTCAGGGAAGCCCTCCCTGACTTCTCATAGGAGGGAAAAAAACAACCTTGAAAATTCCTGGTGCCCCTGTGAATCTCTCCTCTTTTGCTTTGCCTTTTTGTTTGTTTGTATGACTATTTGATTAGTGGCAGGATTTAGTTCCTCACAGACTGTTAATATGAGGGCCTTAGTTCCTTCCTGGCTATTGCCTGGAGGCCACCCTCAATTCTTGCCACGTGGGACTCTCCACTGGGCAGCTCACAGCACACAGGTGGCTTCATCAGAGTGAGTGAGTAAGAAGAGATCAGGAGAGGGTGAGCAAGATGGAAATCGCTTTTATAACCTGATCTCTAGAATAACAATCATCATTTTTTCTGTATTGTATTTGTTAGAAGTGGGTCACTAGGTCCTGCCTACCCTCAAGGGAAGCCATTTTTGAAGATGCCTACGAAAATACCCAATTAGAACATTTCCTTTCTCATTTGGGACAACCAGTGAAGAGGGATTTTCTATTCTCTAGGAGAGATAGAACCTGACAGCAGGCATGCAAACATCTTCCTGACTTAATGCAAGCCATAGAAATCAAAGATCAATGACTTCATGCCCTTTTTCATCATATGATAACCTTCTATAGGTTATCTCAGGAATGGAATAGCCCAGACTTTTCTGTACCAGGTCTCCTGGTGACAATTCCAGATACTCATATGAAGGAGGAATTGTCACATGGCAATGGCCAAGGGGCCTCCTTGGGCTCTTCTCCATGCCAGAAAGGCAGTAGAGTGTGATGGATAAGAGCCCAGTTTTCCCCATAAGTTTGACTTCCGGATCAGATGTATGCTAGTGTGTGTCCTTAAGCACTATTGATTTTTTTTTAAGATTATTTTTGATGTGGACCATTTTTCAAGTCTTTATTGAATTTGTTATTGTATTGCTTCTGTTTTATGTTTTGGGTTTTTGGCCACAAGGCATGTGGGATCTTAGCTCCCCGACCAGGGATCAAACCCTCACCCTCTGCACTGGAAGGCAAAGTCTTAACCACTGGACCTCCAGGGAAGTCCCAGCCCTATTGCTTTCATTTATTTGTTTATTATGCAAGCAAGTTACTTCACTTCCCTTTGCCTCACTCATAAAATGGGGGTACATTTTAATAATCCCTACTCATTAGGCAGTTGTAAATACACATAAGATGCTTAAATCAATTATCCCTCAATAGTTTAAACTGTTGTTTCTGGTTATCGTTGCTGCATAACAATTTACTCCAAAACTTCAAATTCAAATCGACCATTTTATTATACTCATGGAATCTGTGGGTCAGAAATCCAGACTGGGAACAACAGGGATGGCTTGTCTCTGCTCCACCACGTCTGGGGCCTAGCTGGAAAGATTTGAGGGTTGGGAGTCAGAATCATCGAAGGCTGGCTCTGGAGCCCATGCTGGGAAGACTCAAAGGCTAGGACCATCACAGGAGGATCCACACGTGGCCTCTCTGTGTGCCTTGGGCTTCTTCACAGCATGGCAGGCTCAGAGTAGTCAGACTTCTCAGAGGCTCAGAGCTCCAGGTCTGTGTCCAGTGTCACAGTGACCCAGCCTCAGAAATCACACGATGCCACTCTGTGCAACCTACCGGCCAAAACAGTTACAAGCACACCCGGATTTCAAGGGAAGGAACAAAGAATTTTGAAGCCATATTTTCCAACTGTCCCAGCTATTACTATTTTCAGAACTGTACACAGGTCCCTTGGCTCGGAAGGTCATGTCGATGCTGTCTTCTTTGCCGAGATGCTTGTCTGTGTCAGTGGCACCCGATTCCTGCTGGGTGAGGGTGTGGCTACTGACGCATGTGAACAAAAGTGTTTACATGTGAACACACATGTTTACGTGTGAACATGCAGTGAGAGGCCGGAGAAGCCTCTGACCATCTGAGTGCTGAGCCTGCATTTGTGCTTTCGCCTGATGGTGAGAATTAGTGGGCGTGTCCCCAGCCTGGCTCCTTTCCAGAACTCCAGGCTCTTATATGGAACTGCCCATCTATTTCCACTTGGATGCCTAATGAGCATCTTAAACATCACACAGCCCAAACAGAACTTCACATCTCCTTTCCCACCCCAGACTGCTCCTCCCTCAGTCTGTCAGCCCTTATCAAGTCTATCTGCTATCTGCCAACTTTTCTCCAGCCCCACTGCTATCACCTTAGTCCAAATCAACTTCACCTCTCACCTTGCAATAGCCTCCCAAGTGGTCCCCTGTTTCTACCCTTACTCCCTATAACCTGCTAGAACTCCCCAATTATTTCTGTGTCAGTTAGAATAAAATCCCATCCTAACCCTGGCCTCCCAAGGACTTAAATGGTCTGCGCTTCGCCAACCACTGCCTCGGGCCCCATCTCCCTCCACCCTCCCTGTCAACCCCTGTGCTCCAGACACTATGACTTCATTTCTGTTTTTATGCTCCCCAAGCTCCTTCCTGCAGGGCCTTTGCCTTTGGTCTCCCTTCTGTCTGGAGCCTGAGGTCTCAGCTCAGAAATCCCCTCCCCAGAGCAGCCTTCCCAGAGATCCCCTCCCAAGCCCACCCCCAGCGAAAGCAGCCACTGTGCTTGCCTAACCCAGCATCCTAGCTTAATTCTCTGCTTGGCCTTCGTCACTACTAGCTGGTATTTCTCTGGTTCCTTTGGTTATTTTTCTTTCTTCTTCCTCCACCAGAAAGTAAATTCCAGAGGAACAAAATTAACTGTCTGTCTGGTTCTCCCAGCCCATCCTCCAGGCCTAGGACCCTGCCTGAGCGCAGGTGGGACGTGTCCAAACCTAAGTGTCCAGTGAATGGAAGATGAGTGTGGGAGAGTGAGTGGCTGAAGTGGGTATGTGTGAGTCAGTGTAGATGCATGAGTGTGTGTGTGTACACATGCTGGCTGAAGAGGCCAGACTAGTGGCCTAGTCTGAGGCCGGACTAGAGGACCACAGTGATTGGGAAGTCTCCTTCCCGCGGGGAGGACAGGGAAAGACAACTTGTGGGGTCCTCCCCACAGTGGGGATGACGGTGGGTGGGGTCCCAGCCAGGCCGGGCCAGACTGGGGACGTCCAGGGCGCACCTCTGTCCCGCCTCCAGGCACAGGGGCCCAGGGCTGGCCGACGTGGCAGCTGCGCTGCCGGCGGGCAGGCGGGGAGGGAGGGACGGAGGCTGGAGGCGGGCCGGAAAGTTTGGCGGCGGAGGCGGGGACTCGGCCGGGGGATGCGCGCCAGGGTCCCCAGAGGCCCCAGCTCGCCTCGGAGTCCTGCTCAGCATGGGTAAGTCGCGATCGGCGCTGCGGGCAGGGAAGGCCGGCGACCCCATCCCTGCGCGCGCACTCTTTGCCCTGAGCTGCAGCTCCCCGACCAGATACAGCCCACTCGGGTGGCAGCCGGGACAGCAGGCCTTGGCTGGTGGCTGGGAAGGGACGTGGGCCCACTTCCTTCCATGCTCCTTTCTGCCCAGAAAAAAAGTGACCTGAGAGGGCTCCTTACTTGATACTGGGCGCTTACTCGGGGCCAGACCCTTTCCTGACCGCTTTAAGCCTTACAGCGTCCAACAGGCGAGTGAAATTGTTCCTATTCTGCAGATGAAGAAGTGGAGGGTCCGAAGGGAGCAAATTTATTCATCCACTCGCGGAGCGCTTCCCACCAGGCACCGTTCTAGGCCCGGGGATGCTGGCCTACACAAAACAGACAAAACCTCTACTCTCCAGATACTCAGTAGAGGGGAGATGGGGTGGGGGGAGGCGGGGAGGGAATTTCTTTGTTGCTCCAGGGGACTAAGGTTTCTGTTTTTCTCTCTGGATTCGGAAGCATCAAAGGGTCAATATTCATCCACCTACTACATGGCAGACATTGGTTTAGGGCTCGGGGACTCAGTGGCCCTGTGTATAGATTTTGGGGTCAGAAAGACCAGGGTACCAGCCCTCCTTCCCCCACTTCCCAGGTGCATCGTGACCTGGGACAGTGTAGTTAAGCTCTCTGACCTTCAGTTTCCTCATCTACAAAACGGTCCCCATAAAACACCCTATCACAGGGAAGCCATGTGAATGACATGAGAATATGAACTTAATTACTCCATATACCACTTGCCCACGGTAAATGGTCAGTTAACATGAGCTTTTATTTTTTTATCACACCCAACATTGGGATTCTGGAGTCAGACTGCCCGAGTTCAGAGCCTGCTCTGTCACTCTGTGCTCTGTCACAACCATAGACAAACATCTTTACCTCTCTGTGACTCAGTTGCCTCGTCTGTAAAATGGGAATGGCACCAGTGCCTGTGTTACAGGGTTGCTGTAGGAATGAAGGCAGCTGACACAGGTATGGCTTCTGGAAAAGGATGTGAGGTTGGCTATAGTGGCTGCTCTGTAAGTATCACCTGTTGCTGGGACATTTGGAAGCCAGCCTTCTGGGTGAGCATATTTGCACGGTTCAGTTTCAAACCTGGTCTTTCCCTGGAGTTTCAGGGGTAGACATGTCAGGTCTCTGGTGGGGGAGGGACCCAATACATTGTGACTCTGGTTGAAATGCTGCTCTAGTGTCACCAACTGAGGGTGCCCTGGGACTTGCAGCTGGTGATATGGGCACCCAAAACCTGGGTTCTTTCCGCTTCGCCTGCCCCTTGATTCTCTCCCTGGGCAGCTCTGCCTGCCACAGTGAGAGGCTTAGAGAACTGAGGGGTTTCCTCCAGTGTGGGACAGCTTCATATACTATATTTAGACAGACAACCCATAGAAAGGAAGAGTGGTTCCGAAATCCAGGCTAGGCCACTCTAATTTGGAGGCCAGGATTTACTTCCCTTCCAGCTTCTGGACCCTACTGCCCCCCCACCCCAGGATGCTCAAAAGCCAAGATCCTTTCTCTCTGGATTCCCTGCGTCCTGAGTTCATTCATTCATTCAGTCATCTGTTTACTCAACCAGTACTTACTGAGTGCCTACTGTATGCCAGGAACTGTCCCCAGCATCAGGAGACAACTGAGAACAAACAAACAATTCCTGTTCCTTTGGGGCTGACATTCTGCTTGGGGAGCCCAATAAACATGTAAAACATACAGTTATTTCAGATGATGAAAAGTACCACGGAGAAAAACAAGTAGAGAAGGGAATACGAAGTGTTGGGTGCCACGGGAGTTTGCATTTCTAAGTAGAGGGCCGGGGAAGGTCTCATAAGAAGGCGACGTTTGAGCAGAGACCAGAGGGAAGGGGGATTGGGGCCTCTGAGATGGAGGGAAAGGGCTTTCCCAGCAGAGGTGACACCTGATAAAAAGCCTTGAGATGAGACAGGCTTGGAGTGAGGCGGAACGGGAAGGAGGCTGGTGTGGCTGGAGCCCAGTGAAGGGAGGCGGGTCCTACAGGGCCTTGAAGGCCACTCTCAGGACATTGGCTTTTTTTCAGAGTGAAGTGGGAGCCTTGGAGGGCTCTGAGCAGAATGATGTGGTCTGACTTGGACTATCGTAGGATTCCTCCAGCTGCTCTAGAGCAGTAGATTAAGTTCAAATGTATCTGACACAGTCCTGGAATGGGACGTGGAGATACCGCCCTGGACCCTGACTCAGTCATTTGTTCACTCAGTAGAAGCTTTATTGAGCCCATCTTGGGTGTCAGGGTGGGGCTGGAGCCCTGGAGGCACAGAGACAGTAAGTCTCCGTCCCCATCCTGCTCAGTTCAATAAGGTAAACATCACTTATTCAATTACTTGGTGTGAGCAAATGCAGGAGAGAGCAGAGTTGGTTGGAAGTGAAAAATATGACTTGGAAAGTTGAGGAAGACGTACAGGAATTAGAGATTCCCTCAAAGTAGCTTAACCAAAAAAAAAAAAAAAAAAGGTGGGGTGTTATTTATTGGTCACTGAAAAGTCCACAGCTTCAGGCATGGTTGGATCTAGGGGCTCAGGCAGGGTTGTCAGGAATCCCTCCCAAGGGGAGATGGCCCCCACCTGCTCTAGGCAGGTAAACTACCAGCTCAGTACCCCAAGTAAGCAAACACCCTGGACTGGACTGGCTCTCACTGGCTCAGGTTCAGCCACGTGACGTTCACCACTGTCCAAGGCCGGGGAACCTGCTGGCTGATCAGATCTGGGTCATGGACACACCTCTGGAGCTGGATGGTGGGGGTGGAGTAGGGAGGTCATCTCTACCCCAGATCCGGGGGCAGAGGTGAAGACGGGACAGGGAAGGGCAGCTCCCCACAGAGCCGGCGAGACTCATGCCAAATAACAGACGTGTATTATCAGAGGCCCCCCGGGATGAGGATGAGTGGGCATTTGGGAAACACGGGTGGAGCAGGAGAGGGAGAGGAGGCACATGCGGAGGCAGAGCGGCATGAAAATCTATGGTGTGTGCCGGGAACCAGTGTTTGCAGGGTGTGTTGGAGAGGTGGGGACAGGGGTGGGGAGGAGAGGTGACCAAGGAGTTGGGCTGGGGCCACCAGCTCGTGAAGGGCCTGGGAGGTCATGCTAAGGAGTTAGGACTTAATGGAGCACGTGGTGGGAGTCTTGGAAAGCTTAAGGAAGAGAATCCTCTTCCCCCATCTTTCTAGCGGCCCTGACTCATCTGAGGCTGTCCTTCACAGCTCCATGGGTCAGTAGCACTTCACCATGCTTTGTGACTTGGGATTTTCCTGAGAACTTTATTTCCCCTCCACATCTGCCCCCTACGCCCCTGCTCTCTCTCACACCCCACCTATCTCTGATCGGCCCTTCTTGCTTGAAGTCAATCCAGCAAAGCTCTTAAGTGCATGGGTTTGGGAATCAGATGGGTCAGCGTCTGAGTTCTGATCCTGTTGCTTCCCAGCTGTGAGAACACCCTGAGCCTTCGTTTTCCCATCTGTCAAATGGGGATAATTGTAGCAGTACCACCTAGAGTTGTTACGAAGATAAATTGAGAGAAGGCACCTAAAGTCTTGGCGGGGAGGAAATACTCCATCAATGACACTTGTTATTATTACAGTTTGATCTCACTTTTATTTTTGCTGTCCTGCTCTTACCACTGTGACCTGAACCTGTCCTGCTGCATTTTCCAGCAGAACCCGTGGACAGTCAGCTTTGCCTGTGAGCCCTTTGGCTGGGTTCCCGTTCACCTCAAGAAGAGCCCAGGAAATGGCAGGAAAATTCTGTGTTTTCACTCGATTGCCTCATATGGCCTGGAAGAACCTTCCCTTCTGGCAGTAAACTCCAGAAACCGAGGGAGGTGGGGCAGAGGGAGGTGAAGAAGGGGCAGGACCTGGGCAGCATAATCTCCCCAGAGTATTTACTGATGGTCATGAAGAGGAAGGGCAAGGCCAGCCAGGGAATGGTAGGAGGCTATTCCCTGGGGGGCAGAGGTGATGGGGAGAAAGGTGAGCAGAAAGTGGGGAGTGATTCCTCTACCCGTGAAACTCCTCCCCCCAGCACAAAAATTGCCTAACACAGATGGAGCGAGGCAGAAGTAAGAGAACAGGGGGAAATCTTATTATGCCAAGGTATAATAATGGAGCGGTTAGGGGCAGGGATTGTGGAGCCAGACCACCTGGCTTTGAATCTAGACACAGCTACTCACTACTCTTGACCTTAGGCAAGTCTCTGATGATCAGTTTACTCATTCATAAATAATACAAAAGCCCACCTCATAAAGTTGTGGTGAGAATTAAATGAGCTATTACACTAAAAGTGCTCAAAGCAGTGCCTGGTCCAGATCAAACACTGCATAAATCTGGCTATAATGTTATGAATGTTCTTGTCAGGTCCAGGGGGGGATGGGTGAGACAGATACATCTGGATTACTCCTGACGCTTCCAGAAATATTTGTTTATGTATGTGAATTAAAAATTAAGAGCAACCCGTTTAACTGCTCTGCCCATATGGTAGCTGCTGGCCACATGTGGCTATTTTCACACTTAATTAAAATTAAATATAAATTAAAAACACAGTTCCTTAATCACATTGGCCACATTTTATTTTACTTTTTTTAAACGTGGCTTCCATCATTCATAATATATTTCTTCATTTACTTAATCCAAGAATACACAGAAAGTAGTTTTATTTTTTTAATATTTATTTATTTGGTTGCACGGGTCTTAGTTGTAGCACACAGGCTCCTTAGTTGCAGCAGGTGGGCTCCTTAGTTGCGGCTCCAGGGCTCTTTAGTTGCAGCTCACCGCCTCCTCAGTTGTAGCATGTGGGCTCCTTAGTTGCAGCTCAGGGGCTCCTCAGCTGTGGCAGGCGAACTCTTAGTTGCGGCATGTATGGGAGATCTAGTTCCCTGACCAGGGATCGAACCCGGGCCCCTTGCAATGGGAGCGTGGAATCTTAAACACTGGACTGCCAGGGAATTCCCTTCTCTGCCTTTTTTTTTTTTAAACGACACCCATCACCACCTGAAATTATATTATATATTAATTCATTTATCATTTGCCTTTTTCTACTAGAATGTCAGATCTTTGAAAACACCATTGTATTGCCAGCCCCAAGAACACTGCCTGGTGTGTTGTAGATGCCAGATAAATTTTGGAATGATTGGACGGATGCATGAATGTATGGGTGTGTGTCTGGGTAAATAAGGGATGGAATACAAAGATGGGTGGATAGATGGATCAAAAAATGGATGGATGTTTGGGTGAATTAAGGGGAAGATAAATGGGCCAATGAATGGATGAAAATGTGGTGGATGGAGTAGATAGATGGATGGAGGAGTGAATGATGAAGGGCTGGGTGGATAGATTGATTAGTAAATAGATGGGTGAATGAATGGAGTGGATGGATGAAGAAAGAAGTGGATGGGTAGATGGATGGATGGATGGATGAATGGGTGAAGTAGATGGACAGAAGGAAGGATGGAGGGAGAAATGGATGAAGGAAGAAGTGGATGAATGGATGGATGGATGGAGAGATGGATGGAATGAAGGAAGAAGTGAACGCATGGGTGGATGCATGCATGCGTGGGTATGTGGATAAATGGGTGAATGGATGGATTAGATAGTTGGAAGGATGGACGGACAAAGCAAGAAGTGGTTGAATGGATGGATGAATAAATGAATAGATGGATGGATGTAGTAGAAGGATGCACGAATGGATGAGCGAATAGATGGAGAGATGGACGGGTGGACAGAGGGAGAGGAGGTTGGGTGGATGCTCTGGCAGGAAACATTCTGGACTCTGTCCCTGTTACTTTTGTTTTCCAGGCCAACCCTCACTCTTCCTGGCACTGTGTGCCTCTGTGTCTTTGCTGGGCGGCCTGACCTTTGGCTATGAACTGGCAGTCATATCGGGTGCCCTACTGCCACTTCAGCTTGACTTTGGGCTAAGCTGCTCGGAACAGGAGCTCCTGGTGGGCAGTCTGCTCCTGGGGGCTCTCCTGGCCTCCCTGGTAGGGGGCTTCCTCATCGACCGCTATGGCAGGAAGCAAGCCATCCTCGGGAGCAACTTGGTGCTGTTGGCAGGCAGCCTGAGCCTGAGCCTGGCCAGCTCCCTGGCCTGGCTGGTCCTGGGCCGCTCAGTGGCTGGCTTTGCCATCTCCCTCTCCTCCATGGCCTGCTGTATCTACATGTCAGAGCTGGTTGGGCCACGGCAGCGGGGAGTGCTGGTGTCCCTCTACGAGGCAGGCATCACCGTGGGCATCCTGCTCTCCTATGCGCTCAACTACGCGCTGGCCGGTGCCCTCTGGGGCTGGAGGCATATGTTCGGCTGGGCCACTGCGCCTGCTCTCCTGCAGTCCCTCAGCCTCCTCCTCCTCCCCCCTGGTACAGTTGATGCTGCAGCCCACAGGGACCTCATCCCCCTCCAGGGAGGCGAGGCCACGAAGCTGGGCCTGGGGAGGCCAAGATACTCCTTCCTGGACCTCTTCAGGACCAGGGATAACATGAGAGGCCGGACCATGGTGGGGCTGGGGCTGGTGCTTTGCCAGCAGCTAACAGGGCAGCCCAACGTGCTGTGCTACGCCTCCACCATCTTCCATTCAGTCGGCTTCCGTGGGGCCTCCTCGGCTGTGCTGGCCTCCGTGGGGCTTGGCGCCGTGAAGGTGGCAGCCACCCTGACCGCCATGGGGCTGGTGGACCGAGTGGGCCGCAGGGCCCTGTTAATCGCTGGCTGTGCGCTCATGGCCCTGTCGGTCAGCGGCATAGGCCTTGTCAGCTTTGCTGTGCCCATGGACTCAGGCCCGAGCTGCCTGGCCGTGCCCAATGCCACTCGGCTGTCAGGCTTCCCCGGAGACTCTGGCCTGCCCAGTGGCTTGGCTCCGCCTCTGCGGCCAATGACCGACCAGAGCCCAGGGTGGCCAGTCTTGTCAACCTCTGAGAAAACCAAGCCTCATCCGGGAGCTGGGGACCCCACTGCCCTTCCTCTGCCAGCCTTAAGCATCATGCCCGCTGCACGCCCTTCTCCTGCCCCTGAGCATGCCCTGCTGCACTGGACCGCACTGGTCTGCATGATGCTGTTTGTGAGCGCCTTCTCCTTTAGCTTTGGACCAGGTAAGTGGAAGTTCTCTTGCAGGTAACTCTGGAGCCTTCTACCTCTCCTAGCGGGAAGGCTGGGGACCGAATCCATCAGGGTCTCAGAGGGACTAGAGGTGGCTTGACCATGAGAACAATGAACTCAGATTTCAGGGCTCCTTGCTTCTCTGAAGGTACTTCTTCCGAGGGCAGAGGCCTAAGTTATGTTTGTAATATTTTCTTTCTTATAAAGGCCCCAAATAAAGGCCCCTAAGCTTCAGGCCTCATAAAACCAGAATGTGCCCCTGGATAGCTCACTCGGAAGGGTTTTAGCTGGAAAGGAATTTAATGAATAGGGTGACCAACCATCCCGGTTTGCCCAGGACACTGAAAGTCTGATGTCCCGGGAAACCCCTCAGTTTTCTGGGCAGACCCAGCTGCAGCCTAAGAGTCCTCCCTGCTCTCCTGTCCTAGTGACCTGGCTTGTCCTCAGCGAGGTTTACCCCGTGGAGATCCGAGGGCGAGCCTTTGCCTTCTGCAACAGCTTCAACTGGGCCGCCAACCTCTTCATCAGCCTCTCCTTCCTCGACCTCATTGGTGAGTCCTCTGACCTAATCCCTTGGCCCGGTTCCTTTGAGATCCAGAAACAACTGCCTCCAGACAGAGCCTGGGCCTCCATATCGTCCAGGTATAAGTCACAGAAAACCCCAGAGCACCAGGGAAGGGTCTCTGAGATGCTGAGGAGGCTCCTGACCCAACGCCAGGGGTCATCGAGGCCAAGGTGGGCGGGGCTCCTTCCCTGCAGGGCCCCAAGGCACAGTTCTTAGGGTTTAGTTGTTTTCCCATTTCCTGCACCCAAGTGTTTCCTCTTCAAAGGAGGAGCCCTGGGGGACTGTGAGAAATACTGGCAGAAGAACCCACCCACCATGCCTGTCTCCCATACACAGTCTCTGGGAATCCAAGCTTCTCCCTGGTGCCTCAGTCTTCAAGCATCCCCTTTATGTGGCATGAATGAGTGAGAAAGAGAGAGGAAGGAGGGAAGGAAGGAAGGGAGGGAAAGAGGGAGGGAGGGAGGGAGAGAGGGAGGGAGGGAGGGAGGGAGGGAGAGAGGGGAGGAGGGAGGGAGGGAGGGAGAGAGGGGAGGAGGGAGGGAGGGAGGGAGGGCTTATTAGAACTGTATCATATCCCTATCATCCCCATCTCACAGACTGGGAAATACGTCCTTCCCAAGTCTAGCCAGGCAGTTAGTTAGAAGACTAGAACCCAGTCTTCCTCCTCCCAGCCCAGCACTCTCCCTGCTGGAATAAGGATTAAGTGGAGGTCAAGCTGGTGAAGGGTGGCTGCTCGGAGGCGGTGTGGCCCTGGCTGTTGGAGGTGAGAATGGTGTCTGAAACGTCATTAGTGCTTCCGCCTCCACAGCCTTCTGGGTGGGGCTGAGGCTTCTGCCTTCTCTCGCAAACCAGTCACACGCCAAATTGGCCAAATGCTTGATTCATTGAAAAACCGATTCATGGAGTTCCTGAGGATGGTTTTTCGGAGCTGAGCTTTGCCAAGGCTGCCCCCGCAGCTGTTGTGCTGCTGAGGTGGATGTCATTTTCCCTCCATGCACATTTTCAGGGGCCAAGTGTGCACCTCTGGTTAGTGTATGGCCAAGATGTTGGTGGATTTGGGCCCCGGCCCTTTGCCTGCCTCTGGGACAACCAGTCCTACTCCTGCTTTAAGATACTTTTATCTCACAGCGTGTTAGGCATACTGCAAATCTACCATCTAGAGGATCTGCTTTGGGTGAACTGATTTTCAGTGTTGGAGTAGTTGGCCCAGGCTGTGCCCTGCCCACACTCCCACCCCGTTTTTCCCAGGTGCCATTGGCTTGTCCTGGACCTTCCTGCTCTACGGGCTGACTGCTGTCTTCGGCCTGGGCTTCATCTATTTATTTGTCCCTGAAACAAAAGGCCAGTCGTTGACAGAGATAGACCAGCAATTCCAGAAGAGACGGTAAGGGGGCCAGGGCTAGCCTGGGGGGAAAAGTGGCATCAGACCCTGAGCACTTTGCTTCAGGATTTTAGCCATTACACTTTCCCTTTGCAAAAGAGTGTTTTTCTTCTCTTCCTGGTGTTCTTACTGCCTGGATACAGTGAGTTTTGTCCTGTCTTCAAACATGAACTCTTTTCCCTGAGTTGTTTTGTGTCTTCCTACAGCAGAGTTTTATTTGACTTTGAGCTCAGCTCATAGGAATTTAAAAATCATGCCGTTATGGACTCATAGGAGGTTAGAATAGTTAGATCCTAAAACCACAGAATCTTAGAGTCATGGAAGCTCAGAGAAACAAAAAATTATAATCATGGCCTTTTGAATCACACACGAAGAACTCTGAGCACAATCTACTCATTCAGTGGGTGTTAATATGCCACACAGTGTTCGGGGCGTAGGAAGTGTGTCTGAAAATAAGATGGAGAAGGTCCTTGTCCTCACGGAACTTCCATTCTAGTAGGGGAGGGGAACAGAAAATAAATAAGCCAGTGAATGCAGAAACAAAAGCATTTCAGTTAGTGATGAGTAGCTGGAAGAAAAGGAAACTGAGCAAAATATATTGAGAGGGTCTGGCTGGTGGAGAGGGAGACAGAGGGGCACAGGGTTGTGGCTAAATCGGAGTGGGTGTCAGAGAGGGACGCCCTGAGTAGGTACCATTTAAATGAATGAGAAGGAGGCAGCCACGTAAAGATGAGGCAGGGCGAGGCTTCCAGGTAGAGGGAGCAGCAGGTGCAAAGACCCTGAGGTTGGGAGTGTATCTGGCATATGCAAGGAACAACAAGGAAGCCAGGGTAGCTGGATCAGAGAGAGCAAGGAGGGAGGGGAGGAGGAGAGAAGATCAGATTGGCCAAGTGGGTAGGAGCTAGATCACATAAGGTCTGTAGGTCCTAGACAGGGGTTCAAAACCTTAGCATCAGGGACCTCGGGCTGTTGAAATAAAGAGTACTGGGGGGGGGGGGTGTCAGAAGGGACCTGAAACCACCATAGTCCTAAGCATCCTTGGCAAGTGCCCCAGGTTGCCTGTTGTCGTAAAGGGAGTCACCAGCGTCTGACTGCCCGTTCTATTCCTGGGAGGCCCTAACAAATTAAAACGGTAAATCATTCTAATGGTGAGTTGGAACTTGCCTCCCTGCAGCTTCCTGCCAAGCCCCAACCTGGCCCCCAAAGGGATGCAGAACGAGTCCATGTAAAACTTCAAACCTGGTCCACCCCCGCCCAGAGTGTTCTCTGCCAGTCGCACACTCCCAGTTTGTTGCATGACACCTGCGGGGCCCTCAGCAGTCCAGCCATATTAGTTAGGAGACAGATTTGGCTGCTTGGAATAGGCTGAATATAGGGGGTCCGGGGCTGGCGTTGAAGCTGTGCTTCAAGGGGTCATCCAGGGTCCCAGGCTCCTTCTCTCTTGTTGCTCTGCCTTCTCTTCAGTATAAACTTTTCCGCATGGCCCGTGGGAGCAACCACCTCCCTGAAAGCGGGAAGGGGAAGAGAAGGACACACAACCTAAAAGATCCACACGTCACTTCCACCTACAGCCCTTTGGATGGAACTTGGCCACATCCACCTGCAGGGGCGGCTGAAAAACATGGTCTTTAATCTGGGTGCCATGTGCTCACCTAAACATCGAGGGTGCTGTTACTAGACATAAAGGAGGGACAGATACTAGGAGCCACCTGGAATCTCTGCTATACCGGCTTTCTTGGGAGAAGATTCCAGACCCCTCCTCTGGAATAAGAAGCTAAGGAGGCAGAAAGGCAGGCAGAAGCCAGCTTTAGGGTGAGGCAGGAGGGAATTGCAGCTCAGGGGAACGCTGAGCTGGACCTGGGGACTCAGGAGTCTGGGCCAGACCTTGGGGAAAGCAGGCTGGATCTTCTCCAGCCTCAGGAAAAGACAGGAAGTTAGGGGCTTTGGCTGGGTCCGGAGCCAACTTTGGCTGGGTGAGTCATCAGTCCTTACCGTTCAGGGGGCCCCTGATATCACAGGCCACAGAGAGAGAAAGAAACTCACCCGTGGGGAGCATGGGGACACGGGAAGCTCCAGAGATCTTGCAAGCAAGCACTAATGGGACCCTCCTTCCAGCACCAACTGTTCTCAGTGCTGTGTTGCTCCCTAATCCCTGTGATTATGCCCAGGAGAAAGTCTGATTGGCTAAGCCTGGTTTATGTGCCCACCCCCCTAACCCCCAAATTGGCCAGGATAGGGCAAGCCGCCTCTATTGACAGTCCTACGAAGATCACATGCAACAGAGGAGACCTAGAGCCCCAAGGAGACGAGAGGATGGAGGCTGGATGGAGCGACCACCCGCTGCTGTGGGGTTTACTTCTAATCGTGTCGTCATGCCGCAGATGTGCTTGTTGGAAATGGGGACCTGCAGCTTAACGGTCTATTTCCTCTGCTCCTTTAGAGAGGCATTAGCAACCGAGGGGCTCAGACGCCCTTGCCATCAGTGGCCACTGAGTGCCATAAGCATGTTCCTTTCCCTTTCACATCAGGGTACTTGGGTTCAGAAGAGACCTTTCCGTTCCCAGGGTGATATGATCACCAAAAGAGCTTTCAAAAATCTTTTATCCCAATTTCTCAGGAATCCGTTCATTCACTTTCAGCAAATATTTTCCAAGTGCCAGCTAGGAGCCAGGCACTGTACTAGGCTCACGGGACAGACCTGTGACCAAGAGACACCGTGTCTCTGGAATGAGGAGGAAGTTACATTTTAATGCAAAGGGGAGAGATGGATTACAGAACACCCAAATGCAGGAATAAGATAAATGAGAGTGGGGTTTATATCATGAGGAAAATAAGGCAGGTTAACTGTCAGAGGGCGAACAGTGGATTTGGCGGCAGTGTGGAGCTTTCCATCTCTTCAGCTAGGGTCCAAGTGTACCATGGGTACATTAATGACGCAAGTTGATCATGAGCTCTTCATGACATTGAAGGACATTTTTGTGTACCTGTTGTGTTCACTGGTCTATTCCCAGGGCCTAGAACAGTGCTTGGCCCATGACAGGCCAGCAGTGACTCTAGCTCTAGTGAATGAATGAAAGGATGCTCAACGAAGGCCTCTGCGAAGAGGTGGCAATTGAGCTGAGACCTGAATAATGAGAAAAAGCCATCTTTTCCAAGAGCTGGAAGAGAGTGTCCTAGGCAGAGGGAACAGCCAGAGCAAAGGCCCCGAGGTGGGAACAAGCTGGGGGTTTTGAAGAGCAAGAAGGAGACCCATGTGGCCGGGGTGGAATGGGAAGATGGGACTGGAGGGCGGTGACACGGGAGAGGCCAGCTGCAGAGAGGGGCTTGGACATGAGGCTGAGAGTGACGTCACTTCTCAGCAGGAGTGACAGGAGTTGGTCTTCGTGCTTAGAAAGGTCAGTCCTGTGATTAGGAGAACCGGCTGTAGGAGGCGTGGGTGGACACAGGAAGAAGGTTGGGGTGGGGAGCGGCTGGGTGGTCCAGAAGATGGAAATGCGCATTAAGGCAGGAAGCAGGGAGGGTCAGGTAGGAGTGGGGTGGGGATGGGATGGGGATCCCAGGTATGGTCCACTCCCATCACCCCCCGGGGAAGGCCACCAGGCCCCGTCACCCTCTGACGCCACTTACTCTCTGCTCTCCAGGTTCGCCCTGAGCTTTGGCCACAGGCAGAGCCCGGCTGGCATCCAGTACAGCCGAATTGAGGTCTCTGCGGCCTGCTGAGGAGTCCATCTGGAAAATGCTGGGACCATGGCTTTAGCAGACAGCCTTCAGCTTCCTGCTTGCCTGGGTGCCAGAGCATAAGTCCTAGCTGGTCCTTCAAGAGGCACCCCTGCTCCGGAAGAGGTCTGTTTTGCTGGGGCAAAAGGGATGAAAATCTGAGAACTCAGAAGTCTTCAGGCGGAGTCTCAGGCTCTGAGGGTTCCTGAGGCTCTGCCTTCCTGCCTCAGTTTCCCCACTGACTCTGCGCATCTCTGCAGTAATGAACTTATGATGAGAACATCTTATGGAGACTTCGTTGCTCTATGGGCTTTCTCAAAGGATCTCGAGGGTACCACCCTGGCAGGAAGTCTCTCCTGGAATCACCCCTAAACCCAGCTGAGGATACCATATTCTCTGCTCTCTTTTTCCATCTGGTTGGGACTTTCTGGGGAGGCGGAAGCCGGCTTTTTGGCTCTCAGATCTCGTTTTGTTCAACCCCTCTGATTCTCTTACCTGGAATATTTGTCATTCACCAGCAACTCAGATGGTTGGTCGGAGCTCTAGTCCTGAGTTCAAGGCCTGAGGCTGCTGGTGTTCTTGCTGTCGGACTGGGGATCTCAGCTTTCCCTGTATGTGCAATGGGAGCTCTGACCCAGGGGGTTCTTAAGATCTCTTCTGATGCCAATGAGCTGGAATTCTAAGTGCCGGCAATACCACAGATATTCAGCATGGGTCCTGCTCTCAAGTTGCTAGTCATCTCTTTCAGGGACATAGGTTTTAATTAGGGGAATGGTGAACAGAATTCCAGAGTTGTGTGCACTAAAATCCGAGGACCGTCCTAGTGCAGGTCACGAGCTCCAGGAGCTGTTTCCAGGATGGCGCTGGCGGACTCTGCAGAAAGGAGGTGGGTCGGAAGCTAACAAACCTGGCTGTCGGTGTGGCCTCCACCTCTCGGCAGCTAGTGACCCTGGATAAGTAACAACTCCCTGAAGCCTCAGTTTCCACATCTACAGAATGGGTATGACTATGCCCCCAGGGGTGTATTTAACCTCTGTCTCCCATCAGGAGGGTCTTCATTTGGTCCCATTCAGCTGGTCAGGATGGACGGGATTTCTGCTCACCCTCAATACCCAGGTCCCCACCTTTGGGATGTTGTCAAGGGCCGCCCCCTCCACCCCCGCCAAGGGGTGAGTCAGACGGAGACTGAGCAAGTAGCTCCTCTCCCACAGGACTCTGGCCTCCCCTGAGTCCTTGTCTCTCATTTCTAGCTACTTCCCTTAGATCCAGTGGTGTGTTGGAGCCGGCTTGTGCTGGCTTGTGATAGCTGATTGTTAAATTTTCAGGAGTTTTGCAAGCTCGCTGTTAAACACAGCTGCTAAAAAATTAAATTATTTAAATGTATACTTAAATAAATTATATTAAAACCGAGGTAATACATACTAAAAACTCATCACTTCCTTATTTTACTCCATTTTGCTCTCATCTGTGCTCTTAAGGTAATTTACACCTATTGCCTCGCATGAGGAACGTGGGGTAAGGGCACTGCCCATCCCTTGCCGGGTCTGCCTTCAGTGACCCACGGGGAGTGCATTTGCACCGCAGGGACTGGGGAACACCACAGATCAGGGCTTGATTTGTCGTTTTGTTGATTGTCCAGTCTTAAGAATGTGATGGATACAATGTTAATGATGTAAATTAAACTTAACAGTGTGTTCTGCCTGTAGTTGATACGTTTGTGAACGGCACAAAAAATGGAGGGGATTATTATCCAGTGCAGCCAACAGGTGACTCATGTCACTGGTGAAGGAGTTTGGACACAAGTCTTTGTTGTTTTACTTTTGTCTTATTCATTAACAGGAACAAACATTTCAACTAGCATTCATGTCAGAACTGCATTCATGCGTCAGTGACGTCAGCAACTTCTTTGCTGAGTCATATTGTTGTCAAGCATTTCTTCGTGGTCTAATTTTGTTAAATCGTGGCTAAATTGCAGTGACAGTTGGCTTTGGAATCAAGAGGTTGGCAGAAAAATCAACAAAAACATTTCTGTGAGAATTAATTGGCTAGATGGCATTTACAATAAAGAGTATTTACAATAAAGTATTATTATTTGTAAATTTTCAATTTTTTTTTTTTTTTTTTTGCGGTACGCGGGCCTCTCACTGTTGTGGCCTCTCCTGTCGTGGAGCACAGGCTCTGGACGCGCAGGCTCAGTGGCCATGGCTCACGGGCCCAGCCGCTCCGCGGCATGTGGGATCTTCCCGGACTGGGGCACAAACCCACGTCCCCTGCATCGGCAGGCGGACTCCCAGGCACTGTGCCACCAGGGAAGCCCAAATTGTCAATTTTGTGCAACAAACACATCCTTTATTCCAGTAAAATTTACACACACACACACACACACACACACACACATACACACACACACACACATTTTTTCCCTGGAGAGCAGTTATTAAACATTTACCAGCCCATCACTGCTTACAGCTGTCCTTTTGGCCCCTTCAGATCTAATTCTCTACCCAGGGATCCCCAAACCTTCTCAGTTCTCCTTTCCTATCAGCCTAGGAGAATGCTCTTCTGGTCTTAGGGTGGTTTCTCCTCTTTTTTGTTCAGGGTCATAAACTCATAGATCAGGTGGGGGATGTAGGTGAGTGAAGTCTACTGTGGTAAGACAATAGGAAGTAGTGAGGTCTGTGGAAACAGGTGAACACAGGCCTCTCTATCAGGGATGACTGACACTCAAGTGCAGCTGGTGCCTGCCATGAAGGAATGTGAGCCCATTGTGGCCTGACCATCTGAATTAAAAAAAAAAAAAAACCAGTAATTCAGACTTTGGTGTAAAATTTCCTGATTTTTTAATAGTGGCAACTGATTCTTAATTGAAAAAATCATTTTTTAAGCTCAACTCAGCACACCTGTGGCTAAATCACAGCCTTTAGTTCGTCCCTCCGTCCTTGATGTCCTGTGAGATATTTTTTGCTTCTGGGTTTTTGAGGATCCCAGCTTAAATCAGAGCAAGGCAAGTAGCCAAGTAGCCGAGTAGCCAAGCAGCTTGAATTGAATAGGTGGGAGGGGTGTTACTGAACATGAAGGGAAAGAGACATGAAGGGGAAAATGGTTGAAATCGCAAACATATTACCCTGGGACAACTAGGTGTGTGACTTGAGTAACTGCTCATCTGTATAATGGGGACGATACTACTCACTATACAGAGATGATACCTATCAATCACTAGTTCAGGGCTGGGCTCATCGCAGGTGCTCAAAAATGGCTGAGTAAGTGCCCCAGCAGCCTCCAGGGGCATCTGGCCCTGGGTGGGGAGAACAGTGAGGGCAGTTCAGAAAGGGGAAGAGCATCAGAGAAATCTACAATTTGAGGGTACCTACTAGGTGGTCAGAAATTGTGAGCACCAACCAGAAAAGTGATGTGATCTGTTCGTTGATCTGCAGGGTGGGGACTGGGTAGCTCTCCTTCTCCCAGATAATCCCAGAATCACTTCAGGGAAGCATTTCCCAAATCCTACTCTCATGCAGAGCCTTTCACGTGTGTGCCCATCACCTAGCACCTTCCTGTAGTTTCTTACACTGCACTACACAGACTACTTACTGAACGCTCTAAAGTGATTTGCTTTTCAACTTAAATAGATGGATTTTAAAAGGAAACTATATTAATTTATTTTTTCACTCAAATGCATATTTATTGTGCTTCTACTGTGTGCTGGACACTGTTCTAGACCCTGAGGGCACAGCAGGGAACAAGACGAAGAGTGGTCATGTTAGTGGGGGAGATAGATTGGAAACAAGAGCTAGAAATGGGGTGGGTGGAGAGAGATGGGGAGGAAGGGGAGGGAAGGAGGGAGGGAACGAGGAAAGAAGGAAAGGAGGGAGGGGGGAGGGGGGAAGGAAGGAAGGAGAGAAAAAGAGAGAGAGAGATGCGCGTCAGTTAGCGATGCTTATCAGAGAGAACCCCGTTGAGGTGGTGGCGCCTGAGCACAGATCTATATGATCTAGAGGAAGCCATGGAAGGATCTGGGGCAAGAGTATCCCGGGCAGCTGGCCCAACATGTGCAAAGGCCCTGAGGTAAGACTGAGATTCCATCTTGGAGGAATGCCAAGGAGGAGCGAGTGGAGGGTAGAGTGATGGCAGAAGACAAGGGGGAAGTCAGCAGGGGTCAGGTCATGAAAAGCTTCCAGAAAACAGAAGCATTTCAGACTTTCTTCTAAGCATACCAGGAAGCCACCACAGAACTTTGAACAGTGGACTGACACGATCAGACTTAATGCTGTCAAATACCCTTTGTTGGTGATGTTGGTGAGTACCAAAAAATAAATGAATGTCAATAACAGAAGTAGAAAGAAACCCAGTTTCACTGAATTCTTACGAAATACTGTCATCTACTGAGGGCTCTGAACTTAAGGCCTCCTCTGTGGTGAAAAAGGGGGCTTAGCAAGTGTGAGAGAGGTGTAGCACCGACCTAAGATTGTGTCTGGATTGAAAGAACAGTGATGTGATTCAGCACATTTATATGATGTTTGTGAACCATCTAAAGTCATTTCCAGTGCCATGGGCGATATGCTTCTCAGTCTTTGGTTAATGCAGTGCTACGGTGAGATGATCAAGGAAGTCATAAGCACCAAGAAAGAGACAGGGGGCCTCAGTTACTCTCACATCAGACCCTCCTGGAGAGGAGCGCTGGCAGTGTCAGCCTGGAACCAGTGAGACACCAGCGAGGTCCCCACAACAAGTGTCCTTCAAGGAGGAGTGAAGGGATGGGGGGATGGGTTCCTGCAGGAGAGGAGCAGGCTGTGTACACCCACTTAGCATCTGCCTGCTGCTTCCACGGGGCTGGCCTTTCATGGGACGAGATGTGAAACCAAACACAGCCTGTGCCTGAGGTCATGGGTCATCAGACCTGGAAAGGAAATCTCCACCCCTACTTTGCAGGTTAGGAAACCAAGGCTTATAAGGCTGATGACTGACCCTCTCCTCTCCAGCTCCCGCATCTGCTTGGCTGACCCCTCATCAGCACAGCTCTGCCAGGCTCTGTACCTGCCATCCCAGCGGCCTCCTGCTGCACTTTACCTGCTCCGTCCTGAACATGGTCAACCTCAAACACTACTCACCCTTAATATTTTATATCAAACATCCCACTTCCTGGTCACCACGTAATAACTTTTCTCCTAATACGCGAATGCTCCCCAAGGCAATAATTCTCTGACCTCACTGAGATCTTTCACCTCTAAATGCAGATCCCTGACCCCAGGGATTTTGCTTTTCCAAAATCCGTCAAGAAGCTCATGGGCTTCATTCTCCTTCTTGTCCAATCTAGATCCCATATCCCAACCTTAGAATCAATCCCTGCAAACACCGTCTTGTAGATTAGTCACACTAATGCTGGATTAATGTACACACCTGCTTCACGTAGGCAGAAAGGTCAGAGAGCCTGACAAACAGGTTTCACTTGGAACCCAGGAACTCGAACCTCATACTCACCCTCCAAATGCTCCTTCTTCACAGCAAAGGAAATACTCAATAAGTTGAAAAGACAACCTACAGAATGGAAGAAAATATTTGTAAACCATAAATCTGATAAGGAGTTAATCTCCAAAATATATAAAGAACTCAAACAACTCTATAGCAAGAAAGCAAATAATCCAATTAAAAAATGGGTGATGAGCTTCCCTGGTGGTGCAGTGGTTGAGAGTCCACCTGCCGATGCAGGGGACACGGGTTCGTGCCCCGGTCCGGGAGGATCCCATATGCCGCGGAGCAACTAAGCCCGTGCGCCACAACTGCTGAGCCTGCGTGCCACAACTACTGAGCCCACACACTTAGAGCCTGTGTTCCACAACAAGAAAAGCCACCACAGTGAGAAGCCCACGCACCACAACGAAGAGTAGCTCCCGCTCGCCGCAACTAGGAAAAGCCCGCGCGTAACAACGAAGACCCGCACAGCCAAAAGTAAATAAATAAAATAAATTTATTAAAAAGAAAAACCTAAGTCAGTCCACGTCACTCTTCTGATCTGATCTCCCCGTAATTCCCCCTCTTACTCAGTGGAGCACTTACCACCACCTCTCAGGCCCTCTGTGGGGTGCCCACCCTTTCCTCTCAGACCTCATCTTTTCTCAATCACTTCTAACACATGTACACTCAGACTCCCGTCCTCGGCTCTTCCTGTGCCCTGTGGTAGGAATGTGCCCATGACAGATACTTGTACGGCCCAGTTCCTTTCCATGTGTTATTCTAAAGCCATTTTCTCTGGAAGGCCTTCCCTGGCTACCACAGCTAAAATTCCACTCTTACATGTGCACGCACACATGCACACACACGCATATACACACATGCATACGTACATGTACACGCACACACTGACACTTCGCATTCTCCCTTCCCTGCTTCCTTATTTCCCCTTGGCCCTTGTCACTCTCCAGCAGACTGTGTAGCTCACTTATTTGTTAATTTATTATCCATGTCCCCTGCAAGAATAGAAGTTCCACAAAGGCAAGGCATTTTGCCTGTTTTGTTTACCTCTGCATTTCCTGTGTCTAGAACAGCACATAAGTAGACACTCAATATTTACTGAATGAATGAATGGACTGAATGAATGAAGGAGTGAATGGACAAGTGAATGTAAAGTGCCTGGAATGTTGCAGATACAGAATAAAGGATGTTTCTTAGCACCAGAGACTTAAAGAACAATGCTTTTTTCCTTACATTATAGATGCTGTAAAAAGTTGATACAATTTTTTTAACGGAGCATAATATATAAAGTCATAAATGTCACTGATAGAATAATAATATAAGCCATAATATACTAATAAAAACAAGCAAATGAAAGGAAGAAGGTGCAGCAGAGGGAATGCAGATGAACAAAATTCCTCGTCTCTCTCATCACTAGACATCGTTTAGGGGTAATAATTTAAGAAAAGCACTCTGTGTTTATTTCTTAGAACAGAGACCTCAATGCTCTAAAAATTGGTCCTCACATGTACTCTATTTGGCCCAGACATTGCTTTTAAATTTTTTGAGATAGTGCCAACTTTTGAAATTTGGGTTGTTTCACATATAACTCCATACTTCTGCCTTTTCTTGAAAGAGATCTGGCCACAATGGGCCTGCATTCTGAAGTCCAGCCACCAGGTGGCACAGAACAGCAGCCATTCTCTTTAGATGTGGCTTTGAACCCGCAGTTGGCTACACACCCCATCCAGGTTTTCATTCCTGGTATAAATATTTCATGGTAACAACGTAAAAGAAAAAAAAATTAACAGTAGTTATCTCAAGGAAGTGGGGCTTGGGAGTGTTGGGAGAGGAGAGTATCTCCCTGTTTTCAACCTTTTATGCTTTATGTATATTCATGTGAGTTCAGGTACATGTGTCTTGTTTCAATAATGAAGGGACTAGTTAGGTTAAAAAAATCATTAAAAAAATTTTTTTACGTTAGAAAAATCGCAAAGCACTGAAACATCTAGAGATCAAAAATAAAAACTGCCCATGCCCTGCTAGTAACTAACAATATTTTGGCATATGTTCATCGAATCTTTTGCCTATGATGAGAGCTCAAGCTAGTTAAAAATGGAGACAGACATCTCGATAGGTATTTTCACATCACTGAGATCATACTGTATGTCAATGTGGTGGCATGTACCTTTTTAGATTATCAGGCATTTGACATGGGGCTGAGTTCATGTACATATTGCCTTTGCCAATGTTAAACATTTTATCAGCAATTTCTCCCAATGTCTCGCTTTTTCTTTACTTCTGAACATGTAGAAAATTGAATTATGTGCGTACCAAGTCAGCATTCCAGTTTTCCTGGCAAAGACTGATTTCTGCCAGTGGAAACAGAGTGTTTTCATTTTCTTTCTTTCTCCCCATCATCCTATGTTTTTCTGGTTTCTCTGTGTGCATATTTTCTCCCTGGATCTGGCACTGTGAAGTTGCTAAGTTCTTCCAGATTTGGGGTCCGATGCCATCCTAAGTCTCTGGGTTTGACAGGCAGGGTCGGTGGTTACCGAGATACAATCCAAAAAGCTCGTTCTGAGGTCATCTCTCAATCAGATGTCAACTCACGAGGTGGGAGAATTTGGCAGTGCCACTGCGTTTGGATGCCAGCTTTCACTGCCTTCTCCCTGAAATGCTTCTGGCACGACGCTGGGCACAAAATAAGTTCTCACTATATCCTTGACAGTTGGAACCAGATCAGGTAACTCTTGGCAGGAGATTCAAAATTTTTGCTCCAAATCAACACTTCTTTGCCCTTCACTGATATCTTCAGATCTGAATGGCATTTAAAGTACCAATAGCCATACTAACTTCTCTAATGCCACCGTGGGTTCATATTTTGAGGACATTTACAATGTGACCCCCATGGTAGCACCTGAGATTTCCAGGCTTCCGGGGTCACCCTTTCTCACACCGGATCTGAAGCCTCATTCCGTACAATGATCCCACCTGCCACCACTGTCTCTTTGAACTCACTTGTGGGGCGGACACGTTCAGGTACATTGAAAATGGGGAAGTCAGCAAGTGCAACCATCAACTCTATTTCCCCTCCCACCCCGCACTTAAACCGCGCACTGTTAGTGGGAGGGTTCTTTACCTGGGCGGATCCCACAGCTTTTCTGCTCACTCTTAGATAATGATAAATAACAATATGATGAGAACAATGAAATGTCTTTTAGTCATTTCCAAGTGTAACAACAGTCTAAATTCAGTAATTAAAATGTCCAGGGTTTCCCTGGTGGTGCAGTGGTTAAGAATCCGCCTGCCAATGCAGGGGACGTAGGTTCAAGGCCTGGTCCGGGAAGATCTCACAGCCTGCAGGGTAACTAAGCCCGTGCGCCACACCTGCTGAAGCCCGTGCGCCTAGAACCCATGCTCCACCACATGAGAAGCCCGCGCACCGCAACGAAGAGTGGCCCGCTCTGGCCGCAACTAGAGAAAGCCCACGCGCAGCCACGAAGACCCAACACAGACAAAAATAGATAAATTTACTAAAAAAAACGTCGAGTCGTGTCAAAATTCCCAATTTCATTCACATTACATCTCTCCCCTCCCCGACTCTTCCTTCACCTCAAGAAGGTGGTTATTTTTTGGCCACACCGCGCGGCACGTGGGATCATAGCTCCCCGACCAGGAATTGAACCCACGCCCCCTTTAACCACTGGACCACCAGGCGTGGTGTGGGAAAACATCTTGGGCGTCTCCTATAAGTGACAAGGGCGATTCTTGACTCCATCTTGGTCCAGTCTACCAGCCTTGTCAATGGAATATAAGGGCTCATTTCCTGAGTGCTTTCCTGATGGAAATCAGGGTGAGAGTCCATTCTCCGTAGGTGGTGGGGAGGAGAGCAGGCGAAGCTGGAGCTGCACGCGGGAGCTCTTCCTACCCCTGGACCTCAGTGTTCTCATCTGTGCAATGGGGACAGTAAATCCCACCTTGCAGGGCTGTTGAGAGGATCAAGCAGGGACTCTCAGAGATCAAAAGAAGCCTGAACTAGTTCTCTCTATAGTGAAAAATTAGAAAGAAAAAAGAGAAAGAAAAGGAAAAAAGTCCGAAATGGAGTTACCAAAATTGAAGTTACAAGGTTAGATTTTAAAACTCAAGCCTCTAACGTGCGTGCACACACACAGCAACCTAACGGGAGTGGGAAGAGACAGAGAGGATGGGATTTATTTTAAAATAGTAATTCACGTGGTCTGATAGTGGGACCCAAGTCTGATGATTTTCTATGATCGCTTCTGGGATCAGTTCTGGCAGTACTTCTCTGTGACTTGGGTATAACGTTATATGAAGATCACATATAAACGCTGATGCTGGGACCTGCAGCAGACAGACTGTCGTTCTCCCTTCTTCCTGGCTGAGCGAACGTCCACTTTGTTCCAGCACAGAGCAGATGGCAGTGTGCTGAAGGGAGAGATGCTCTATCCCCAGTCCCAGGGGGACAATTGTTATTGATCTAAATCATTCCCTTTTGCAGCCATTGGTTTATAGGTGGGAAGATGCCCTGGTTCTGGCCAATGAAATGTAAGTGCACGTCTCACAGAGGCTTCTGGGAGAGGTTTTTCCTGTGTGATAAGAGAGAGACCCTTGAGAAACGTCTCTTCATCTGTCCTACGTTTGAACATAGAATGTCTGGATTTGTGGCCGCCATCTTGTGACCACAAGGAAAAGCCCCGGGGGAGTGCAGGAGCCCCCATCCTCCTGTCTGACAAAACTGAGGCTGAATTAACTGAACTTGGGACCATCTAATTCAGGACTAGTTGTTATGTGACACACTTTCTATAAAATACAGTTCACACCTCTTCTAGATGATAGGTTACTTGCAGCCAAAAGTACATGTGAAGATACAAGCCTTATGTGAAGCGACTGAGGCACATGCCAGATGCTTCCTTGGCGGAGCCCAAGAACTGCATTTCCAACAAGCTCAGAGCACCCTATTGTGAGTTGCTTTCGGTCTCAGCTATTTCTTAGTCTAGAGCAGAAGGCTGCAGACTGGCCAAAGGTCAGGATATGCCAGTTTATTTATCCATTCCCCAGGTGAGGGACATTTGGGTTGTTTCCAGTTTTGGGTGATTATGAATAAGCTGTTCCAAATGTTCACGTACAGGTTTTTGCAAGAACATAGGTTTTCATTTCTCAGGTGAAACTCCCAGGAGTGGGATTGCTGGGCTGTATGGTAAGAGTATGTTTAGCTATAAGAGACTATCAGACTTTTCCCAGAGTGGCTGCACAATTTTGCATTCCCACCAGCAGTGTGGGAGACAAAACAGGTGCTCTGCATCCCTACATCTGTTTTCTTCTCACTATTGTATCTCTACTTCCAAGCATAGAACCCAGCACACAGTAGGTGCTCAACCAATATTTGCCGAATGAATAAATGGATGACTAGAGGCAATCACACCAAGGGGTTTTGAGGATTGAATGGGATCATTTTGTAAAGCACTTGGCACAGCCCCGGGCCCTTTAATCTGCACTCAGGACCTGAGAGTCATTGTTAATTGTTAACATCCGAGGCCATCCTCCCTGGGGCCAGGGTCCCTGCACCCCTCCACCCACAGCAGGAGGCTGCTCCAGTGAGAACGCTCCTCTATTCGAATCTCTGGTTCCAGGCTTTGAGAATAGAAAGATCTCGCCCCAGGAACTGCGGAGGTAAGAATCCCACTCCCCCGACCCCTAGCGGGACCCCCAACCCTGCGAGCACTCTCTGAGCCCATCTCCTGGCTTTCTCTGCTCCAGCCTGGGAGGAACCCAGGGAGACTTGGATCCCACTGTATTTTTCTTGCCTCCACACTCGAAGATGGGAGGCCCACAGGCCAGGAAATGGAGCAAGTCTTTGTTTTCCTAGCTGTCCCTGTCCCCTGGAGGGGGACACCAATGCCTCCGCACCTCTGAGGGCTCTCCCAGTTTAGTCAAGCTGTTTGGCCTCTCTTATCCACCCACGCCCACCGGGGACCTGTTCGCCAGAATCTTTTCACCACTTTTCCTTTTTCACAATAACTCTGACCCTTTCTGCTATTGTTTTTCTAGGTTAATTGAATACGTTCTCCTTGCTGTGGAGGCCCGCGGATGGCGCCAAGCACAACAGGCCCGGCGCGAAGTGGGTCTGGGAGGCCCAGCCCACCTCTGCAGCCTGGGGCCGGCTCAGGCAGGGGCAGGGGACATCTCTGGGGGACCAGGAATGTGAGCTCACCTTGCATGCATGCAGCAGCCAGCTGGGGTGGGTGGGGATACAGGCAGGGAGGAGGGAGTCTTAGATGCTTTCTTCCCTCTTTTTCTTATTAGAGCAGATAATCCCCAAATTATTCTTTAGTAACTCATGTTGGTATTTTCTGAGCCCCTTCTACCAGCAGAGAACTGTAGCAAGGTGTTGGGTGTAATAATAGAAACCAAGAGTGCAGTGGTTCTCAACCAGGGGAAACTGTGGCCCCAGGAGACATTTGTTACTATCTGGAACCCCTTTGGGTTGCTGTGACTAAGGGGTGGGGTGCCGCTGGCATCTAGTGAGTAGAGGCCAGGGATGTTGCTAAACTTCCTCCAGCGCACAGGACAGCGCCCGCAAGAGAGAATTATCTGGCCCAGAATGTCAATAGTGCTGAGGCCAAGAAACCCTGACTTATCACTGTCCCATTGTATGGATGAGACTGAGGTCCAGAGCGGTTAATTAATATGTCCAGTGACACACAGGAACGACGGGTCACGTCAAGATTTCAGCCCAGAAAGCCTGATCCTGCTACCCTCCTGTGCCTCCCGCCATTGGACTCATCAGGGGATGGAAGGTGGAGGAGATTGGAGGAAGGGGCTCATTCAGGTTGAAGGAGGGGTGAGAGGTGGGGGGTGGAGTCCTGGGGACCTTGCACAGACGGTGAGGGCACCAGGGAATTTGGAGAGATTCCCAGGGGATGGCCGAGTCTGTCACGATCCCTCTTCTCATCCACTTCTACCTGCTTCCGAACTTCGGTGGAGCACCCCCAAATGCGCCACTTCGGGCAGAACCCGCGAGCTGCACGGCAGTATCCAATGATGAGCAGCAGAGGGCGCAAGAGGTCCTTTGCTGCCTCTCCACTAACAGCTTTTTCCTGATAAAGGAAATAGGCGTGCCTTAAAGAAAATGCGGCCAAAACAAAAAAGAACAAAGAGATCTAAACTATCCATAGTCCCACCTCCAGCAGCAGCTAAAATTTCAATAGTGAGTACTTTCTTCTTTTTCTCGAGCAAAGTTGTTTACGTTTTTTGTTTTGTTTTGTTAGTTTTCCAACACAGGTGTAATTACCCCAGAGGCATGATCCTGTGGCCTGGATTTTCACCTAAGGTCATATCAGAAGGTTTTTCCACTAACAAGCTCCCATACCACCTGTAGGCACTGAGTGGCGGCGTTGGGGTGGATGTAGGCGTCCACTCAACCATCGGGTTTTAAGCGCCTACTGTGTGCCAGGCTGTGTTGTGCACAGTGGGGGGAATGGAGGCCAAGGTCTGGGAAGATAGACGATACCCAGGGTCCCTTCATATCCGGAGCAGTGCGGGAGGGGGAGGGGAACAACCAGGGCGATGTCCGGGGACGGCGTCTCCGAGAATGGGACCTTGAGCTGGATGTCCACAAGCAGTCAGCTGGCGAAGAAGGAGCAGTGAGATGAGTGCTTCCGCCAGGAACACGCCTGGCACCTTTGGAGACCGGGCTGGGAAGGGGCAGTGGGCTGGAGGCCCGTTGGCGAGAAGAGAGCCGGCGGCAGCCAGACCAGGGGAGCCCCGGGGGACCGCAGAGGGGAGGCCCGGCTTCATTCTAAGAGCAGGGGGATGTCTCTGGGGGTCTTCGCACAGCGGTGACGTGCTCTTTACGTTTTTTCCTTGGAGCTTTGTGGAGACAGGAGGAGACCAGCCAGAAGGCTGCTGCAGACGCCCAGCAAGAGACGACCATGGTCAGGGGAGCGGACAGATCTCAGCTTTATCCAGAGCAGGACTTTTCTTTCTCTGTAAACATTTTCTTATAAACCCAAGCAAAGTAGAGAGAACAGTAAGATCGACCCCACATACCCACCTCTGAGCCCCAACTCCTGGTCCAGCTGCCTTCATTGATGGCCCACCTCACCTACCCCACTGGGTGATTTTGAAGCAAACCACAGACATCATGTCATTTCACCCATAAACTTTTTGTAAATATCACCAAAATGAGAATTTTTTAAAATATCACCTCGAGACCATCAACATGACTTCAAACATTACGAATAATTCCGTAGTGTCACCAAAAATCCAGTGTTCAAATATTCCTGATAGTCTAAATTAGTTTTACAGTTTATTTGTTCAAAGGAGTATTCAAAAAAGTACAAATATTGTGAATGGCTAATCTGCCCCTTAAATCTTTTAATCTACAGGTTCCCCCTTCTTTTTTGTGTGTGCTTGTTTTTTTCTCTTGAAGAAAATGGGCTGTTTGTCCTTTAGTGTTTCCCACATTCATAGCATTTTTCTCCTCCTTACATCGTAATATTATACTTTAATTCTTTTTAAAAATTGCCCTCTCTCCCACTAGAAAGTGGGATTTCAAGGGCAGCTATATTTGTCTGTCTCGCTCAGTGCCGTGTGCCCAGCACCCTGCCTGCCCCAGAGTAGATGCTCTATAACAGGATGATTAACACAGAAAATAGCTCTTATTATAACAGGATGATTAACACAGAAAATAGCTCTTATTGCCTTTCTTTACAGATGAGGAAACTGAGGCTCATAGAGATAAAGTAACCTTCCTAAGGTCACACAACCAGGAAGTGTGAGCATCGGGATTCTTTGAACTCTATCTTTTAGGCTTAAGGATCAACTTAACCACCGTATGTGACCCTGTCTCCCATGACCCACCTCTCTTCTTCTTCCAAGGATGGCGACCATCTGCGAAAGGGCCCAGCTCCAGAGACAGTTCCAGGCTAGCGGCCTGCTAGAAGCTGCACCTCCGTGGAGGAACGAGGCTCTGCTGGGCCACCAAGGATGCTTGTCCTCCACGAGACCTTCTTAGCAGCCTTATGTGTCTCAAACTCCCTTGAATCAGCAGGAACCCAAGTGGCCCCAGAGGGAGTGGTTCCCAGCCCTGGAGGGCAGTTGGTACTGTTCACGGTAAAGAAACAAGAAAGTGCCGGCAGAGGAGGGACCCAGCAAAATGGCCGAGGCATCCGGGCCGGGCCTTGTCTGAGCCTGCCCGGTTCTCTCCCCTGTGCTCGGGAACAGGCCCTGCCTCGATTCATCCATCCTCCAGGCCAGTGTTGCTCCAAGTCAGGTCCCGAGACGGCAGCTTTAGCATCAACCGGGGCCCCTGTTGGCAAGGTGAGTTCTTGGGCCCCAGTGAACTCTAAGCTCTGGGGCAGAGCCCAGCCATCTGTGATGTTCCAGGCCCTCCAGCCAGTCTGTCTGCAGAGATGCCTCGGTTCCCTGTGCTGTTGGCTGGGCCTCCCGCTAGTGCTGAGGCCAGGAGGGCCGACTCCTTGGTTTGCTGATTAGCAAGGACCATTAAGCCCTTCTCAAATGGGCTTAACCATTTCTCTGGACGCAGGGAAGTGGGATTACAGGCAGCTGAATCATCAGCCTGAGCCCTGCGCTGGGATCTGCTGGGCTCCCGAGGTCTAGGCTGAGTCCAAGCGTGCACTTTGGAGACGCTGTGTGTGCCAGACCAGGCTGAGAGCCTTAGCGCCTCTGTCCTCAAGTCACTGAGACAGCTTGAAGTTCACAGCTGAGTTGGCTCCTCTGCCTATTGGCTGTATGACCACACAAATCACAACATCTCTCTGAGCCTCTGTTTCCTCCTCGTCTGAGAGCTCTTCCCTTCCTTCCGCATATTTTTATTGAGCGCATACTACGTGCCAGGCACAGCTTAGGCACTGGGTCTCCATTCTAACGAGGGTAAGCACACGTGATAAACAAATACATAGATTGTGTCTGATAAGGGCAAGAAAATAAAACTGGGGGAGGCAGATGGTGTGGGAAGGCAGCAGACAATGTTAGGCAGTCAAGGAAGGCTTTCTGGAGGAGGTGATCCTTGAGCTGGGATTCAAAGGCTGAGGAGGAGCTGGCCATGGGAAGAATCGGGTTTAACTATTTTATCTACAACTACAAGCATTCCCCTTTCCATGCTTGCTGCATTTCTTACCTTCTAACATAGATTTTGATTTCCCTATTAATTTAATTTATTGTTTATGTCTTTTCGTTGGAATGCCAGCTCCACGAGGACTGTTTTGTTTGCCAGGGAACACTCAATGCTTAAAACAGGGTCTGGCACACAGTAGGGGCCTAACAATCTTTCTTGAGTGAATGAATGTTGCACTCAGGGGCAGCTTCCCATTTCTTGTCAACAGTGAGCTTCCAGCAACCACGAGGAATTGATCAGAACAGGCAAAGGAGATAAACCCAACAGGCACAGGGGTTCAATAAGAGGAGACTAAGGATTTGTCAACCAGCAACTAGGTTCCAGCTGAAACCTATTCTGTGGGCTTCTAAATCAGGCTGAATTGGCTTCCACCCCAGTTCCACCACCATATAAACTGTATAATCTTGGGCAAATCAAATGTCTTCTCTGAGCCTCAGTTTCTACATCTGGAAAATGGGGATAAATAAGAGCTGCCTCCCAGGGTCATTGAGAGGATTAACAAGATAACATATATTAAGAGTCCCAAAGGCCGTGGGATGGAGAGGGATCAGGGCCATTGAGTTCCATCTTTCAAATGACTCACCATGGATCTAGTCTAGGCAGAAAGGCAGATGAAGTCGGTACAAAGCTACCGGGAAGTCAGGGAGCCAGGTGGGAGAAGTGGGGGTTGCTTCACGGCCTTTGCACTCTGTGTCCCCTCTCTCTGTTGCACTGTCCCTCTCCCCTGACTCCGTCTGGTCATTCAAGTCTCAAGTCAAATATCATCTCCCTAAGGAGGTCTTCCCTGGTCACCCTGTCAGAAGTGGCCTCCCCTCCCCTCCTGTCACCCTTGCCTCCATCATCTTGTTGATTTCTATCATAGCTCCTGAAGGGCGTCGTTGATTTGCTGTCCTGATTATTGTCTGTCTCACCCTCCACCGGCCACACCCACCACCAAACCCAACCATAAACCCCATGAGAATGGGATCTCATCGTTCTGTTCCCCACCTGAATCGCCAGCACCTAAAACGGTGTGTGGCCCGTAGCAGCACTCAAGAAACGGGAGTTCAGTGGCCGAATGAATGAGTGTGTGAGTGAGTGAATGAATGAATTAGGACAATGGAAAGAACGCATCTGGAGAGAAAGCATGAGAGGAAGGGAGGCTGAGAGGCTGTACCCCCGAGAGAGGGATTTCAGAGTTTCAGACCGTGGTGGGTGGAAGTGCAGGAACAGATCCCCAGGAAATACCAAGCCTCCTGCAATATTCCTGGTTTTTAAATGCAGCCTTAATGTGATTTTTGCATATTGGGAGTAATAAAAGTGTAGGCGATGTCTGCTCAGAACACACTCCCCGATTCAATTTCCACTCTGCTCGTGAGCATGTTGTTAAATTGTCTAGTCCCCTGGGTTAAGAACGCTGGATTCGTAGTCTGCTAGAATCAGAAGGCCAGGAGAGGTGATCTAGTGCAGAACTTTCCAAATTCTTTGACGGCGGCCCACAACAAGAGCTAAAATTTACATGGTGACCCAGTACCTGCTCCAGCACATGGGCACACGAAAGTTATAGGAAACTATACTCATCCTTCTCCATGCTCTGCTATTCACACTCTGCTATTTTCTATTTCCTTTTTTTAAATGATGGTCACAACCCCCAACTTTATCGTGTGACTCATTCAATGGATCTCAGCTCACAGTTTGAAAGTCAGCAGGTCTAACGCCTTCAACTTACAGACTGGGAAACTCAGGGGGACCCAAGGAGGGCCAGTGACCTTGCTAAGGTAACAGCAAGTTAGTGGTAGAGTTCAGGGGAAAGGAACTTCCACTTTCCTTCCAGAGTGGATGTCTGGGAGCCTGGGAGTCCAGGGGACAGCAGGGAGCCTTTAAGTGGAGGAAATCCAGCATCAAGGACAGCGATTTTGCTATAGTGTCCTATGTGCTCCACTAAGTACTCTCTCCACCCCTGCCCTGCCAAGCCAGTTCCTACGTCATCAGGCTGCCCGTCTTCAAGATGCTTATCGCCAGCTGACAAGAGGATATTCATTTGTAGGTTTCCTTGCTGTCTATACCACCCCTGCAGTACCAAAAATGTGATCTGCATGAGAGCAAGGACTTAACTGTATGGTTCTCTGCCATGTCTCCAACACCTAGAAAGGTGTCTGGCACATAGTAGATGTTCAATAAATCTTTACTGAATGAATACAAGAATAAATGGAGCAGCTGGCAACTGGCATCCAGGTTTTGATAAAAGTAAATCTCAGACCACAGCCAGTTTACACAAATTATTGTGTATTAACAGGCAGCAGAAAATAGTCGTACAAGCCAGTCTGGAAGCTTAATGGACTGCCGGATCCTTGTCCTTTTTGAGGCTCAGAAAATGCTTTGCACAAAAGGCTCACAGGGGCAAAGGCAACAATATTCCAGCAGCAGGTTTGTCTAACATCCATGGGGGTCAGAACCAAAGCCATTTAGGGATCAGACTTAGGATGGTAAAGGGTACCACCCCCTAGATCAACTCTGTCCAATAGTACTCTCTGCAGCAAAGGAATCTTCTATTCTGTGCTGTCCAATACACTAGTCCCCAGCCACATGGCTGAGCACTTGAAATTCAGCTGGTGTAACTGAACTGAACTGAATTTTCGATTTTGTTTAAACTTTGGTTAGTTCGCAATGAAATTGAAATAGTCACAGTGTGGCTTGTAGCTTTTGTATCAGCACAGCCCTGGATTCTTAAACCCTGTTCATACAAGCTCAGGGAGCTACTGTAAAATATTTTTTCCAATCCGCTTACCTTGAGTAGCACTGAAGTCACTGAAGAGCACACATTCTAACATCCACTTTGCTAATCATCAGCCAGACTTTCACCAATGACCACTTACGTCTAACATTCATGGTGTCAATTAGCAAAGACTCTGGTATTGATCAAAGTCATTGCCTCTGGAGTGTGGTCTCTGATTCCTTGATAGGGGATCACCTGTGGAGAATAAATTCTTGATGAGAACAACCGACCACCACTAAAGTGGAGACTGAAATTAACTAATACAGTCAGCCCTCGGTATCTACGGTTCCGCATTCGCAGATTCAACCAACCGCCGATAGCAAACTTAATACCGGATCCAAGGTTGGTTGAATCTGCGGATGCGAAACCGTGAATCTGGAGGGCTCACTATGGGACTTGAGCATCTGGGGATTTTGGTATCCACAGCGGATCCTGGAACCAAATCCACACTCCCCCACTCCCAGCCCACCCAGGATACTGAGGGATGGCTATACATTTATGTGCCCCGACTCTGCAGAAGTAGCAGAAACATTTAACACATTTTAATGTAATTATGGTTGGTGATACATCATGAAGGACCTGAGAGGGTGAACAATGGGAGAAGGTTGTGGTTAAGTCCAGCTTCCCTGAGTAGGTGATTTTTGAAGTTGAAGATTTTTGAAATTCAAGACTGAGAAGGAGAAAGCCAGAGGAGGGCAATTGGAGAAGGCATCGCACACAGAGGTAACTGCAAGTGCAAAGGTCCAAGGGTTGCCCTAGTTCGGTTTAAGGAACAGAACAGAGGCCAATGTGGAAAACTAGTGAGAGGCCAGAACTTCCTGGCTGTGCAGCGATGACAAGGATTTTGAATTTTGTTTCCCATCCTTTGCTTGAGACATTGGCCGGTACTGGGTTAAGCAAAGCACAGAAGAAGCCAGAGATTTCCAGTTGAAATGAAATCCTTTGTATGTGCTTTCTGCTATGGGATCCAATTCAGTATCGATCTTCTCATTTAAAAAATAATAATTTCCATCAGGTTGAGGCCAGAATGCCCCAGGAAGCCTCATGTGGTTTGCCAACTGATTCACAGAATGAAATCTTATCTAAAATCTTTTTATTTTACGCTATTAAGGACACGGGAGGGAGCAGCAGAGTAAAAAATTTCCCTGCCAGGATAATGCACAGGGTCAGCTGGAAGTGGCCCCAGGGCTGCGTTAAAAAGATTGTCATTTGTGATTTCCCACTATTTTGTTTTCTGCTACCAGTAATTGAAAACAATTTTTCTTCCCTTCGGGTGAAGTTTACGGATTAACCCTCCTTTATCAGCACCTTAGATCTTTTTTTTTTTTTTTTGCGGTTCGCGGGCCTCTCACTGCTGTGGCCTCTCCCGTTGCGGAGCACAGGCTCCGGATGCGCAGGCTCAGCGGCCATGGCTCACGGGCCCAGCCGCTCCGCGGCATGTGGGGTCTTCCCGGACCGGGACATGAACCCGTGTCCCCTGCATCGGCAAGTGGACTCTCAACCACTACGCCACCAGGGAAGCCCAGCGCCTTAGATCTTTATTGGTGATTTCTTCCCAGGGTTGGCATCACCCCCAGGTGCCCTTGGAGGGTGTGAGGTGCTCACATTCGTCTCTGCTGCTCCTCCTGGCGACGGGCTGAGAGAAGGAGGGGGTGCAGCCCGCAGTCCTGAGCCCGGAGGCATCTCCCACACTGACCACGTGATAACCCAGGGAAGGGCCGACTCGAAGGGATGCTCAAGTCTCGCGGCAAGTGGTCCACTGTGCAGATGCAGAACTGATCAGGAAGAGAAAACCATCAGCTGTCCGTGGGCCAGAAAAGAGGTGTCTTCCCTCCCTCTCTCCCTCCCTCTCTCTTTTTCACTTCCTGTAAAGATAATAAAGGGCTTTTATTTCCATGGTACAAGTTCTATACTCTCATTAGAGAGAACATAGGAAGTGCAGCAAGCCACTTGATTTTTGAAATTCAAGACTGAGAAGGAGAAAGCCAGAGGAGGGCAATTGGAGAAGGCATCGCACACAGAGGTAACTGCAAGTGCAAAGGTCCAAGAAATGAGCTTTGATGCTCTCTGCTCCAGTCCCACTGGCCCCTGGCAGGTTTTTACACATGTGAGCACTTGCTGCTCCTTCTACCTGGAACCTTCCTTCCCCAAATATCCTCACTCCCTCCTCTCCTCCCCATCAGCGGTCACCTTCTCAATGAGGCTTCTCATCACCCTACCTGAATTCAAACCCCCCACCCCAAACCTAGCACTTCCTGTCCCCCTGTCTGGCTCTGTTTGGTTCTCCCAAGCACGTGCCAAGCCCCAACCTGCTCTATATTTTACTTAACTTAGGTGTTCGTTGACTGTCTCTACCCATCAAGGATTTTTGCAATTTTTTATGCACTGCTTTTTTTTCAGTGCATGGAATAGGGTCTGGCACTCAGTAGATGCTCAGTAAATATTTGTCAATGAATGAAAGAAGGAGGTAGAAAAAAATCACCCACACTTCTCCTTCATAGTCAACCACTGATAGTATTTTGGTGTACTTGCTTAAATTTTTTTGGTATATATTGGCTTTTGTTTTCATTTCTGCAGTGGAGTCATCCTGTACACAGGGGTTAGGTTATCAAGAAAAATGCCTCTGGAGAGAAACTGCAAAAATGCCCATGAAACCTGCTAAATTGCTCCCAAATGGTTTTGTCTACACAGGGAGTAGCTGGCTTGCTTTTAAAACGCATGTTGCCTGGAAATTACATATCTTGAGCTGCCAGACTGTGATGCTAATTCAGGGGGAGATGCTCTCAGGAGAAATGGGACCGAAAGCTGTCCCCCCAGAGTTTCACCTCTCACTCCACACTCAGTTAATGGCAAATTGTCATTAAATTAGAGGAATTGCCTGCACTCTTTAAATAAGTTTTTTCTCTTTCCTTTTTATTTATTTATTTATTGAAGTATAGTTGATTTAGAGTATTGTGTTAGTTTCAGGTATACAACACAGTGATTCAGTTATCTATATGTGTGTGTATATGTATATATATACTCTTTTTCATATTCTTTCCAGGTTATTACAGAATATTGCATATAGTTCCCTGTGCTATACAGTAGGTCCTCGTTGGTTATTTTATATGAAGTAGTGTATATATGTTAATCTCAACCCCCTAGTTTATCCCTCCCCCGCTTTCCCTTGGTAACCAAAAGTTTGTTTTCTATGTCTGTGAGTCTCTTTCTGATACATGCACCCCAATGCTGATGGCAGCACTATTACAATAGCCAAGACGTGGAAGCAACCTAAATGTCCATTGACAGATGAATGGATAAAGAAGGTGTGGTGTATTTATACAATGGAATATTACTCAGCCATAAAAAAGGATGAAATAATGCCATTTGCAGCAACATGGATGGACCTAGAGATTATCATACTAAGTGAAGTCAGACAGAGAAAGACAAATATCATACGATATTGCTTATATGTAGAATCTAAAAAAGATAAGATACATATGAACTTATTTGCAAAGCAGAAAGAGACCCCTTCTTAAGAGAATATAGGTGACTTTACTTGCATATAATGGGCGCACATGCAGCTCCTTCACATACAACTCCAATTTCAAATTATGCTTTTTCACTTCATTATATTGCATTCATTTTCTGTGTTATTACAAACACTTCATGAATATTACCTCTAAAGGCTAAATAGTCTGCCACCAAGATATGCCCTCATCCTGTATCCTGCTCAGCCCATCCCATATGCCTGTACATTGCGACTGTTTCTAATTTTTCAGAATGATGAATAACACAGAAATGAACAGCTTCACGTACTATACTCTTGCTGGATTTCAGATTCTTTCCTTGGGTCAAAATCAGGGAGATTTCTGCAAGTGAGAGAATTGATGTCAGTAATCTGACTAAGTGAGTAATTGCAAGAAAGAAAATTTTGTCCTAGAAGTGGGATTCGAGATTGCAGCTCGGAACCATGCCCTCTAGTTGGGAGGGCATTCCAGGGAGAAAGGAGCCCAGGATGAATTGGAAGGAAAGGTAACCTGAGCACTGGGGAGGAGCCAGGTAGAAGTATAGGTCACAGAGAGATGATATTAACCAAGATATACATTGGAGCAAATAAAGAGGAGTAATAGTAATGTTAAAAATAATAGCATCTAAATTGACTGAGTTCCTGTGAAGTTGCAGGCACTGTACTAGTACCATCTGACCATCATCTCTAAGCCTTTAATGACCAGTAAGGAAGGGAGCCTTCTCTTCCCTTAGCATCATTACAGAAGTCAGATTGAGGCTCAGAGAAGCTGGCTGATTCACTTAGCATCACACAGCTGGTAAGCAGCAGAGCCAATGTTTGAACTCGGGATGTTGGACATCAAAGCTCATTTCTATTGCTGTAGCACCTTAAAAATCAGAGTCCAGGTCAAAAGGATCCAAGGTGGCAGCTGGGAAGACACAGAATGGGCCGTATCTGAAGGTCAAGAATAGGCTGGCAACACAAGCCTAAATGATACAGAAATGCTGAGAGGTGACATTGACACAGAGGCCTCTATTCCTCTGGTCAAAGGGCATGGCCTTGGCTATGGTAATTGCCAGGTATGACCATGACATGGGGTCTTAAGATGACGTCACCTTGGTCCACCCTACTCTCTGCCCAAGAGGCCCACCTGCATGGATTCTGCCAATGGGCTCCCACAGCTGGGTGGGATCCGGTTGGATTTGGCCAACAGGGAGGCTTAGCAGGGTGGGAGGGAGACGTGAGAGTGAGGTCAGGAGCTCTACTCTGCCTCCGCCTACCCAAGGTCATGGCCCTGGGAAGTGTCCTCTGCACACGGCTCTCCAACCAGGTTCCCGTCCCTTCTCTTCCCCTCATGTCTCCAGGCCTTTGGGTGACAAGAGAACCTCTATGTCAGGGGCACTATGCCTTCCGGTTTCCCTCCACCCTGCCCAGCTTTGTATAATAAATAGAAACCTCCCTTCAAAGGACCCTCTTTAATTATGTCCCCATTTCTTCCTCAGACCCTGACTGACACAGATCTCTCTTAGCTTCCATATCCTCAGCTTTCTAAGCCCAGACTGCAAACTGGTGGGCCTCGTGGGTTGAACTTGGGTGTCACGCCTGCTGACTTGACCCCTGCAAACTTTAAACATCGGGAGAGCTCCTGTGAGTATGTGTTCACACAGAAGTTTAGATCTGGCCACACAGGGCTTCCCCTCACGTGGAGCTGTGGCCTCCGCTGCCTTTTTAGAAGCTTGACCCGAGCTCTCCCAGGACCACCGTCCCACCTAACCCACCTTTGCTATTTACATTACCTGCCTGGCTCCATTAGGCATTGAGTTTATGACCTCTCAAATCTTCCAGACTTCACCTGCCTTTAACCACGGGCCTGCTCGTGAGAGAAACCAGAACCAGGATCCTGTTCTCGGGTTTGGGGGGAGAGCTCGGCTGGCGTCGATGTTGGAGGGAATGGAAAAGCAGTGATGGCCCAGGAGTTCGCGGCTGGGGTGGGTCCCAGGGCGGGAGGCGGGCTGTGGTACAGATCTGACCGAACGAGAGAGACGGTGCTTTGATCATGGGTGAAGCTAATTAGATTTGGGAATCAGCGGCCTCGGGAATCAGCCGGCGGTAAGAGCTGAGCGAGAATGTGAGAGCGTCTCATTGAAAAGTCTCTACGATATTGAGTTTAGACAGCATGAAAGCATCAGAAGGCTCTGCACTAGAAGTCACCTTTGCCTTTCTCTCCGGGGTTTCCGATGGAGCTCTGGGAACCAGTAAAAGGGAGAAGATCAGGGCCCTTGACCTTCTGATGAGATGATGCTGCAAGTTCCCCCCTCCTCCCCAATTTGCTTATCAAGTTTACCACCTTACACTCAACCAAGTGCAAGGTTAGGCCTGCAGAGAGCTCCCTTCATGATCAATAAGCCAAGAAAGTTCTCTGGAAGGTTCCCAACACACACACACACACACACACACCCCAAATCCCAGCACAAGTGAGAGCTTACAGAGAGCATGGAGAGAGAGCAAAGTATCCCAGTTCAGGCTGGGGGTCACACCACGTGACAGGCCTCACTGTGCTGGTCCTGAGTTGGTACCCACAATATTCTCACGTGCAATGTTCAGGGAAAGTTCAGTTTTGCAAGCACCTGGGGGACACTTTTCCACCTTGGGGTCTGCAGTATGATAGGGTGATCCATTAACATCTGGGAGTCAGACAGACTTCAAACCCAGCCTACCTCTCAAAGCTGGGCGCCTTTAGCGTTGTAATTAACCTCTCTGAGCTGGTTTTACTCATCTATAGCATAGATGCCGGTCATCGTAGCTGAGTCCTCGATGCTCACAATGTGGCAGAGGGCCAGCAGCAGAGCACTGCCTGGGAGACTGAAGAAATGCAGGACCTTGGACCCCAGCCCAGACCCACTGATCCAGAATCTGTGTTTTCACAAGATCTCCAAGTGATTTGTATGCCTGTTAAATTTTAAGAAGTATTGATTGAACTCCTAGGGCCTTTGTGAAGACGACATGCAATTCATTGATTAGACACATTTCCTGAGCACTTACTAGGTGCCAGGCTTTGTGGCAAATGCTGGGAGTACATCAGGGAACGTGATCCGTAAATCCCGGCTCTTCTGGAATCTAATCTCTACAGGGAGAGACCAACAGACAAGATACACACATAAATACATAAAACATGGGATATGATAGAGAGGGTTGAGCAGAAAGCAGTGCTCCCAGACAGGAATTGGCAAGAAGGATTATGATGGTGGATAGAATGACAAGAAGGTGACGATTGAGCACCTCACCTGATGGAGGTGAGGAAAGGGGCGACCTGAAACGTACGTGCAGAGACACTGCAGCAGAAGTATGCTTCACGTGTTCGAAAGATCAGCAAGTGATTTTTTGAAAGAGCAGAGTGACCGAAAAGAAAGTGCTAGAAGATGAGTTAGGAGAAACTCGAGGTCAGCGGCAGATGACGTACGACTTTAGAAGTCGCCAAGGACCCTGGCTTCTCCTCCAGCGAGCAGGGACCCACTGGAAGGTGGAAGAAGAAGTGGCAGCAGATGGTAAGTAGTCAACCAAGGGTGACACCATTGTCGTTATAATTGTCGCCGTTATTCAGAGGGTGTGGAAGCAGGTTGGACTCACACCAGAGATGTCAGGTTCAACGTCCCTTCTCTAGAATTCCTTCCCTGACTGCCCAAGTTGGATGGGATGCAGCCTTCCGAGCACCGACAGGCTTCTGAAATCTCTTGGGTGGGGCTGGGGTGGGGAGCTGGCCGGTCTTATTCACGATCATATCTCAGAGCTGAGCACCGTACTTGGCACCTAAGAGGTGCTTAATAAACACTTGTCGGTTAAAGGAATGAATGTATATTTACAAAGGCCTGGGGGTGTGGAAGGGCAGGTGTGCTCAGAAAGGGTGAGAAAGTGGCTGGTGAGGAGTGGCGGGTATTGTTAGAAGGAAACACCTGAGCTTTGTCCATTCAAGGCGCCCTCTGGAGCCTGACACCCAGGAACAGGAAGAGGGCCCTGGCCGGCCCTGGTCACACGGCTGGGAAAGGTGACCCAGAGGCCACAGGGACTCTGTGCCAAGAAGTCCAGGCTTTTTGTGCCCAACTTGATGAGGCTTCTGCCCTCCAGCCTCGGGGCCACCATACGCCTTGGCCAGCCTCCTCTGCAAAGCTTTCTCCCCAACAGCGATGCTCGGCTCTGCTGGCCGCAGGATGGTCACTCGGAGAGCCACGTGGCGGCACTCCGAGAACGTAAGTGTGTACATGCTCTCGGACAGGGCAACCTGCCCCATGGCGAAAGCCCAGAGCAGGGATCCTCAACCAGGACAGTCTTGTACCCTAGTGGACACGTGGCAATGTCTGGAGATGTTTTTGGCTCTGATAATTGTGGGCAGGGGGCTGCTACTGGCATCTAATGGGTAGAGGCCAGGGACGCTGCTAAACATCCTACAATGCATAGGACAGTCATCCACGTCAGAGAATTATCTGGTCCAAATGTCAATAGTCATTATTATTCCCTAAGGAGCCTTTTGGGGCATTTTTCCTAAGTGCCCACCCCCGTGAAATTTTAATACCATGGGGATACTATATATACTATATGAGTTTATGTGCTGTAGGTATAGCTGTGCTTTATACATAAAAAGAGTTAAGACTTTTAAGCATCCATTGACAGATGAATGGATAAACAAAATGTGGTCTAGACCTACAATGGAATGTTACTCAACCTTAAAGAGGAAGGGAATTCGGACACAGGCTACAACATGGATGAACCTCGAGGACATTATGCTAAGTGAAATAAACCAGTCACAAAAAATCAAATGCTGTATGATTCCATTTATAGGAGGTACCTAGATCTATCAAACTCATAGAGACAGGAAGTAGAAGGGTAGGTGCCAGGGAGCAGCTGGGGAGTTATTGTTTAATGGGATAGAGTTCCAGGGTTGTTGGTTTTTTTTGGCTGTGCCGTGCAACTTGCTGTATCTTTGTTCCCCAACCAGGGATCGAACCCGTGTTCCCTTGCAGTGGAAGTGCGGAGTTCTAACCACTGGACCACCAGGGAATTCAGTTTCAGTTTTACCAAATAAAGAGGGTTCTGGAGATGGTGATGGTAGGGCAATAATGTGATGTACTTAATGCCACTGAACTGTATGCTTAAAAATGGTTAAGATGGGGGCTTCCCTGGTGGCGCAGTGGTTGAGCGTCTGCCTGCCGATGCAGGGGACGTGGGTTCGTGCCCTGGTCCGGGAGGATCCCACATGCCGCGGAGCGGCTGGGCCCGTGAGCGGATGTGTATACAGCAGCACAGGGAGGTCTGAAATCACGCTGCAATACCGTTTACAGAAGTTGGAAATAGATGCACACGAAGCAATCACACATGTTTTGCAAAATCACGCATACAAACAGGGTACATTCAAACATGCTAAAGGGAGGAAAGGGAGTGGGGAGTGGAGATGAGAGGCACTAAATGGATTTCTAGAACATGACCTGGACCTTGCATAACCAAGGATGATAATGTGACGAGCTGAGGAGGATGACTGATCCAGCGTTCTGAGCCTGGGGTGAAAAACAAAACGAACGAAAAGAGGGAAAGTAGTCGATCCCATAATGCCACATATATAATTTTAAAATTCATACCCACAAAGCAATGCTTGCATATTTTAGGCACAATAAATACAGAATAAAAGACAAAAGCACAGCTGACAGCTGACAGTGGTAGGAGGTGAAAGTGGAGGATGGACTAAAAGTGAATAGACACAAAAATGAACAAGTCAGTCAAGGGCTGGGACTGGTCTGGACCAATTATGATAACATGTCATTAACTGAGGAGTTGGCTAATCCCACTCTCACCACCCAAGGAACAAACGAGCCCCAAATAGTCATAAAGCATCAGGCCTAATTCACCTGCATTAGTTAAGACTCTGTTACAACCAATTGGTACCCACTGAGTTGTCTTAAACCCAGACAGGGCCACTTTCTCATAAAGAAGCTGTGGGGTCTCCCGGATCTGAAGGCTCGTGGCAGGTCGGGTCTATGCCAGCCCAGACGCGGAAGGCATCTGTCTTGCTGTTTCTCTCTGAGTCCCTGCTTCCTTCTCTGTCTTTAGATCCACTTTCTCTGTTTCTACTCAGAGAATAATAGCCATTCCTTATGGTGTATCCTCAAACCAGACCAACATGCCTCCATTTGCAAGAATGAAGAGCTTCATCAGTTGACCTGGACAGATTTCTATGAGATATTCTTAAATAAGAGAAAAAGAACAAGGTGCAGAAAAGAGTGTGCAGATCCCATTTTTGTAAAGCAAAGAATAGTTGGAAAAAATCCCAACCACTTGCATATATTTGCATGTATTACATAAATATAAACATAGATAAAAATATAAGGACAAATCAGGGTATTTTGAAATGATACATTAAGGGGTGTTAACCTGGGTTAACCTCATGTTTGGTTACAGGGGTGATGCAGGTGAAAGTGGGAGGAAATAGGAACAAGGGAACCAAGCACTGTACTAAAAACTGCACACTAACACATGTAAAATTATGTATAAAGAGGAAATTAAGCAAAAGGATAAAGAAAGAAAAAGAGGGTGCAAAAGAGAAAGACATAAAAATGTATCCAGGCTGAGACTGAAATCCTTAGGTCACATTCCAAATCCTTAGGTCACATTCCAAATTCCCAGGGAAGAACTCTGATTAGTCCAGTTTGGATCCAAGGCCACCTTTGGACCAATCAGCTGTGACCAGGAAGCAGAATCATTGTATATAAACATGTCTGTTCCCATTTCTGTATGTAGAGGGGATGAGAGGAAAGGTCCAGTAACCTGGGGGGTGCTTGGGTAGCTAATCACATAAAACAAGTTTTCCACTAATTCTTTTTCTCTGAATTTCTAGGAACTTTAAGGAGAAGAGGGGCATGAACCAAGTAAACTCTGCGTACAGTTTAGGAATTAACCAGGTGAGTGAGGCAGGGACGACATAGGCAAAGGTTCCGGGGCACAGCAGAGCATGGGACCATCAGCGATCTTTCAGTAATTCTGGGTGGCTGAGTGGGAGGAAAAACAGTAAGAGACAAGATGAGAGTAGAGACATAGGCAGGGGCCAGTGAAGGACCTTGGTCACCCTGGTGAGAGAGGAGGTCAGCAAGTTTACAGGACGGATCACATGGAGTCTGGCATGCCATTGTAAGGACTAAGCTTTTCCTGGAATGAGATGAAAGCCACTGGTGGGCTTTGAGCAGAGGTAGCACATAGTCAGACTTAGGTTCTAACAGGAAGGAGGTGCCACTGATATCTGCTCCCCAAACTCAGTCAGGCCATACAACAGACTGATGTATGTTACTTCTTCTCTGGAGCAGTTTCTAAGGTAAGAATTCAGCCCAGTCACCCCGAAATACAGCAGGCCATTAGCCTCCTATCTTAATCAGATCTTTCCTATGCTATTAAGCAATTTGGGGCCATTTCTAGAGAAGATTTTGTTATTTCCCTAAATCTCTGGCTGCTTCATTTAGACCTGGTGTTTAGGCGGAATGCAATTAACACATTCCAAACCTGGTTTCCCCTGAAATCCAATCAATTGTAACTCGTTTTTAAATCATGCCGCTTTCTCTAATTGTGAGCTGCAGCCTCCACAGAATAGCGATTTAAGTCAATTATTGCCTCGCCTGCATGAAAATTGTGCTATTTATGTTGGCAGTTCCCCCACATTACTGATGAGCTTCCTCCAGCTAATGGAATAATGAAAACACAAAACAGATTTACCGTTCTTAATAAGAAAGAGAGATAATGAAGGCAAATTAAAATGGAAGTTCAGATCTGCGTGGTGAACAGGTAATGCAGTTTCTCCTTTTAAATTAACACTCGAATTCTCAAATGCTGACGGCAGGGGGTGGGGAGAAACTCAAAATTCTATTAGACACAAGTGTGCCCCTTGGGTTTGGTTTGGGAGATTGCGGTCTTCCTTTGCACGTCCTGGAGTTTAGTTTACGGGACGCTGTCAGGAGCCAACCCCACTGCTGCACGGTTCCTCCATCCCCACCCCTGCACCCCCATTTATTAGAGTAAACTCATTTTCCACCAACCACCAGGTTTGGCTCATTACATGCATTAGGTCATTTAACCCTCCCCAAATTCTACAAGCTTGGTGGTGTTATTATCACCATTTTACATTAGAGGAACTTGGGGTTAAATCACGGGTGCAAGGTTCAAAGCTGCATGTGAATCTAGACCAGAGTTTCTCAGCTTTGGCATTATAGTCATTTGGGGCTGAATAACTCTTTGTAGGGGGAGGGGCGCCCCTGTCCCCCAGGTGTGACAACCAAAACCACTCCAGACATTGCCAGATGTTCTCTGAAGGGCAATGTCATCAGTGAGGCACACTGGTCTAGACTCTGGGCGTTCACCCAACACCCAGGCAGCCTCTCTTGCCAGAAAGGGCAAGCAATGTGGGCTTGGGATGTGGGAGACTGGAGTCTGCATCCTGCCCCTGCCTCACTGTGGGATCCAGGACAAATCATGGCCCCTCGTGTGGGCCTGGGTTTCCTGACCTGTCAAATGGGTGTAATAACACCAGAACCTGGAATCTGGTTTGGCTCGAGAGCTTTGGCCAAGGTCATAGACAATCTGGTCAAGTGAGAAGCAACAGTGCAAGGGGAGGGTAGAGAGAAGAGGATCAGATAGATACCAGGGGCCAGGCAAGCCAGCTGGGGGTCCAGTCTGGCAAGAGGTAAGGCCTCAGGGAGGGCCAGTAGCTGGCAAAGGCAGGGCCAGACTCTGGGAGGCCAGGAGAGTTAGACCCTCCCCCACCCGCTCCCCTGCCTCCCACCCCTCCCTCCCTACCCTCTTCCACCTCCTCTGCGCCAGCCATTCAGTGTCATATACCCAGTTACCCCTGTACTTCTGCTGTGCACTTTCTCCTGTACTGGGGCAGGTGCTTCTGAGTGCCGCTGTGGAGGTTACCAGAATCACAACAGTGATCATAATAAATATGAAAATGGTAGCAATGCACATGAAGGGCCATGCTGAACCCTCCACGTGCCTCATGCCATGAGGTCCTCCCAGTGGCTCTGTATTCTTATCCATATCAGCCCAGTGGGACCGCCCATCGCTAAGTACCCCAGAGGATGAGGAGAGAGAACAGAGTCCTCTGAGGCCAAGGCAAAAGAAAGAGAAAAGGGGCATTTGCTAGTACGAGCTGCCATTTATTGAGTGCATACTCTATGCCAGGCCTTATCCTAAGTACCTTAAATGGTTTCACTCATTCACATTCACTGCTCACCATAACCTTTTTTTTTTTTTTTTTTTTTTTTTTGCAGTACACGGGCCTCTCACTGTTGTGGCCTCTCCCATTGCAGAGCACAGGCTCCGGACGCGCAGGCTCAGCGGCCATGGCTCACAGGCCCAGCCGCTCCGCGGCATGTGGGATCTTCCCAGACTGGGGCACGAACCCGCATCCCCTGCATTGGCAGGTGGACTCTCAACCACTGCGCCACCAGAGAAGCCCTCACCATAACTTTTTATCTCTATTTCATAGAGAGGCACAGAGAGGTTAAGCCAGTTGCCAAGTTTGCACAGCTAATAAGTGGTAGAGCTATGATTTGAACCCAGGTGACCTGGCTCCAGAGTCTGTGCCCTTGACCTCTGCCCCTCAGAGCTGATGGCTGCGAAGTCCACCTGGGGAATTTAGGCCCTAATCTTACCTTAACCTTCACGTGAGTGGTTGGAGCTTCCTATCCCGAAGGGACCGTATGGGAACAGGAAGCCTCATCAGGTGGGGACTGTGGATGGGTAAGAATGGCCTCCCATGACTCAAGCTATCCCAGACCACAGGATATTTGCACAGGACTTGGATGGGTGCACCAAGAAGGACTGAGTTTGGCTTTCCCTGCAGTTCTCTGGAGACCAAAGGCAAGTTGCTTAATAAAAAAAAGCAAAAAATTACCTGAGTTTGTGGACCAAGAATAATTGAAGGACAGCACTCCATCAATAAGAAGGGGCCCAGCGTGGAGGTTGGCACGGACCAGGTGCTTCGTAATTGTTAGCTCCTGCCCTCGTTCCTTACCACTCCACCCCAACCCCCAGCTTGGCTGACCCTGCGGCTGGGGGTCTGTTTGGAGTAGTTTTGCGGTCTTCTGACCACCCCCATCTCTCACGTGCCACAGACCACTCTCCCTTGGTGACTTTCTTTTCGGAGGCCAATGCTGAGCTGTGTGACCTTGGGCAGGCTGCTCGACCTCTCTGAGCATCCACTTCCTGGGGGGTTGGGCAGGATCTGTGGACTCCCTTCCAGCTCTAAAGCTCTAGGAATCTCCACTCTGCTCCCTCTGGCCACCCTCTTCTCTCCTCTTCTCCTCCCCCCTCCTCCACCTCTATCTGTCCCTCTCCTCTGTCTGCACTATTCTCCACATACCTCTGCCCACAGCTCCAAGCCTCTTATCTGGATCATGATTTCCCAGGCATGGGGGGCAGGACAGCAAAGAGAAGACCCCTTTCTTTTCTGACAGGTTCAGGCTAGATACCAGGGCACTCGGCTTGCATTTTCCAGAACTTTCTAGCACAGGTAGAGCTCTGCTGACATCTGGTTGGCAAGCTAAATATTTACGGAGCTCCTAAGATTTCCCGCCACATTAAGCCCATTGCTTTATCTCCCGTCTGCACACAGCCCTTCTCTGTTCACCTTGGGTCAGGCATTTCCCAGAATCCTCTGGGTTTCAGGCAGCATCTCTCAGGAGGGTGATGAAACCACGTCCGCCTCTAATCACTTCCAGTAATAATAATAGTTCCTGACGTTGTATAGGATTTCTCAAAGCCCGCTTGTACACGTTATCTCACTCGCTTCTCACAATAACCCCGAGACTTAGACTTTCTTTTGAGTCCCTTTTTAGAGAGCGCTGCTAAGCCACCTGCTGCCCGGCCCCCAGCCAGAGCCATGAGCAGCCTTTCTCGGGCCATCCTCAGTGGCCAAGGGCCGGCTCATCCAGTTTCAGCTCATCTGTGGGCCCCAGGACAAGAGTATAAATGGAGGCCCACATACCCCATGCCTAATATGGAAAAGGTATAAACAAAGCTAAGCATTTTTTTTTTTCCTCCTACCTTGACAAATATGTCTGGAAGGCCAGGTTTGAATGTAGAGATCTCAGACTCCTCACAGTTTCATGCTGGAATGTGCTAGAAGCCATATTATACATGGCCTTTTTAGTTTCATGAGCCAATAAATTTTCTTTATGCTTCAGTCACTTACGTTTTTGTCACTTATGACTAGAAGTCCTGATAATACATCGCTGTGGAAGATAGACCAGAGGCCAGGAAGGTGGCTCAGTTGTCCCCTTGTGAACTGTGAAGGTCAGAGGCCCACAGTAATTTATGACCAGACCTTTTAGATAAAGAAATAGTGATAGGAAGTTGATCAAAGAAGGGCACCAAGAAAATGTATAAATCCCTGCAGAACACGCACACACACGACACTTTTTTAAGATAAGAAAATAATGCAGAAATACCGTGGGTTTACTCTCATAGACTATCACAACTCACCTGGTACAACCTCTTTGTTCTACAAATGAGGAAATGGAGACTCAGAAAGAGGCAGTGACTTGCTCAAGGTCTCACAGCTCCTGAACAGCAAGACTCATTCATCAAATCAGCAAATATTTATTGATCACAAATACTTACTGATCACATACCGTGCCCCAGATCTTTTGGGAAGCATAGGGATACCACAGGGCAGAGGTCAGCAAACTGTGGGCCCTCTGTTTTTACAAATAAAGTTTTATCGTCACACAGCCCTGTTGATTGGTTTCTGTATTGTCTGTGACTGTGTTGCAGGGGCACCGCTGAATAGCTACAACAGAGACTACGTATCATGAGAGGGTTGGGCTCAGTCTTGGGTTCTGACCACCTACAAGGTGATATACCACATCTCGAAGCTTCCACCATCCTCATTGGAAGACCCAAGGACCCTTGGGTCAGCAGGGCAGGCTTTCCGGCTCCTCTCCCCCCCTTAGAAGAGGCCAGGGCAGCAATCTTGACTTCAGAATCTTTATTGGAAAATAAACACTGTTAATGTACAAGAAATCCATCCAAGGGTCCAGTCAAAACATCCCCGTGTGGGATTGATGCCATTCTAATGGACTCCAGATGTCCCCTGGCCTCGGGGTCCCGGTGACCTGAAGGAGGGAGGAAGGTCCTGGGGGAAGAGACATGGTGGATTTGGAACCCAAAGAGGCATCTTTATCACCCCAATTTCTTTCTGGTGGAGAAGTTTGGGGGACTCCTTCACCCTGCCCTGCTCACAAGACCCCGTTGATCTCTTCCCTCAGTGGTCTCTACAGCCCCCTTCTCTTGAGTTTATTCATCCAACCAAAGGAAATACCCAGCCCCAGGGGTTAGGATTCTACTCAGAATCAGAGCCGAGGGTGACTTCCTGCTGACCAGGCTGAGCTGGAGGTCTGAGTCTCTGCCAAAGCCAGCCAGTGTGGGAGAGAGAATTGTGGAAGGAGCTGGGGGTGAGGGGCAGGGGGCTAGTTATGGGTGGAGGGGGCCAGAGAGAAGTATCAGAGCCCAGAAAGGAAGACACCATACTGGGGGTTGGAAAGGCGGCCCCAGAAATGGCTCTATTGGTAATGATTTTAAAGATTACTGTTCAAAATCACCATTTAAATACCTCTTCACTCACTCTTCCATTTAAATACCTGAGCTGGCCCCAACTCTTTCTCTCCCAGGCCTCATTTCCTGCCACACTGCCCATCACCCACTGAGCTCCAGCGACACTCGGTCTGCTTGCCGTTCCTCCAACGGGACAGGGATTGCCCTGCCTCCAGGCCTTTGCAGCTGCTGGTTCCACCGCCTGGAGAGCCCTTTCCTTAACCGGCTCCAAGGCTGGCTTGCTTTATTTGGATAAATAAATGTCATAAATGGGGAATGGATGTCATTCCCCAGCGATGCTTTCCCTGTCCTGCGTAGAACGCCTGCCTCTTCCCCATCTTATTCTTCTATCTCTTAAATTGTTTCATCTTTTTTTCATAGCACTTCTCTACCTGCTATTAGATGGTGTATTTCATTGTCTGTGTATTCATTTATTTTTCCACGTCTCCTCTCCGAGCTAGGCTGTAGGTGCCACACAGGGACTGCGTCTTGTTCGCTGCTTTGTCTCCAGCACTTAGATCGGGGCCTGGCACTCACAAGGTGCTCAATCTTTCTTGAACAACCACTGTGCTAATACATTCCTTTTTTTTTTTTTTTTTACAATTTTACAATATGTATTGATTCATGCTTTCCAGAACGTTTTTTTCAAACAATTCACCAAAGGCCAATACTCCCCTCTGCTCTCAATGCTAAGCAATTTTTTCCACCCAAAATGATGAAATAATGTATATTTTTATACCTAATCAGTTTGTGACAGCTGTGATTCTCAAACACTTTTTAAAAATAGAAGTAAGGGGGCTTCCCTGGTGGCGCAGTGGTTGAGAGTCCGCCTGCTGATGCAGGGGATGCGGGTTCAGGCCCCGGTCGGGGAAGATCCCACATGCCGCGGAGCGGCTGGACCCGTGAGCCATGGCTGCTGAGCCTGTGCGTCCAGAGCCTGTGCTCCGCAACAGGAGAGGCCACAGTAGTGAGAGGCCCACATACCGCAAAAAAAAAAAAAAAAAAAAAAGAAGATCAAAGTTGCAAACAGACCATAGGTAGTGATTTTAAAAACTGAATAGACAAAGCCTGACTCCAACTGACCAAATCACCCATCAGCTGGATTCGGCCTTTTCAGGCTACATGAGGACTTTGCTCAAGAGACCTGCACATATCAGACGGATTCCCATAGATGTCCTTAATACCACAAGCGCAGCTCCTGACCCCCGATGCTGCCAACAACAGCAGGGGCACAGAGAGGAGGCCCTGCTGACTGATTCAGTTTTATTCGTCAACACAGTTCTCTTCTCCACTCTCTTCATCAGCTTCACCTGTTTCCTTGTAAGAATCTTGGCTGTTGGTATCAGTAAGATAATTTTCTTCCCCATTCTCTCTCTCTTCTATTTTTTCTTCTTCATTAAAGCTTTCTTTATTTTCAGTGAAACTTTTCATCTTCTGATGGCTGAAGTACTCAAATATTTTTCCACTTTGGCCTTTCTCTGAAACAAACTCATCAGATATTCCTAGCGCTTTTAAGGTGTTAGAATAATGCTTTTCTGCTGTCATTCTTGCATTTTTTCTGAGCAACTCTTTCAAACGGCAGCGGCCTGTTTTTTAATTTTTCTTTTCTTTCTTCTAGTTCTCGTCGGTAGTCTCTCATCCTTTCCTTTTCACTCTTTCTTGTGGCTTGTTCTCTTCCCCTGGAGGACACCGTGGGCATGGGAGGGTTGAAGCTACAAGGCACAGACTTTGCAATTGTACTTCTTAAGGGTGACCTGCACCTTGGAGACAGATAAGGCCAACATGTTTCTTTTAAATTTTCTTCACCTGCTTCAATATCTGACAAGATTTTCTCTCTTTTAGTGGATGCACGTGAGGCTGCATGAAGGTCAGATGGTTCACAGACTGTCAGGAGTTTTGGACGCTTCTGTTCTGAATGATGTTTCTGATATCTCTCAGGACGGTCTTCAGAATCAGCAGCCTGGCACCTAACGTTGTGTTTACACTTGGACGTTTCAGCCTGTTCAGGACACTTTGGGCTTCCTTGTAGCATAACTTCTGCGAGCTGGACTACAAGGCAGAGGGGATGAATTCTGTAAAAAGTCTTGGGTTCTCTGCTGCGTCCTAACGTTTCTACAGAGCTCTTCTTCTGTTAACTTGCCATTGATAGTTGAACCATAAGTAGATCGAGGTATAGGTCTGGCTTTGAATCGGTTTGTTTTCTTTTTAGACTTAAAAAAGTCTTTCAGCTGCTTTTCCCAAATTTGCTTCTGTTCCTCCCTTGCAATAAACTTAAACGGCTTTTGCGAGGCCAAAAGAGCTTCTTCGTTTTTCTCCTTCGTACACCTCCTCCGTTCTTCATTTTGCTTGACTTTATCGTGATAAAGGGGGAGAAACACGAACGCAGGAACTGGGTTGGCTCGGAAGTGTTTCTTACTCTCTGATTCTTCTTGTTTCTTGAGCAGTTTGCGTGCCATTTCAATATCTGATTTAGATTTCATGTTCTCTTTTCTTCTGCTCTCTAATCATCATTTGAAAAGGCTCAGGTACTGTCATCTTTGGCACCCATTCTTTTGGCTTCTCTTTTTTTTTTCAAGTGCTGGCAAGTCGGCATCTTCAAACTGAGTATAATCTTCAACAGAGAAGTTTGTCCACATGTTGTTGATGAGCTCCTTAGCATAGGTCATTAGCTAATACTTTCTTGATGTAAAAATATTTAAATAACCCATCAGATCAGACTCGCACCTTGGGAGAGTTGACCGCCCCCAACGCCGCTCCTGGACTGCCCCAATGCCTGCCCTCCCCCACCCTACGTCCCTAGAGTCAGGAGCAGGTGACCGTCTCTCTGCGATGCCGCATGTCTGATACAAAGGGCCTGAGAGCTGGGAGCATGTCTCATGCGCTCTGGTTGTCCTTCCTCACATCCCCTCACTGCCAGAGGATGACCACTAGAGAGGGCTCAACAACAACAAAGGCAGGAATAGTCATTCAGCTTAACAACACGGAGCCCTAGTTAAGCCTCACAACAACCCTGGACAAGAGGCTGCAACCATCACTACCCCATTAGCAGAAAAGGAAACTGACGTACAGAGAGGTTAAATACCCAGGGTCGTGTACCCAGCAAGTAGGGGAGCTGAACGCTGAACCACAGCTATCCTGGTTGGGGATTTGGCTCCAGGCCCGCTTGAGGCCAAAGCCAGCATCCTTGTCTTTATACAAGGGATTCTCAGTGTGCTCTGGGGTCCAGGAGAATTAAGTACTTTCCATCCTTAAATGTGACTCGGAAGGGAAAGAAGCCAGAGAGGAGAATTACCTTTGGGGACAAAGAGCAATAGAGGATCCCCTCTCACTGCATGATCCAGCCTGAGGTCTGGTCCAGCCATAGATGTCACCTTTTAGGCTGACCTTCTGCCCTCCTCCCTTATTACTGCCCAGATGTTGGAATCGTGTTTTGTGCGGGCTACAAGAAAGAGCCCTGTGCACTCTCGCCAGTCCTACCTCCCTGAGAGAAGCCAAACTTACAAATTCCCTGTAATTTGTGTGAATTTCCCATGACATACACATTCCAGGTTGGGCTATATCAGCCAGGTGGAAACAAAGGCTTCTAGAAACCTAGCCCTGGAAGGGGAATTAGAAAGCATTTAGCCACTTTCCCTTGCTTTCACTCTGTTCTACCCTCACTACTGTTTCTTGAGCACAGAGGGCTTGCTCCTGCCCCAGGGCCTTTGCATTTACTATGCTTTCCATCTGGAACACAGTTTATCAGTAAGGCCTTTCTTTTTTTCTTTTTTTTTTGCGGTACGCGAGCCTCTCACTGTTGTGGCCTCTCCCATTGAGGAGCACAGGCTCCGGACGCGCAGGCTCAGCGGCCATGGCTCACGGGCCCAGCCGCTCCGCGGCATGTGGGATCTTCCTGGACCGGGGCACGAACCCGCGTCCCCTGCATCGGCAGGTGGACTCTCAACCACTGCGCCACTGGGGAAGCCCCGATAAGGCCTTTCTTGACAATACAGACCCCCACCTTCCACCAGCGCTTCTGCTCCCCTTCCTCACTTTATGTTTTCCCAGAGGATTTTGCACGTCCTGACATACACAGTACTTTACTTATTATCACGTATGTTACCTTCCTCCCACCCTCTGGGATGTCAGCTTCGTGGGGGCAGGGGTTCCTCTCTATTTGGCTTCCTGCAATATATCCAATGTCGGGCACCTAAGAGATGCCCAACGCACATTTGTTGAATAGATCGAGTTCAAGGGCATCCCACTTTACAGATGAGCTGATTGAGGACCAGCAGAGCGAGGGACCTGATCAAGCCATGAGATCAATTAAAGTCTATACAGTGTCCTTCGGCTGCTGGAACAAGTCAGAGACTTGGTGGCGTAAAACAAAGAAATTGATTCTCTCACGGTTCTGGAGGCCAGAATATGAAATCACAGTGTCGGCAGGGGCTGTGCTCCCTCCGAAGGCTCTCGGGGAGGATCCTCCTTGCCTCTTCAGCTTCTGGGGGCCCCAGCATTCCCTGGCTTGTAGCTGCATCCCTCCAAGCTCTGCCTGTCTTCACGTGGCTCCAGGGTGAGTTTATCTCGAGACCCTTAAATACTCACATCCGTAAAGACTCTATTTCTAAATTGGACCACATTCTGAGGGTCCGGTGGACACAAATGTGGAGGAACACTGTTCAACCGCTACACTGGCAGAGCTGACAAGAACCCAGGTCTCCCCCAGCCACAGCCCCTAGGGGGCTTCACCAGGGACTCCGCTTCGAGAGGCCGGGTTGGCAGCCGTCAGCTGTGGCTGTCAGTCTCCCGTGAACTTGTCAAGAAGGAGAGGGAAAAAATAAACTCTGGGGTTAATGAAAGCGCTGAGATGATCTGGTCTGATCCCCGTAATCCCCCACTCTGAGCTCGCCTTTCCATCATCAGTCGAGGGTTCTTTTTTTCCTTTCTATTTCAGAGTTTCCCCAGAGAAGCAACTCTTCCAAATTTAATAAACTTCCCCCGCCCCCAGCTTTCCCTGACATAATGTAACAGCAGGATGATTTTCAAATGTCTGTCTTGACCCCATGATTGATGAATCCCAATGAGCGAAAAATGAGGGGTTGGGGGAGATGGTGGCGAGGGGATGAGACTGAGGCCGCTGGTGTGTTTGCATCTGTGCAGGATGCCTGTGAGTGACCGCGTGAGCGGTCAGCAGGGAGATGTGTACGGGAGTGTCAGGCGGGCGTGAGGGGGATCAGGGCTGTGTGTGAGTGGAGACGTGTGTGGGTAGGCTGCTGCTGGTGAGCGTGTAGATGTGAGTAGAAATGAGCACACGTGAGTGCACATGCATGTTTGCGATTGGGTGTGCGTGCTTGTGTGCATGAGTGCATGTCAGAATGTGGGTGTGTTGGAGTACGTGTGTCCAGGCAAAGGATGTACGTGTGCATGTGGGAGTGTGTGTGCTTAAGTGTCCATAGGTCAATGTGGGTGCAGGTCTGAAGGGTGTATGTGGGCCTGTGGGAGTTTGGGTGTGTGAGTGTGTGATGGAGGATGTGTTTGAAGGTTACAACATGGGGACTGGGGTCAACACCAGTGTATTGCATCCTTGAAAGCTGCTAAGAGAGTAGAGCTTGAACGTTCTCACCATAAAACAACAACAAAATGGGAATTACGTAGGATGAAAGATGTGTTAATTAACCTTATTTTGGTAAGCATGTCACAACACATACGTGATCAAATCATCAGATTGTACACCTTAAACTTACACAATGTTATATGTCAATTATATTCCAATAAAGGTAGAAAAAAATTGGTGAGACCAAAAACAGAACCCTGAACATCATGTTAATATTAAAAATAATATCCAGCTTCCCACACAGTCTGCCCTCTCCCTCGTTTTCTCTCTGAACTCACCTTGTACCACTCTACCCGCTCATTCTCTCTCCTCCATCCACACCAGGCTTCTTGAACACAGCGGGCTCATGCTTGCCTCAGGACCTTTGCACTTGCTGTTTTTTCTCCCTGGAATACTCGTCCTCCAGAATCCCACATGGCTCCCTCCCTCACCTTTTCCTGGCTTTGGTCAAATGTCACCTTATCACAGTCTCCAGCTGTGACCACCACTGTCATCCCCCAGCACTCCCAATCCTCCCTCCCTAGGGTGGGGCAGAAGGACAGACCAGGAAGAGGGAGAAGAGGGGCAGCCAAAGGTGAACAGTGAGTTGGTGACTATAGGAAAATTTCACGGGCTTGACAAGCTATCCCAGATCGCGTAAAATTCTTTGTTGTCAAATTTTGGAAAGGAAGTTTTTTAGAAGGTTTGGCTGGAGGGGAGTTTAACAATCATCTAACTTCATGCTTCTTAAATGATTTGTGGTCATGAACTAGCATTAATCGTCTCTGGATAACAAGTAACAAAAATATAAGACTTCAAACTGGCTTAAGCCAAAAAAGCAGATTTGTTGCTCACGTAACTATAACATCCAGAACCAGAACTGGCTTTAAGCTTGGCTGGGCCCAGGGACATACTTGTGTTGTCAGGAACAGCCCCTCTCCGTCCCTCAGCTTTGTTTTCCTTTGTGTTGGCTTCAGACCCAGGTGGCCCTCTTGGTCTGGTGGCCTCGAGTGGTCTTGGGCTTTCAGTTAGCTTAGCAACCCAAGTTCATATTCACGCAGCAAGAATCCTGGGATGGCACTCACTGCCCTGGCTTGAGTCATCTGCTCAGGCCAGAAGGATGGCTTGATGCACAGGGTGTAGCGAGCATCTATGATTTTTGCCGACCAGCATGCTTTCCCCGAATAACATAACCCTGATTTTCCTCCGGGAAGACACCTTCTCCCCAACTGGAAGTCGACAAGCCAACCAAGCAATCAGTGCTCCTGGCCACAGTGATTGGTTCAGGGCGATCACATGTGTCTTAGTTTGCTCGGGCTGCTATAACAAGAAGCCATAGACAGGGTGGCTGAAACAACAAGCATTTATTTGTCACAGCTGTGGAAGTAGGGAAGTCCAAGATCAAGGTGCCAACAGATCCAGTGTCTAGTAAGAGCCCTCTTCCTAGTTTGCTGACAGCTGTCTTCTCATCATGTCCTCACATGGCAGAGAGCAGTAAGAGAGGAAGCAAGCTCTCTTGTGTCTCTTCTTATAAGAGCACTAATCCCATCCATGAGGGCTCCACCCTCATGACCTAATTACCTCCCCAAAGGCCCCACCTCCTAATAACATCCCATTGGAGACCAGGGCTTTAACATATAAATTTAAGCAAGGCACAAATACGCAATTCATAGCAACATGACTTCAGCCAAGCTAGACAGGCCAATACAAGTGAATCCTACGGCTTTTTCTTGAGCAACTGTCAGAGGAATTTGTTTCTCTCTGTCTCGGGACTTGGCATCATGAGGGTGTCAGACTTGAGCTTGACTTCCCAAAGGGAAATTCCATCTCGGAATCAACCCAGGGGAGGCAGCATGGAGACTGAAGTCATTTGGGCACTTGCTGTGCCTGAAGCCAGCACCCCCCTCCCCGGGTTTTTTAGTTATAAAACTCAATACATTCTTGGGGGAAATGGGAAGCTATTGTTGAAGGGGTACAGAGTTTCTCCTTTGGAATGATAAAAAGGTTCTGGAAATAAATAGTGATGGTTGCACAACCCTGTGAAAGGGTACTGAAAGCCACTGAATTGTACACTTTAAAAATCATTAAAAAGGTTAAATTTATGTTATGTGTACTTTACCACAATAATAAAACCCCTCCAAGTACCAATACATTCCTTATTTGTTTAAGTCCGTTTGAATCACATTCTTCCTCTTACAACAAGTTTGTGGCGCCACTAGTTACCTGCCTTTGACATATCAAGATATACCTGTCCCGGGGCTCCTCCCCTCATGGGTTCCACTGGCAACTGACCAAGCATCTGGATGAAGATTTTAGCAGGTGCCAATGTGCTTAGCTCTTCTGGGTATCACGGGTTGTGTATTCATCCGGACTCTGTAGCGAGTTCAAGTCCAAAGGCGGGGCTCCAGTAGTGGGCGTTCAGTGGTGGGAGTGAGCTGGCTTCCCCACAAATCCACAACAGCTTCATTCAACAAGCGGCACTTCCTGAGATCCACCCCCTGCCTCTGGGAGCGGCGAGCCCCCAGCACACAGGGCTGCAGGAGCCTCCAGGGAGTCTCCCTCCCAGGGGAGCGGCCTCTCTCCCCCGCCTACAAGGAAGCGGACCATGACAGGCCAGACGTCCGTCCCACTCACCCCTCTGCTCGGCCCTAAGTGCTTCCCCAACCGGATTTTTATCCCTTGGGGTAATTACATGTGATTTCCTGGTGACAGATGCTGTCAGATTCCGAGGCCCTGCAGTTGCGCGCCCCCTCCCTCCCTCCTTACCTTGTCTGGCTCCCTTCCTTCGCCTCCCGACCTCCAAGTGGTTATTAAAGTAATAAGCAGCATTTCTGGTCCAGCTGCAACATTTCTGACGGTTCCTGCCACCGTCCTAGACAGGGGACTTCCCCTCTCCCTTCAGGGGCTGGATAGATCTGCCCCAGACGGCCTCCTCTCCAATTTCTCTAGCTCTAGGTCATCCGCTCATTCATTCATTCATTCGTGCATTCATTTTGGCCACTGCAACCTCACTGACCTAATTTCTTACCTCTTTTGCTTGATCGTGGGCCCCATCACACTCACTCCTTTCTGCTCCTCCAACGTGCCCATCTTTCCCTTCTCCCCTTCCCATGCCAACCCCAGCCTTTGCATTAGTTGTGTTCTGTGCCCAGAACACCTCTCCTTCAGAGCTTCCCGTGGCTGGCTTCTCCTCATTCTCCAGCTCTACCCCAGATGTCATCTCGGAAAAACCTTGCTTGACCACCGGGTCTAAGACAGCCTTCCCCCTCCAGACACTTTCTAAATCATGGCTCTGTTTAACCCTTCGTGGCATCAGCATTACCTGATGATCTACTGATGTGCTTGTTCATGGTCTGCGGTCCATTCCGATCAGAGGAAACGGTCATTTTGACAGAACCCGGTCATTCTGTTCCTGGAGACCAGAGCCAGCTCTGGCCCCAAGTTGGTGCTTGGAATCTCTGAGTGTCTTTGGTTGGGTCTCCACAGAAGCAGACACTGAGACAGGGATTCAAGTGCGAGAAGAGTATTTGGGAAGAATGGGAAACACCACTAAGGGAGTGGGGAGGTGACACGGGAAGGAAGACAGACCCCGTGGCGGGTGGTATCAAGCAGGTTTCCACGGTGGGCAATTGGAGCTTAATCCCATTAGGATGCTTGGGGTAACCATGGAGAACGCACACCTTAGTTACCCTCCCCCAGGGAGTGAGCAAGCTGGAGTCATTCCCAAACTCCAATCAGTCATTAGTTGAGGGTTGCTCCCAGGAGAGGAGGGGGCGTTAATTCCTTGGTACCTCCTACCTACCACCTGCAGGGCAGAACTCATCATAGGGGCTCGTGAAAGCCCTCAGGCAAAGAATGCAGGTGTTGGCACCTGGAAAGTCATTCTGGGGTGCACTGAATAAAGACCAAATGGACACAGGTGGAAGGTGGGGGGGCTGATAGTGTCTGCTAGGTGAGTAAATGAATGAATAGAAAAATGTAGTCATTCCTTAATTTCATAAGCCTGAATACCTACAATATATAAAACCTTGGCGATAGAGTGATGATATAAACAGACACAGTTCTTGGCCTGATGGAGCTGGTAGTCTGGGAAGGGAACTGAGAAAGAAACAGATCATCCCAAACTTCATTGTTTAATTTCAACTGTGGCACAGGCTCTAAGGAGACTAAGGGTCTCTGAGTGTCAAGTGGAGACCTGGGATGGGGCGGGGGCGGGGGCGAGATGCAGGGATCTCCCTGAATAGGTCACACTGAAGCTGAACCCTATGCAATAGCTTGAAGGGACAGCATTTTAGGCAGAGGGAAAAAGTTTTTTGTTTTGTTTGTTTGTTTTGTTTTGTAATGATTTTATTGGACAGCTTTGTCAAATACAGCCTTTCATGAAGGTTTTTGTGTGTGTGTGTGGTACGCGGGCCTCCCACTGTTGTGGCCTCTCCTGTTGAGGAGCACAGGCTCCGGACGCGCAGGCTCAGCGGCCATGGCTCACAGGCCCAGCCGCTCCGCAGCATGTGGGATCTTCCCGGACCGGGGCACGAACCCGTGTCCCCTGCATCGGCAGGCGAACCCTCAACCACTGCGCCACCAGGGAAGCCCCTCATGAAGTATTTTAAGGGAGCGGCAGAGAGGAGGAGGGGCATGGAATAAAGCTCACTTGTCTTCTGACTAGCACACGCTCAGCAGGACCAGTGTTTTGTTTTTTTCACATTCATTTAAATGATATATTTGAAACTGGAAGTGCTATCACAAGATAAGCGTTTGCCTTTGCATCTCCCAAACAAATCTTGACAGTGGGGCTTTTTGGGGTCCACGTGGCGAAGTTTTCCTGGGCAGGATAAAGTTTTTCTAGTATTATGAAGCCTCTGAGAGAGACGAATGATTTGTTTGAGAATTACTTCATTGGATCCATCTGACTGTCAGTACGAACATGAAGCAGCATCGCCTCCATGGCGCCTTCCACGTCTCCACCCCACTTTGTTTCTTCATCGCTGATATCACCACTTGCCCAATTGTTCATGCTCTGTTTATCATCTGCCTCACTGGAACGTCAGATTCTTGAGAGCTCAAACGTGGCTCTGTTCCCTGCAATATCCCCGCCCCTAGAACAGTGCATGGAGCATAGTTGGTGCTCAGTTAATATCTGTCTAAATAAATAAACACATGAACAAAAACATGAATGAATGAATGATTCTGTCTCCACTACCAGACTGTGTGCTACATGAAAACAAGGACTGTGTCTGATTTGCAGTCTAGGCTGCAAGAACCAAAATTCCCAATCAGCAATGGCTTAAGTACTCAAGACATATAATTTTAACAAGATTTCAGGAGCAGTCATGCTCAATCAGACTTTTTTTTATTGTCACGATAGAGATGTGGGTGCTACTGGCATCTAGTTGATGGAGACCAGGAATGCTGCTAAACATTCTCTAAGGCACAGGACAGCTCTCCACAACAAAGAATTATCTGCTGCAAAATGGGTATTGAGCACTGAGGTTGAGAAACTCTGGTCTAAATGGAAGTTTCAGAGTCTAAATGGTTTCAGAGTTTGTTCAACAGTTCAACAATGGCAGCACTTTGAATCTGTGCCTCTGTGATTCTCCAGGGTTTCCCGTCCTGGTTATAATATGATTGCCATGGCTCCGAGCATCACACTCATCATTCCAAAGAGAAACAAATCTCTCTTCTCTCTCTCTCTCTCTCTCTCTGGAAAATCTTTCATTATATAGCCAGTGACACACCCTGGGTCACATGTCCACACCTAGTCCAACTGTCCAAGGAAGACTGAGTTGCTGTGATTGGCTTGGATCAATTGACTCACCTTCTGGGACTGGACCCTGTGCCTGGGAAAAAGAATCAGGGTATATGAGTAAAAAAGAAGGGGGAATGGCTGTTGGATAGTCAAGTCAATCAGAAGTATCCATCACTGAAAATAATTTCATTTTTGACTTCTTATTGTTCCTATCGACAAACAAGTAAAAAATGCCTTGCTCTTCTTCCAGTTATTGCCCACCCAGAACTCCACCTCTGCCAACTTCACCCCACTTCCTCTGCTTGCTGGAGAAAGGAAGCTTACTGTCCCCCATCAGATCGCATCGGATCCTAGGTTCGCCTTTGAACCCAGATCACTCAGACACCTCTTCCAATGTCGCCTCAATGAAACTCCCCTTCTTCCCGCCAGAAGTCTCTTACTGGCTGGACAGATCTAAGCTGCTGGCAGCAGTGGCACAAACATCCAAGTTCACCAAAGAGGCCTGACCTCAGGAAAGTGGGAGTTAAGCAGCCTGAGCCCATGCACAAATGCCAGACAGCTGTGCACATCTTTGGGGGTGGAGACGAAAAACAGATACTTAATGTATCTTGTTAGAAATGAGGATTTTCTGGTTTGGTTATGCCTGTCATTCCGAATGTGTCTCTTCTATTATTTACAGCATTTGTGCACCTGACCTTGTCAGTTTCACCCCCAGAAGCAACTTGGTGAACCATCTTCAAAATCCAAAAAGAGGCTCAGGGGAGCTCTCTGTCCAGACTCAACCTCTCAAGGCTTTGTTGGAAGATAAGTCTGGGTGAAGATGCTCATGTAGGAAAAGATTTGGGAAGCTGTAGACAACGCTTCTCAACTCGGGGCAGAGGCAAAGCAAGCTGATTTCTTGATTTCACCCTCTTTTGCCTACACCCCCAAATCTGTGGATGGCCCCAACATCCAACCCATTCTGAGTCCCCCAATCGCAAGTTTATCCTTTCCTTCTCTCATCCTTTCCATCAGTAAACCCTATTGGCTCTTAATAAAGCTTATTTCCCAAACCCATCCAATTCCCAGCACCTCCATAGCCATCACTCTGGTCCAAACCACCATCATCTCTAAATTACTGCAGTTACCACCTCATTGGTCTTCTTGCTTCTATTCTTGCCCCCCGTTCTAAGCCAGTCTCCGTACAGCAGCCAGAAAGATCTTTTTAAAAAGAAATCAGGTCAGCTCCCTACCTTTCCTCAAATCCACCAATGACTAATTATTGCATTTAGAATAAAACCCAACTTCCTGGCAATGACTTGCAAGCCCTGCATGATTGGTTCCCTGGGGGCCTCTGCTCCAGCCACGTGAGCTCTGGTCTGCTCCCTAATCACTGCAAACCGAGTCCTACCTCACAACCATAGAGGATGTCCTTCCTCACCCAGGAATGCTCTGTCCTCAGACTTTTCTTGCCATGGCTCACTCCATGTCATTCATATCTTTGCTCCAATGCCACATCCTGAAAGACTTCCTGAGCATCCCAGTCTACACAGCCAGCCTACTCCATCAGTTACCATGACATCATCCCATTCTATTTCCTTCATAACTTCCCCTCTGTTGATTTCTTTACTTGGTGACTACTTCCCTCCCTTCAGTAGACTGTCCCTTCTGTGAGAACAAAAGCCATTTCTAACTCTTTTGACACTGTTTTCCCAAGTGCTTAGAATGGTACCTGGCACATAGTAGATGCTCAGTAAATTATTGTTGAATTGATTAACGAAGCCCATTAGTGGCCCTTTCACCAGAGAGTTCTCCCGATGTCCCCAGCCCCCAGAACTCCTGCCCTCTCTGAATCCCCCCAGTCCTGGCTGTCTGGGAGCCTGCTCAGAAGGGAAGATGATGCCCTGGGAATGCCCTACGCTCTCAACTAGACTCCAAGCTCATCAAGGACAAAGCCTGGACTAGATACAGCTCTGTCCTCCCCTGAGTAAACGCTGGATACTCAGTGGATGGAGAATTCTGTCTCTGCCTCAAAACAGTACTGAGCACCAAGAAAAGACCAGTTCTTTTTCTTTGTGAACTCAAAACTGCACGGCATCTGCCCCAAAGCGCAACCTCTCTGATGCTATGCTTCCGAAATTGTCACACAAGTGTGAGGCAAACTGCAATGGGAGGGGTGTTTCCTGTTGTATTGTCAGTCCTGGGGAAAAACTGGAACTTACCTAAAAACTGCTTGTTAAGGGAATGGCTACGTGTACCATAGTTCTCCCAGTATGACGGAATACTCTGCACCAGTTTAAAAGACACAGAAGTGCTTGGACGCTTTGCTATTTCTTGAGGCACTTGTCAGGCACTGTGCTAAATATTTGGGATATAATGGGGAGCAAAGAGGACAAAAATATGTGCACGAGTTGAGGAAGACAAACAAAAAACTAAGTCAAAGAAAGAATACGGCAGATGGGGACAAGTGCTATGAGGAAAAATAAAACAGGAAGGGGTCAGGGATCTGCCTCGTCTACAAAGTCACGTGGGGATAAGGGTCCTGGGAAGAGAGGGTGATCAGGGTCTGGGCTTCCTGGGGTAACTGATGGAGATGGGAGTCAAAGATTAGTTTTGATGGTCTCGAGGCAGATAAAGGTGAGCAGTGGGTGTGTAGGGGAGGGGAGGAGGGGGTCTTGCTGAGAAATTGCAGAGCCCATGGCCACCTCCCGTGCAAGCTGACAGAAGGAGGAGGTCTGTGGAGGCAGGTCACGTGGGCCTCCTTTGTTGCCCCTGCAGGATGCTTCTCACGTGCTACCCATGGAGGATGACCCTTGGGGGTGAATCCGGGGGCTCCCCTCTCCCCTGGCTTCCTCTGGGTTCAACCAGAGGGAAGCCCCAGCAGGAGATGAGAGCACAGAAGCAGAGTGAGGGCAGGGTCTTTATCCCCTTTTGCTCCCTGCCAGGCATTACAGTCTCTCTCCACACATCACATCATGGTTCTGGTGGCTCCTCCCTCCCTGCATCCCTTCTGGCCTGAAGAGGTAAAGGTTCCCCACGGCTGGTACCCCAGGTGCACAGCATCGTTCTACATGGCTTTCCCTGCCCCCCACAACTTTGTAAATATCTCATTCATTGCGCTCCCCTCTATGACCCAGACTGAATGTGCCGTCTGTTTCCTGCAGGATCCTGCAGACACACAGGGTATGATCTCCTTAGTTATAAAAACTAAAATTACCCAGAGAATTATTTTGGAAGTGACCACTAAGCCATCAATAGTCACTACCCGCACGAGGTAAGATAAGGGTGTTTGCTTGTTTTCATAAGGAATATGTATTGGTTTTGTAAGTTAGAAAGTACAGGACTGGAAACAAAGCCCCACTGGACCCACGGAAGCCTGGACAGAGCCCACACTCTCCAGACTGGCAGAACTGACGAACGTCCTTCTTGGGGTATCCGGGTGGACTTCAGGGATGGTCTGACTTGAGACAAGGCCAGGGTGCATTGAACACCAGCTTCTAGAACTTGCTTGGAAAAGTAGCACATGAGAAGCATCCTCTGCCAGGTTGCCTGTCCTTCCCCAACACATGACGCATCACTGAATAGACAAGATGGAAGAGACCAGCCATACACTGGAAGCTTCGGAGCTCGCTCTTTTTGAATTTTCCAATAATCATGATGCAAGAAAACTGGCATTGACAAAAATCACAGCTATTTGACACTCATTTTCTAAAATTCCGCTTTAATCCACTTCTGGTTAAAGTTCACGACGTCCCTTTGGTCTGCATGTGCTCATCTACTAATTGTCGTATTTTGGGTACTTATATGATTTTACCTTCTGTAAGGGGTAAGTGCTGTGTACCTCTTAATTCTTGCACTGCACACTAGGACTAGCTTCTTAGAATCCATTCACGGTGTAGTGCACATGCCTCGTCCATTGCTCAGAACTGCAAGAGTACCTCCACCTTTTATCCATCTACTTCCCCGGTAATGAACGCCCAGGTAATCTCTCCTCACCACCACCACTAATGCTGGAATGATGTCCTTTAATGACCTTCGTGAGCATTTGTCTTGGATTGATACCTGGGAGAAGAACACCTGGGTCCTGTATTTTTGCATATACTCAACTGGACTCGGCAGCACCTGTCAGCTCTTTAGAAAGGCTGGATCAGACTACCCTCCCACCAGAACATTTTTGCTTTACCCATTTTTTATTACCTTTTTTATTTTGAGTTTCCACTGTTAGGTACACCAAAATTCAAGGTTCTTTTTTGGTGGGTTTTTCCCTCTTGTTCACATGCAATTTCCCCCTTTGTCCTCTTCAAAGCTCTTCACCTTGAATTCCGTTTTGTTGGGCCCCAGGGCCGGAGTGCTTCCTAGTTTTTCCATGCTGCCTTTCTGACGCAAAACTCGCGCCTGCTAATCCCATGTGATCAGGATTTATGTCAATGCTCATAGCTCATGCATGCCCATTGTCAAGATGGGATAATTCCTCCTGATGGATTCTTCAAAGCAACAGACTTTTGCCGGCAAAGAAAAAGCGACTGACTAAGAAATGTAGTGGACCTCTGTTGGTTATGTCTGCCCAGAATCCATTCCTTCTTCTGGCTCTAGAACCCCAGTTATCATCTGGGAAATCCATCCCTCCCCTGCTTCTAGTCTATGAGGATGCATCTCTCGCCTGATCCAAGTCCTGGCCAATCAGAGTATTCTACTCTCCTGGCCACAATGATTGGTTGAGCAACAGCCAGTTGACCCATGCCATTTCATAAAATTTTAACCCAGGATATTAGATGGAAATTTTTAGGAAGAGGTGCTCTGTTTCTTCTGAGGTTTCTAAGCTTGGGGATTAAAATGTGGAACTGCTGGAAGCCACTTTTGCCATGACATGGGGAAAGCCTGCTTGAAAAGAGAAACAGCTGACAGAGAGACAAAGAATCAAAAATTCATTATATCATCATCTTCTGGGCTACTGGATTCAGCCATGCCTGAAACCCACTTTCCCCTGTTTTTTGTTTTTTTTTTCAGATAGATGATCCAGTAAAGTCTCCTGTTTCTAATAAGATAACTTGAGCTGGATTTCTATCACATACAGCTGAAAAGTGCCCTAAGACAGTGAGTGGTAGAGAGTTTACCCCAGCGCCTATTGGAAAAAAAAAATCCTCGTCCATCAATTATCTATTAGGCCCCTGCCCACTCTTGAAGCTCATACCTTCCCTGGCTTTCCCACACACACTCTGTTCCAGCTACTCCAGCGTCCTGGCTGTTCCTGGAGCACACCAGCTTGTCCTACCTCAGGGCCTTTGCACTTCCTGTTCCTTATGCCTGAAGTGTTCTATTGCCCAATCGTCACCTCACCATTTCCTTGTCATGCTTCAGGACTCAGCTCAGATAGTGACTCCTCAGAGGGTCCTCCTTGACAAGCCTAACCAGATGCTCTCCCATCACCCTGCTTTCCAGCTTGGCTCAGCCATCCCACCTATGGGATGCCTTCCTGCTTATTGATTCCTTTACTTGGTTACTATTCGTCTCCCCCAGTACAATGAAGCTGTTTTTTCACCACCATAGCCCCGATGTTTAGAACAATGGCTCATGGCAGATGTTCAATAAATACAATCAAACTAGTGAAGGAAGGAAAAGCTGGGAGGGAGGGAGGGAGGAGGCAGAAAAAAAAAGGAAGGACAGATGAAAGGAAGAGAGGAAATGAGGGGAGGGGGTGTGTGGGGGGGATGGATTCACACAAATGTTCCAGGTTTAAGAGCCAGTCCCTGTTTCTTCACACACTCAGACTTGGTCCAGAACCAAACTCAGAAAATATAAGCGCCTTTGAAATCCCATCTTGGAATGTCCCTCTGGCCCGCCACTTAATTAAATGACCCCATAATGAAATTTCTCCCCACCGGGTCTATATTTAATAATTAATTGACCTCTTTAGCCCAGCCATGCTTGGAATCTCATCCATTATACATCTTTCCCTTCTGCACTCAGCACTCACCTCCCGGGAAAGCAGGGCCCAAATGGGAGAGACTTGGAGCAGTTGAAGGCTACAAGGGCCCCTCTGAGGGGCCCTAAAATATTGACCCACTGGGGCTGAATGGGGAGGGGAGGGATTGGGACAGATAAAGTCTTGGGCCTGAAACTTATACTATCTGAGGGGCCCTCTTTAAGGAGAAGACAAAACTACTAATACAAAATCTTGAACAAAAAAATATTTAGAAAAAAAGAAATGACAATTACTTTTTAAAAAGCTGACACAAACCACAAAATCCAGGGGGGGGAAAATCGATATTTTTATTAATTAACTTCCTGGCACACTTTGAGAATTATCAATCAGCGACCATTAAGATTAGTCACTTCACAAGAAAACTTGAAATGTTCTAGCTCATGTAGGAGAAAAAGTTGATCACTATTTCCCCTTTTTGACCACAGACCTCTTGATCATCTCGTCTTATAAATAGCACTTTCTACAGAGAGAAGAGAAAGGTAACTCATCCTTTCCTCCAGAAAAGTTGATCAGAAAAAAAAAAAAATCAATGGACAGTTTTTAGAAAAGTTTCTTTTGGCTTGGTAAGCTGTGATCGGTAATGTCACATACTGGGTTAATTTTCTAGGGCTGTCATAACAAAGTAGCAGAGACTAGGTGATTAAACAACAGAAATTAATTTTCTCGCAGCTCTGAAGGCTGGAAGTCTGAGATCAAGGTGTCGGCAGGGCTGGTTTCTTCTGAGGCCTATCTCCTTGCCTTGCAGATGGCCGTCTTCTCCCTGTATCTGCACATGGTCTTTCCTCTGTGCCTGTCAGTGTCCTAACCTCCACCTCTTATAAGGACACCAGTCATATTGGATTAGGACCCACCCTAATGACTACATTTTAACTTAATTACCTCCTTAAAGACCCTATCTCCAAATACAGTCACATTCTGAGGTACTGGGGGTTAGAACTTTAACACAGGAATTTGCGGAGGACATAACTCAGCCCATGACACATACCTTTGTAGGATGGTTGTCAAATTTGGAGAAAACACTATCAAGTTTCTTTCCTACGTGAGTTAAAACATTTCAAGGCATTTCAAGTTTTCCAAGCACAGTGACTAACCTCAAATACCCTCTAACTGATGACTCCCATCAACCAGTCTGTCAATGCCATCCATCCTTGCGTTGTGACGATGTCTCTGGGGCCACCGTGAGCGAGAGGATTTTTCTGGGAAGCCATTCTCACACCTGGTGGACAAGCAATGACTTAAACAAGCACAAAGATATCTGTGAGCCACATAAAATATCTCATGGGGCCAACTGAATGCAATCCCAACCAAACTTCCCTTTGGTCAGACCACTAGCATGCTGCCCCAACAAGGTGGTCTTAAGGGGTAGTAGCTAAAGTAGCATACTTTTGCAGATTTCACAAAAACGTGGCTCCGTGAACACGGTGTTAGGGTTCTTCCCAGGGTTTTAGAAGGTGCCCAGGTGAGTGACGGGCCCTGAAGTGTAAGCTTCATTAACTTCACTGGAAATCTGCCTCCAAGGGGGTCCATGTTCTGAGCTTCCCCTCTCTAAGCCCCACAGAGTCCTGGCCAAGGCCAGAGTTCCAAAGAGAGAGAGAAAGCAAATGGGGCTTTTTGTGTGTGATGAGGCGTGTATTTGTTTCCTAGGGTCACTGTAACAAATTACCACAAGCTTCGTGGCTTAAAACAATAAAAATGTATTCAGCCACAGTCCTGGAAGCCAGAAATCCGAAATCAAGGAGTTGGCAGGTCCACACTTGGTCCGAAGACTCTAGGGGAGAGTCCTTCACTGCCTCTCCCAGCTTCCGGTGGCTCCCGGCATGCACTGGCTTTGGGCAGCAACCCTTCAATCTCTGCCTCTGTCTTCACCTGCTCTTCCCTGAGTCTCTGTGTGTCTTCTGTTCTGCCTCTTATAAGGACACCTGTCTTTGGATTTAGGACCAAACCTAATCCAGGATGACCTCATCTTGAGTTCTTTACAGTAACGACACCTGCAAAGACCTTTATCCCAAATAAGATCCCATTCATAGGTACCATGGTTAGGATTTGGACATATCTTTTGGGGGAGTCGCTACTCAACCTACTACATGCTAGTCCTCACCAATATCCTCACCAGCCATGGCCTTAGGAGAACAGGCCTAGGCCTCAGGGATTTCGCTGAAAAGGAAAGACCACCTGCTCAGGACTGAAACCCCACCATCACCACCCTGCTTCTGGCTCAGCTTGATTTCAGCATGTTCGTCCATCACCCACTGGTGAAGCCTCTGAAAGCAAATGCTCGGGAGACAGGTTTTTCTCCAACACAGCAGAGTTGCCCCAACTTCAATCATATTCTCAGCTTCTGTGAAGATTTTTGTGTCCACAAACCACTTAAGTAATGTTTTACTATTCACTTAATATTTTTTCTTCAAATGGATTTATTTTTTAAAATTCATATCCATGAAGGGGTTTGACATGCCTCTTCTGTTTTTTTCTTAATACACACTCAACTTATTAGAACTCACAGGTAGGGAACTCTAGCTTTGTACCAGGGGGTCTCTAAGCCCAGGTTAATGAATCCTCACAGCAACTCTGCAAGGAAGGAATTTTTATTATCATCCCATTTTACAGTTGAGAAAACCGAGGTATGGACAAGGGAGGTAACTTGGGCCAGGTAATACAGGGGAAAATGGGGTGTGTGTTTGTTTTGCTCACTGTTGTCTCCCAAGAGCCCAGAGCAGTGCCTGGCACATAGTAGGCACTTTATTGTGGAATGCTGCCCCAACGCTGCAGGATCAGCGCATAGAGGGAAACAGAATATGAAATGAGGGCAGAGAGGTGTCCTGGAGCAAGACCACTTGGGCCCGTAGGCCATGGTAGGGATCAAAATCATATTCTTGTTCACTAGGAAATTAATGGAGGGCTTTCAGCCACAAGAAACAAGCTCTGATTTTGAAAAGATGTCTCTGGCTGCCACAGGGTGATGCTACTGCAGGTGAAAACTTGGCAGAGTGTCTGACGCTGAGAATGTGGGTTCCAATCAACTGGCTTTGGGGCAGCTGAGTGAGGAGGTGTCAGAGAGGTGGGGGATGGGACCAGGAGGACGCCCTTATTGGCCAGGCCAGTTGCACTGCTAAGGAGGGCCTTGCCTTGGGCCTTTAGAAATTACATCTAAATGAGCTCTCCTCTGAGTCCCAAGGACCAAGGAGCAAGCAGCTGATGGGAAGCAGAGGCTCACCTCCTATAGAGGAGAGGTTCACCATCCAATTGGACCCTTGACCACATTACTGGCCACCCTGTCTGCAGGGCCCTAAGTAACTATAAATGTACAAATCAGTCCCATAAGCATCTTAGGAAAAGCCCAGTTTGATTGTACCTTGATTGGTATTTGGCTGGGGGGGTGGGGCATGGGGGTTGGGATGGGGGTTGCATGTGCTGGGTGGTCAATAGCTACTTAAAATAGGATGGAATTTCAAAACCATGCTTCAGCCTGTCGGGGACATACCTGGTGTAGCAATAAAAATGGAAGTGGAGGGGGTCACTCAACATCACTGAGGGTCCCTTGTGGACAGCACTGGACTAGGAGTCCCTGGGGAGCTACCACTTGCTGGGTGTCGTTGGGTGCGAGGCTAGTCCCACCTGGCTTCAGTCTCCTACAGTGAGCGAGGTCACAGAGCTAAGGAGGAGACTCTGGGTGCGACAAAGCAGTTGCGGTTCTCCTCCCCGCCCCCGAGCCCACCACCTTTCCCCCTGCGCGCTCTCTCTCCACCCGCACCCCGCCCCCAGGCTGGAACACCCGGGGGAGACCGCCACGGTAATGACCCTCGACAGCTGCGCTCCCACTAAGCAGCCGCCCCTCCCCAGGCCCCGGCCCTCCGCCCCGCCGCCTCCGGAGACAGGTTCGCACCTGCTCGGGACCATTTCTCATCAATTAGGCCTTGGCAACGCTTGAATGGGGCCCGGCGAGGGCGCGTCCCGACGGCCCCTCCGCGCGCCGCCCCCGGCCTCTCCCGGCGGCCCGGCGCACACAGATGGCAGCCCGGGCGCAGCTGCCCGCCGGGCTCGCGGGGGCCCACAATCGGCCCAGTGTTCGCAGCCCCCAGGTTGGGCAGGGGGCCGGGCACACCTGCGCGGCGCAGATGGTGCCGCCCGCGGCAACAGGCACCAGAGGACCCTCCAGGGACCGGGAGGCGGGACGAAAGCGGGGGTGAGGGCCCTCCTCGCACGGTGATTCCTCGCAAAGCTTGGAATCTGGGGAAGGGGCCACCGAGAAAATGGCATTGAGCTGTGGGACGAAGCCAAGCCCTCGTCCCTTCACGTCGCCACGCCTTCCGCCCCTCGCCCGAGTGGCCTCCCCAGCCCCCTCGCTGCAAAGAGTGAGTCCCTGTTGGTAACCTAAACGCCCAACAATAGGGGATTGATTCGAAAATGTGCTGTGGTTTCTGCAAAGCACTGACATACAGCCGTGAAAAAGTATGCTAGAGAAGAAACGCAGGTCACACAGCAATATGTTCAGTGTAATCCTGCTTTGGGGATCCAAGGCTGGATCCTGTCTCCGTCGCTCTGGAGCTCTGCAAGCTTAGTGAGATCACTTCACCTTTTCCAACATCAGTTTTCTCATCAGTAGAATGGAATAATAACAGGACTATTGCAAGCGTTAAATGAGACAGTGGATTGAAAGTGTCCAGCATAAGACACAATAAGTACTTAATATTTTTTCTTATTTCTTATTATAAATATAACACATACTTATTGTTAAGAATTCACACTTTATCAAACTATATAAGGTTCAAAGCTAAAGTATCCTATCCTTTCACCTCTATCTGAAATAACCAGTAGTAACAGTTTTCTGTTTGGGTCCATGATTTTTTTCTACATTATCTGTACATAGACTCTGAAATCAAATGAGATTTGATTTAACTTAGTGGTTAAAATCTGGGACTCTGGGGGCAGACTGCATTCAAAAAACCTGACTCTGTTGTTCCCTTGCTGTATGTCCCTAGGAAAATTACTTAACTTCTCTGGGCCCGTTTCTTCATCTATAACCTTGTAGGAAGGCTGTGACATTAATTAAGTTAATGCACACAAAACATTTCAAACAGTGCAAATAGAAGTATTAGCTTTATTGTAGATACTGTTTGGTAAGTTTTTATCTTAATAGTTCTTAGATGTTTTTCTCTTCCACAAAAGTCAAAGCAATCATATTCTTTTAACAGCTGTAGAATATGCCATCCTATGATGGACCATCACGGATTGAAGCAGTCCTGTGGGAGGGGCTTTGGGGCTGGTTCCCCAGTGTTACAGCAAACACCACTGAATGCACATCTTTGTGCCCTGCGGTGAGATTTCCTGTAGTTTCAGGTCCTGGAGGTGGTGTTGCAGGAATAGGCTCTACCCAGGCTGGGACTAGGGTGAGGCCATCAAGCCACTCAACTCAGGCACAAAATTTAAGAGGACGCCAAAAAGAGCTCAGTAACCAAGAGAAATCATATTTTAATGCAGTAGTTCTAAATTTCCAAATTAATGCTAAAAACAGTTCATGATGAACAAAATATCAATTTTACAGACAGGATCTGGCAGTGCCACACTGAACTATATTGGAGCCTGTGGCCAAAGAGAAGGTATGCCTCTGTATATAGAATTTTATGTATTCTTTAATGGTCATTTTTTTCCAGAATATTTTAAAAATTTATTTTACTGAAGTATAGTTGATTTATATGTTGTGTTAATTTCTGCTGTACAGCAAAATGATTGTTATACATATAAATGCATTATTTTCATATTCTTTTCCATTATGGTTTATCACAGGATATTAAATATAGTTCCTTGTGCTATACAGTAGGACCTTGTTAGTTATCCATTCTATATATAATAGTTTCATCTGCTAATCCCAAACTCCCAATCCATCCCTCCCCCACCCCCTCCCCCTTGGCAACCACAAGTGGGTTCTCTATGTCTGTGAGTCTGTTTCTGTTTCATAGATAAGTTCATTTGTGTCATATTTTAGATTCCACATATAGGTGATGTTGTATGGTATTTGTCTTTTTCTGACTTAGTATGATAATCTCTAGGTCCATACATGTTGCTGCAAACGACATTATTTCGTTCTTTTTTGTGGCTGAGTAATATTCCATCGTATATATGCACCACATCTTTATCCATTCATCTGTCGATGGACATTTAGGTTTCTTGCATGTCTTGGCTATTGTTAATAATGCTGCTATGAACATAGGGCTGCATGTATCTTTTCGAATTGTAGTTTTCTCCTGATACATGCCCAGGAGTGGGATGGCTTTTTTCCAGAATACTGAAGTAAATAGTTGGAAAAAATATTGAAAACTAGGCATATTAAACAAACAGCATTATTTTATGTTTAAATATTTTATTTATATCCGAGACTGAATTTGTATCAATTTTACTTTCCTGGCTTTAGTGGAAGCAAACTCATCACTAATATTTTCAAAATCCACTTCTGGAAAGAAATTAACGATGAAAACAATTACATAAAAACATATTTATCAGGGATGCACATTTTCCTCTGGCCTCAGGCTCCAACATGGGTCAGGAAGGCCCTGGATATTGTCAGTTTGCCTTTGCAAAAGGTTATAACTATTGATACTCCCACTGACAGGGGACTCGGTTTTTCCGGGGATTAAGCTGCTTTCAGCAGAGGGTCATTATCTCCACCTTTGGCCCGTGTCTGAGAGGAGCCAGGAGCTGGCGTGCCTACCTGGGCTGGCTTTCTGTCCTCACTCACTGGTGAGGAAAACCCAGACAGCGCTGCCAAACCCTGGGCCGGGTCAGGTTACCGCAGGATCTGAGAGCTGCCTTATCACAGATCTGCAAAGCCCCTGCACAGCACTTCATTCTCAGAAAGACCTTTCAACTCTGAGGCAGACAAACTCTAAAAACCCTGGAGCTGTCTTGGGGGCAATGAACGCAGCTCCTGAATTGACTAGATCCAGGACCCTTGCTGAAATGATCTCATTAATGTTCCCTTACCTGTGGCCAGCAAGAGCGGCTCTGTTCCTTTGATTCTTTATTCCCTCCATGGGCACCCTGGGCCCCTGCTCTGAACAGCCTGGAGTCAAGCCCTGGGACCAAGGCGAGTTAGTCACGGTCTCTGGAGCTCAGAGGGGAAGACAGCAGGGTAAACAAAGAGTTTCTAAGACCTATTCATGTCTGTTATTATCTCACCACTTTGTCCCGGGAGAGTTGGGAGCACTTGGGCCAGATACAATTGGATGTCAATGGGCATCTCAATCTTATATCCAAAGCAGTAACAGTAGTAGTTGTAATAATAGTAATAATGTTGATGATGATGGTGGTGATGACAGAGTGTTTACTGCAACCAGGGCTGTTCTAGGTGCTTTACATGTATTAACTCATTCGGTTCTCATCAGGACCAAATACTTATTTGTACTGTCTAGTTCCATCTTACAGATGAAGAAACTGAGGCATAGTGGGGCTTAGTCGCTTGCCTGTGTTCCTGAAGATGGTGACAAAGCTGGAAAATGAACCCAGGAGCCTGGCTCCAGACTCTGAGCTCTTATCTGCTACACTGTGATCTTCGATTCCTCCTTATTCTCCCTTAGTTTTCCACATCTCAGAAGAATGGCACAACCCAAAAGAAAAAAGAAAGAAGGAAAGGGAGGGAGGGAGGGAGGGAGGGAGGGAGGGAGGGAAGAAAGAGATCCAGGTAGTACTTTTATTTCCACTCTTACCCAGTCGTTTTCAAAACCGACTTCTCATCACTCAGATATCAGAGACACCTGACATTTGGGTTTGCCCAGAAGCAGTCATGGGCATGTAGTTTATTTGAGAAGCATGAGTCAAAGGGAAGCAGGGAAGAAGACACGGGAGAAAGCAGCCCATACAGCGTCCCTTATCAAGCCAGCAGCCACCTGGGTGACCACAGCTTCATCCCTCGACAAACCCTGGGAAATAGTGCAGAGTACAGGCCTCAGAGTTCCTCTGCCCCACAAGCAAGGCAGCTGGAATGCTTATACACTAACTCCTGGGAGTCATTGGTTCAGAGGTGTTGCAGTGTTAGATCGTGGACACTTCTTCCTGTTGGCAGCAAAGCTGTCCAGTTTCAGGGAAAGGAGTTCCCAGGCACAGATGCCCATACTGACAGTTAAAGGTTATTAGAGCCTCCAGGGACCATTTTCCTTGTCCATCCTCTACTCCTCCTCCCTTCTCTCCATACAAGGTTATGGACTGAAGGTTTGCACCCCTCCACCCAAATTCATATGTTGAAATCTAACCTCCAATATGATGGTATTTGGAGGTGGAGCATTTGGGAGGTGATTAGGTCATGAGGGAATGGGATTAGTGCCCTTATAAAAGGGGACCCAGAGGTTTCTCTCTCTCTCTCTCTCTCTCTAACAGGTGAGGATACAACAAGAAGTTGGCAGTCTGCCCCCCAGACAGGGGTTCTTACCAGAACCCTGATCTCAGACTTCTAACCTTCAGGACTGTGAGAAATCCACTTCTGTTTTTTGTAAGCCACCCAGTCTGTGGTGCTTTCTTATAGCAGCCCAAACAGACTAAGACAGAAGAGAAGACAGAGAAGAGAAGGAAGCCAGTACAGAGTGTGTAACCAAGGAGGTTACCACCGCAGGCAGCCAGAGCTTCGGCCCACTGGGGTGCTCTGGGGGGGGTGGGGGCGGGGTGAGGGAGTTGCAGCACCAAACACACACTTCCTGCCGGGAGAGATGGAGCACAGGCATTTATCCTGCAGTCCCCATCTGTCATTGGGCGAGGGCTGCTTCTGCGGGCATTAACTCATCCGCACTCTGGCTTGCCCTACATATGGGCCAACAAGCATGCACCTGGAACCAGAAAAAGAGCCTCAGGTGGAGAATGGCAGGTGTTCGCAGCAAGCATTGTTTGGTGAGAGGAGGTCAGGGCAAGAGAATATAGATGGGGCGCCACAGTGGCTGTTCCAGGTTGCTTACCTATCAGGAGGAGAACGAGGTGATGGCCCTACTGTTTGCCTGGCATCATGCTGAGTGATTTCCTTGTGTAATTTCACCGCAGAACTTGCTCGTATAGTCCCATATGGAGACGAGGAAGGCAAACCTTAGAGAAGGTAGGATTTTGCCTGACGCCACATACCCAGTTAAACATGGCGGATTCAGGATTCAAACCAGGTTTGTTTGATTGACAGACCCAATATTTCCCCGCTCATTCCATTTCTCTGGCTTTTTCTGCATCTCTGAGATTCATGGTCCTCACCAGTCTGGCCCATGGGGGTAACATGTACCAAAGCCATTATGAGTGCTGGAGTGAATAAAATGCTAATACTCATCAATAGGTTAAACTGAGAAATGCTTAAACCAGAGATCTGCCTGCAATAAAAGCAATTGGGTTGTTTCTTTGTAATTTGACTGCTCACATGAGCCCAGGAACCTACCTTACAGCTTTACAAATCTGTGATAATTTCCTTCAACTTTTCCATTTTATTGCTGCCATTAAAATCCCGTTGTGTTCTTAAAACAGGGGAAAAAAATGATTAAAACAGATGTGGCTCTTTACAACCCCGGGTTTTATGGTACTGAGAGAAATTTCAGCCACCAGGGTCAGAGGCAAGAAAAATGGGACCGGATTTCTGAAATGGGTTTGGGGAGGGGGAAAGACTGGGGGCGAGGGGTTCAGAATGACAAAGACGCCGACAGAGCTAATTTCCTGACGTTTACTTCTCTCTGCACACTCTCGGGGCCAACTGCAGGATGTCACGTTTGCAGCCTGCACCCCGAGTTTAGTCCCCGCAGCTACCAAGGTTTGATTAAACCACTTTCCCTCACTCCAACCTCCCTGCCAACCCCCTCTCCCCAAATCATACTTTCCACTTAAGTAGTCTGCAGTGATCTTTGTTTTGTTTATGGAGACAGCATTTTGTCATAAAAAGAGCATTGGGATCCAAGTTCTAGACCCAGCTCTTTAACTAATTCACTGTGTGACTTGGGCAAATCACTGAACTCTGTGCTTTAGTTTCTTTGTCCACAAAACCAAGGACTTGTACCAGATCTCCAGTCTCTGTCGTAGCTCTGCAGTTCCCTGACCTCCTCTGCAGGAACGTGACGCCCGGCACAAAGAACGCTCTGAATATTTGTTGCCTGAAGAAATAAATGAATTCCTAAATTCTCCCCTATTTCTCCTTTTAGAAAAATGAAGGGGTTATTGAATTCCTTTAACATCAAAAATAGAATTAAAACCACCATGAGATTGGTTTTCCTTTCTTAAAAAAAGTAAGTAATCAGCCTGGCAAAGAGATATAGAGAAATGGGGATTCTTCTCTACTGCTGGGTGGGAATGGAAAATGGTATAATGCTCATTATCAAAATGTTAAATGGTCATATCCTTTGAATCAGCAATTTCACTCTCAGGAGTTTATCCTAAGGAAATCATCAGAAAAACATATTTCGGGCATGAGGAAATGCCCACAGTATAAAGTCTGGGTAAAGAGGGAAAAAAAAAGAACATAAACACCTATGTGCCGTAATAACCTATAATGGAAAATAGTCTGAAAAAGATTACATATATATAACTGAATGTCTTTGCTGTACACCTGAAACATTGTAAATCAACCGTACTTCAATAAAAAAAAGCCCTCTGTGCTCTATCATTCCAATTTTATGTTTAAACAAAATAACTACATAGAAAATAACTGAAGAAAACCCCAAAATGTTAAATAGAATTATCTATGGTTGATAAGACTACAGATTATTTCCCTTTTCTTCTTTATATATTTGAATGCAGATTTCACTCCATCTCTTCCTTCAGGTCTCCTCAAATGTCCCTGCATCATCAAGACCTTCCCAGACTAGCTTACCTAAAGCAGCAGACCTCTGCCCCGGATCTTCCATCATTCTCTTTCCCTTACCCTGTTTTATTTTTCTTCACTGCCAAACATTGTATTTCACATGTGTTTAGTTACGTATTCACTTTTTGTGCCGCACAACTTCAATGTCAAGTCCACGAGGGCTGTTTCCCCAGTACCTAAACCGTGCCCGGTATACAGGAGGCACAAGAAACACGAATAGTCATCTGAATGGATGAATGACATATGCAAATATGTAAATATAAGAATAATCTATTGCAGTGTTGTTTATAATAGTGAAAATTTAGTTAGATAATACAGTATATTTTCATGTATATTTGTCATCCTGTAAATACCCTTTGTCCAGTTTGCTATTGAAATGTTTTACTTTTTTCTTGTCAATTTCTAGGAGCTCTTTGTAGATTAGGAATATTATATCTTTGCCTGTTATTTTCATTGTAAATCTCTCCCCACACTATCCTGAGTGTATATAAACATTCTCAAGTATTATCCAAATGTTATTGTTACTTTCTTACATTGAGATATTTGATCCACCTAGAATTGATTTGTGTATAGTATGAGATAGAGTCTAACCTACCTCCTTACAAATGGAAAGTCCCTTACGGCAGCACCAGTTTAAAATGAAACACCCTATTTCTACTGAACTGAAATGCCACCAAAAAATATATTTTTTTTCCATATATACTTAGATTAATTTCTGGAGTTTCTACAGTTTCCTACAAATCTATTTGCTTATCCTTATGTTTTTCTTTCACTAGCTTTCTAGTAACATAGGAGCCAGGGTCTCAAGAGGAAGCAGATGGCCCCCTCAAGCAAGAGAACACGGAAGGCTTTAATACACTATCTGCTAAGGGATGGTCAGGGTTTATGGAAGCCAACAAGGGGTAAAGCAGTACAGGGCTAGTGTCAGGGGAGCTGATACTATCTCAAGTCCTGAAAGTGAAATGGGAGGAGGCAGAGGAATGCTGGAGCTAGCTTGCACCGGCTGGCAAGAACCAGTTGTTAGCATCTCTCTTGAGCTACACGTGACTCCACATGGGTAACTTGAAATCAGCCATGGTGGGAATATTTTACATCAAGGAAATTGGCAAATGCTATAAATCAGAGCTCCTTGTCCCCAGAGCCTGTTGTTCAGTGCTTACCAGCACACCCCTGGGAGATGTGTTGTCTGGAATCGGGAGAGTAGAGTCATCTGGAGAAGGCCGTCTGCAAGGAACTGTGGTCTCGAGTAGGACACAACCCACCCACCACAGCCCAGCAGGGAAGGAGGGGGAGCAAGTGAGCTGACTTCGATCTCTTCACACCTCCCTACCCTCACGGTGCCTCCCACTCCCAAAACCCCAGCAGATGTCAGAGGACACGGGAGCTGGGGACACAGTCCAAGAGATCAGCTTCCAGGGGCACCAAGCAAAGTAGAGAAGGGTAGACCCAGATGGAAATATCCTCCCAAGACAATCTGGTAGGACAGCATTGTCTAGCTCCACCCCCACCCTGAGTCTTCATTTTCAAAAACGTCTTGGAGATTCTTATCAACATCCCCCAAAGACCTTGTTGAGATAAGGATTCGAATTTTCTACAACTTAAAGATTAATTTGGGGAGGATTGAAGCTTTGTGAAATTAACTTCCCATGAAGGAACGTGGGATGTCTTTCCTTGGATGCCATTTATTTAGGATTTTGTTTCTTATTCTTTAATTAAATCTTAAAGTCCTTTCAATATGGGCCTTGTATTTTTACTGTTAAATTTCACCGTATTTTATAGTTTTGATCACTGATATGAATGAAATCATTTTCTACGTTCCTTTCTCACTAAATTCATTCCTAATAAAAAGAAAAGCTATTGATTTATTCATTTTAGAACATATCCAAGCAGTTTATAAATTACCATTTGCAAATATCAAATATTCATATGAATACTATTTTTAAAATAGCCTCTTTTGAATTTTCTAAGCTTACAATTACATCATCTGCCCCCCAAGAGAGACAATTTTGCCCCTTTACTTTGAATATTTACACTACTTATTCCATTTCCTTGTATAATTGCATTAGTTTTAGCTAAGTAACTAACTCTTAAATAACAGTGGAGACAGTGGCCATCCTGCTGTATGTCTTATTTTGCTGGGCCTGATTTCATGTTTCACGGTCTCTTAATATACCAACTGTTAGTTTGTAGTAATTATTTTTATTCTATTCACGTAGTTTCTTTCTATCCTTGGTTTTACTTAGAGTTTTTCCTAGAAACAGCTGTAGAATTTTATCAAATGCCATTCCAGCATTTTTTAAATATAAAAACGGTTTTCCTCACTTAATTTGCTGATGTAATGATGTAATCAATTATATTGCCAGATCTTCTAATGAGCCATTCCTGCTCCTGGAAAGGACGTTACTTCTCAGGATATATTATTCTTTTTAATATGCTGCTGAATTCTATTTGCTGACAGTTTATTCAGATTTTTAGCATCTCTATTCACAAGTGAATATGATCTAGGGTTTTCCTAATTGTACTAGGAATGACAAATCTTGGCATTAAGGCTGTTCTTTGCTTTGATAAATGATTTGGGGAAACTTTGCATCAATTTCCACTGAAACATTTTGAATAACATTTTGGTAAATTTTTAACAACTTCACTTTTTCCTATGGTTAGTTGCCTTTTAGCATTTCTGACCACTTTTTGAGTCAGTTTTGGGCATTCATATTTTGACTAAAAATCGCTTATTTCCTCTGGATTTTCCATGTTTTTGCCACGGAGTTCCCACACTGTTTTCTTAAACTTATTTTGCTTTCTTCTTCATTTGTAATTATATTTCTCTCTCACACCTGAGGCATATTATTTTCTTCAAGAAGGCTCACAGGGGACTTATGTAGTTCTCCCCCGCAACCCACCACCCTCCTCCCTGCTCCAAAGAGCCAGTGTTAGGCTTTGTTTTCTGAGTAGTGATGGGAAGGGACTTTGGGTGCAAATGCCAGTTCTGCCACTTACAGCTGGGGGACCTCGGCACATCATTTCACCTTGGTGAGCCTCAGGTTCCTTATCTGTGAAGAGGACTATGCCTCGCTCCCAGGGGGGTGATGTAGATAAAACAGGAAAAAGCCTATAAAGCATCCAGCACAATTCCTAACACACAGGAAGACCTTAGCAGTAATAGTAGTAGTCAGGGTTCTCCAGAGAAACAGAACCAACAGCAGAGAGATACAGATGATACAGATGTAGATGATACGATGCAGATGTCTGTTTCTCCAGGGAAACAGAATAAATAGGAGAGGTATCTATCTACCTATCATCTATCTATCTACCTATCCATCTATCTATCAGACAAATCTCTATCCCTAACTGTATATCTGTATAGTTATCTGTATATCTATATAGACATATAGAACCAACAGATTAGATTATATCAATACATATAGATATACATATCTCCTATTGGTTCTGCTTCTCTGGAAAAACAGATATATATATATAGAGAGAGAGAGAGAGAGAGAGAGGATAAGGAAGGGGCTCCTGGTGACTTTGGAGGCTGACAAGTCCCAAGATCTGGAGGATGAGTCGGCAAGCTGGAGGCCCAGAAGAGTTGATGGTTTCGTTCCCAGTCCAAGTCTGAAGACCTGGGAACCAGGACAGCCAACAGTGTGCTTCTAGTCTGACAGCCACCAAGGTTGAGACCCAGGAAAACCTGATGCTTTAGTTTGAGTCCAAATATAGGGAAGAGTCCCAATTCAAAGGCCATCAGGCAGGAGGAATTTCTCTCTTACTTGGAAAAGGGGCAGGCTTTTTGTTCAAATTCAGGCCTTCAACTGATTGGATGAGGCCCACCTACATCAGGAAGGGCAAACTCAGTCCACCAATTTAAATGTCATTTGAAAACACCCTCACAGAAACCCTCAGGATAATGTCTGGCCAAATATCTGGGCATGCCACGGCCCAGTCAAATGGACACACAAATTTAACCATCCCATTAGTCATCACACACAACACTCTGCCCAGACTGTACACACTGATAGCACACTGAGCCTTTCTACCTGAACACTGATCATAGTTTATTTTTATTTCATTGTATTTTATGTTGTAATTTATTGGCTAGTTTGCTGTTAGTTTTCTCTCCTATATTATGCATACCACTGGGACAGGAAACGTGTCCACCTTGCTCACCATTATGGCCTTACCAGTTAGTCCAACACGTGTACATAGTACATGGTTCACAAAAGCCTTGAGCAAACTGGAATTCTACCCCTTATCACAATCTGGTGTTTGCCATGATAAGCTGTGGACGTGTCTCCATGAGGGCAGAGGATCATGTGTTATTCATATCCGTATTGATAGTCTACCTCTGAGACTGGGACACAGTCGGGACTCAAAAGATGCTTGTTAAAGTGAATTTATCCAAAGTCAAGCACTGAGTTGGATTGAGAGTCATCGTCTGCATGGTGGCATGTGAGAGACGAGACTGACGATGATCTTTACACTGAGCAGAATATTTTTAGTTGCAAGGGACAGAAACTCATCTCAGAAAAGATTTAATTTTTTAACAAAGAGAGGCGTATATTATGGACTCAAGTAACCACACACACTAAAAATCTAGATATGGAGTTTAGGCAAAGCTGAATCCAGGTATTCAAATGATATCACGGGAACTCTTTCTACCTTGGAGGAGGATCCCCACGCATCTGCACTGGCAGCTCTAGGCTTCCATTCTGAAAGCTCAGCACATTCTGTAGAAACAATGTCATTTGCCCAAGAGTCATCCTGGAGATGCCTCCCACTGGCCCATCCCTGAAACTTGGCCAAGAGGGTGGAGTGTCCCAAATGGCCAGGCCTGAGTTATGTGCCCATTTCTGGAAGCTGGGAAAAGGGTTACCCTTTCTTGATCGGGGAGGGCATTTTACTGGCCGTAACCACGTGGCATAGGATAAGAAACCAAGAGAAGAGTTCTAAATGTATGTGTAACCCATATACATTCATGAATCCCTGTAGTTAAGAACTAGTGTCCCATTTAAAGAAACATGACCCAGGCAGAAATTTCAATCTTCCTTCATGACTCTAACAAATATTTGGAAGCGGGGGATGGGATCTGGCGAATGATAAGCCTTATTGCAAGCTTTGCATTCTCCCATTTTCTAGCATCTTGAAACTCTACCTCTCAGTTGCTTTGTGCTGCACATGCTATCGCGGCATGTACCCACCCTCTTCTCTGCCTTGAGAAATCACCCAAGCAGAAGAGGACAAAGAGCAGGTGCATTTTGCCACCTTTTGGCGACACAGCGTATTTGAGAATAAAACTAACAGAGGAGAGCAGAGCCATGTGTTCTCGTGGAACTGAGCCCTGCCCAGACACCCTCCTGCCCTGGCTCCAAGGCTGAGCACGTGACTCAGGTGGAGACAATCAGCATCGTTTATTCCCCTGGCCCCAGTGATTGGTTCAGGGATGGATACATGACTTGAGCCAATGGAATGAGACTCAGTCCTCAGAATCTGTTTGGAATTATAGGAGGGGAAAAGTGTTCTTTCCACTGGAGTCATTAACCTGGCAGGAAATAAGCCTGGAGCTACTGGAAGCCATCTTATCACCACAAGCCTGACTGAGAATGAAGCCAATAGAAAGAAAAGTAGGTCAAAAAGAGTGAGAACAAATCCTTAGAACACCCACTGAGCACCTGGATCCAGCCAGGCCTGAAGCCTTTCTCCCTGTACTTATCCATTGTATGAACTAATAAAGCCAGTTTTAGTTGAGTTTCTGTCCCTTGCAACTAAGAGAGCTAAGTAAGTCTGAGGGGTACCCTATGAATTAAATGGAAGTTCATTTTTTTGACCCAAAGGATCCCCTCTGTCTGCTTCCACAGCCTCCAATGCTTCCACTGTTGTGTCTCTAATCCCAGGATATGGTAATTGCTTCTCCTTTTGTCAGTATACAAGACTACTTGAGACCAGACTGCAGCCACTTGAGACCAGAAGGCTTTTTCATTTGTGTCCTCTAAGCCCAGTCTAGAGTCCAGAACCACCAGTTTCCGGAGCCTACAATGTAAGCCCATTCCAACAGTAATGCCTACCACCCTCTTAGGAAGTAGGCATTGCCATCCCCAAGTTACAGGTAAGGAAACTGAGGCACAGAGTAAACACTTTCTTAGGAATTTAATAAGTGACAGACTCCAGGGTTCAACTCAGGCCTTTCTGATTTCAAAGCTTGGTTTGATGGATGTTTGTTGAAGGAATGAATGAACCCACAGGTTGACCTTGACATCATTGGTCCTAATGAAATTTTACCTTGTTAGTTCTCACCCATAGATCCTCACCTTGGGGAACCTTCGAAATGTTGTCAGAATGTGACACGGGGTCTGTAGTTTCTTGGACAGATGGTCCACAGCTGACTCGAGGTCTCCTTCTTGTTGCTTTTCCTGGGACCCCAATCTGTAGTTCCCCAGACTGTTGTTCTGAACAGCTGCCTATCACCCCTCCCTTCCCTAACCCCTGGCACGCCTTCCTTCCCAAGAAGCTCTCCAGTTTTGTTTTTAATTTTTACTTTTTGGCCATGCCACGTGGCATGCAGAATCCTAGTTCCCCGACCAGGGATTGAACCCACGACCCCTGCAGTGGAAGTGCAGAGTCTTAACCACTGGACCTCCAGAGAAGTCCCTGGTTTTTTTTGTTTGTTTCTGTTTTTGTTTTTTGTAGAGTTATTGGTTTGGGTATTGTTGGGATTTGATTTTTTTTTTTTAATTTTTAAAATATTTATTTATTTTTGCCTGTGTTGGGTCTTCATTGTTGCACGCAGGCTTCCGCTAGTGGCGGCGAGCGGGGGCTACTCTTTGTCGCAGTGCGGGCTGCTTATCGCGGTGGCTTTTCTTGTTGCGGAGCACGGGCTCTAGGCACGCGGGCTTCAGTAGTTGTGGCACACAGGTTCAGTAGTTGTGGTTCTCAGGCTGTAGAGCGCAGGCTCAGTAGTTGTGGCGCCCGGGCTTAGTTGCTCCACGGCATGTGGGATCTTCCCGGACCAGGGATCGAACCCATGTCCCCTGCATTGGCAGGTGGATTCTTAACCACTGCGCCACCAAAGAAGTCCCTTGTTTTGCTTTTTGAGGGGAGATCTACCTTCCCAAATCCCCAAGACCTCAAGGCTACTTCCCCCACACCTAGGACTCCAGAAAACGTCAGCCTCTCTTTTCTGCGGCCACTTTCAACAGCCCTGTCCTGAGTTCCGTGCTCCCTGCCTCCTATTTGATGCCTCCCTCCTTCGGGCTCTTCATGACACGCTGAATTTGCTTCAGTCCCCACACAAGGCCATCCCGTCTCTCACACCAAGGTCTTTGCAGATCCCCTGCTATTCACCTAAAGTTCTCCACCTCACCCCAAAACCCTTGACCTTGCTTGCTTCCACTCATCTCACAGATAGCTGACCATATACACCTCCACCGGGAATTCCCCTGTGGCCAAGCCCCCACACATCAGAGTCCCCCATTTTACCTGCCCTTAACAGTCTGTACGTTTCCTTAACACCAACCAACACACCTGTGATTACCTACCTGTCTAGTGCCTGCACACCATGTGAACGAGGACACTGTCTCCTGGTTCTCGGCTGTGTCCGCATCCCTGAGACAGGACCTGACCCACGTTAAGGACTCCATAAATACTTACTGATTGGATGGATGAATGAGGGCAACTGATTTGTGCTCGAATTTGGAGGATTCTGATGGGTTAATGATTGGCCCCCCTCAGATTACAAACTTATTTACGTGTCATCACGTAATAAGGTACCTCCCAAACATTCACTTGGAGCTGGAATTCTGAGCACCAGAGCAAGGTGACCTCTCACCTGGTCTGGATTAACACAAGAACAGCTCCCACAGCCATCCCACCCGGGACTGCCTGCCCTCCTCTGAGCTGAGGCCACGTTTCCTGTCTATACAAAAATCCCTGTCTAACCTCTGCTCTTTCTCCCCTGAAAATCTCACCCCCTCTCTGCCTTTAAAGGCATAATAAAGGTAATACAAACAAAGATGATAGGAATTCCTTGGAGGTCCAGTGGTTAGGACTACACGCTTTCACTGCCGAGGGCCCGGGTTCAATCCCTGATCAGTCAACTAAGATCCCGCAAGCCACGTGGCGTGGCCAAAAAAAAAAAGAAAAAAAAATGATGATGACAACAAGTGCTTATCAAATTTGCCAAGCACTTAGCACATTTCAGCTCCCCTGATCCTCCCACAAATCCTGTAAGGTGAGGGTACAATTATTACCCCCATTTTAGAGACAAGGAAACTGAGGCCCAGAGAGATTATCAGTTATTCAAGGTCACACAGCTGGTAAAGGATGGAGCCAGACAGTCTGACCCCAGAAAAACCTCACATAACCACTAAACTATATAATAATAACTTCCCTACATTTTTTACTGTGACTCACAGTAAAAAATACTTTTTATATCATGACCCAGTTCACACATATGCTCTCAACCACAAAAAGGCTGAAACAAAAGTTTCACAAAGCAATACTTACTTTTATTATGTGCTATGCATTCTCTCTCCTTAAAAATAAATGATGGTCTTGATCTAGGGCAATTAATAGGTTGTACCTTTTCAGTAGGTTAAAAATTAGGTATATACTACATTTGAATGGGCAACACTGCTTTTTATTGTTTTCGATGAAAATACATGTCACTTTGATTTTAGCCAATAAGACCTGTGTCAGACTTCCAACTTAGTGAACTAAAAGATCATAAATTTGTGTTGTTTTCAGCCACTAAATGTGTGGCAATCTGTTACAGCAGCAACAGGACACTAATACAAGTACCCAGGAAAACTTGGGTTTCATAGTTGCATCCGGGAAAGGGGAATAGTTCATCGAAGGGCAGGAGTGAAGAGGTGTAGAATGAAAAGAGTACGGTGTTTGAAGTTTGAACTGTGTGAAGGTATGATTTTGACATAAATAAAATGTTTTGACTATTTGGGAATTCCCTTTGCGTCTCCCCTGAAACCAGACTAGGAAGCCATTGGTCCACTCCAATCCTCCTGGCAGACATCAGGTAATTTTGGCTTCTCAGCATGAATCCTCTTTCCTCCAGCTCATTCAGTCTGACTTTCCTTTGGGAAAAGCTTTCGCACTCCTACCCTCTGTCCACGTGGTTTAGGTAGGTCCAATCTCATGCCCTAGTGCCAGGGATGGTCATGTGACCCAGGCTCAGCCAATCACAGCGTTGTTCGCCCAGCCACAGTGATTGGTTCAAGCATGGCAGGTGGCTCCAGAGACATTCTTCTTCACCACTGAACTGCACCTTGCTAGGTGGTCGTGAGAATTAAATGAGAGAAAACATGTCCAGTGCTCAGGACAGGGCACGGCACAATAAATGCCAAGCCCAATAAACGGTGCTTTTCTGATTTTGCACACGCTCTTCTGCTGCCTCTACATCCGTGCATTACTTTACCTGTAACACATCTGGCTACATGCTTCTAGATGCCTGGCGTCCATTGATCTAACTCCAGAGAAAGACTGAAGTCAGTTTACTTGTCACAACGGCTCTGGATGAGAATTTCTCTGAGGTCTCACCCCACAGGTGGCTGGACCACGTCTCTGAAAACCCAGGCAGGGCCAGAGAACAGTGCCCCAGCCCCAGGCAGACAACCCAGGGAACTCAAGTTCAGAGTTGAAGAGTTCAAACCCAGGGCAGTTCATGAATGTTCCTGGACCCCAAAGAGTAACCCGAGAAATTGTTTGTATCAGCAAGGAATGACTTAACTCTTGGCAAATCCTAGAAAACAGCCTCTCTTCCTGTTTCTAGAGGCCTTCCAAAGAAAAGAAACAGTTTAGGTTTTGCTCTGCTCTGTGGTTGACTGGAGACTCCCTCCCCATGCAGTGTGGGGCACCCGTGGGTGAGGTCTCGGCTCCCAGGAGCAGCGGGAGGGAACACTTATGGAGTGTAAACCAGACTGTTTGGTTTTCTCTGGCCACGGGAGCCTCTGAGTCAGCTCCAGAGACCACCAAGGGGTGGAAGGGTCTTCAACACTGATCCCAAGATCTCAACTCTAAACTGCACCTTCTAACCAAACAAGGCAGATCTCCTCACCACCCAGATCCACCCCTTTCCCTTTCTCACCATCTTACCTTTGCACATACGGATCCAGCTTCCTGGGATGCCCACCCTCCCGTGACTAAACAAACCCATTTCTACTTTCAATACCCAAGTGGAGCTCTACCTCCATCACGTGGAGCCTGCCCTGAACACCACAGTTCAACACAAACTTTTATTTCTTTCCCTCAGCCCACGACACAACATCATTCTTCATTCATTAATCCAACAGATCATTTTAAAGGAAGCAGTTCTCAAGGCTGTTGGCTTCATGAACCCTGTACACTCTTAAGAACGATAGAGGACCCCAAAGAATGTTTGTTTATGTGGGTTCTATCTATTGATTTTTACCGTATTAGAAATTAAAACTGAGAAAGTTTAAAAATACGTATTAATTTACGTGCAAAGAACAGTAAGAAGCCCAGTCCATGTTTATATCAGGGGATGACATCATCATACATCACGTGACCTCTGGAAAACTCCACTGGGCACTTGTGAGAGAATGAGAGTGGAAAAGACAAATAGCATCTTATTATCGTTATATCAAAACAAAAATAAGTTTTGATCTTGCGGATTCCCTGAAGGCTCTGGGGGAGCCCAGGACCCCTGAAGCACAGTTTAAGTATTAGAATACTTAGAAGCACTGAGATCTCCCTCCCGCTCTCTCTTTCTCTCTCTCTCTCTCTCTCTGTCTACCGAAAACTTCTTATCCTTTATCTATCATTGCCTTTTTGATGTAACTTCAGTATTATATTACTGGTTCTGGTTAGCATTTTTAAAAATTAAATAGATAAGGATTGAAAAGGAAAAGAAAGGGACGGGAATGAAATATCCATGCGTAAAAATGGATAAAAGTGACGGTTTTTGTTACTTCCCACAAGGGTGTGTATCTGGAATGAGAACCGTGAAAGTAATCTAGAGTAGGACATGTGCATATATCATAGGTACTTCGTTATGCCTTGTTCCAGATACAGCCAAGGCTGTATACAGATATAGATATTCATATAGATAGAGATATGAATAAGAATACAGATATGGTGATGAATGTGGGTATGTATTTGTTACCATCAGTGGTGGTTGTAGAATTTTGAAAAATAGGCTACTACAAGACCTCTTATAGAGGTTCCTCAGTGTAAGGCAGTGTTTAGCAAAGTGTGAGGCATTTTCCTGTGGCAGTATGGGAAATGATGTTTCGGCCGCAAACTGCATATGTATATGATATTAAATAACACTTTATCACATAGTGATAGCATTAATAATCCCTGTTCAATTATCTTTCAAATATTCTGATACATCCAGGAAAAAGTCTCACTTGGGGACGAGGATGCTTTTAACACTAATATTCGTTAATCTCCCTTTGTCATTGAGGCAGACGCACTTTCAGGCTCAGAGCTCTCAGCAGATCACAGCATCTAGATGGGATTGAACAGCATTGTTTTGGTTTCATTAAAAAAATATGTACATGTAAGTACATGCATATAAAATATAAGAGTTACTGTCTATGTGTTACAGTGATGCTGGTTTTCCATTCTGAGTAGAGATGTCACGTTTCATATTTAAATAAATTTATTGCAGTAATAAAATGAATTGATTTAAAGAAATCCTTTAAGAAAATAATATTGCAGGTGGTGTGCATATCTGGTGAAAAGTGTGAGATGAAGGTGGTTACTGAGCAGTTGAAGTTCCAGAAAAACTCATGGACTTGGAAAGAGCGCTAGATGGAGTCAGACATACGTGGGTTCAAATACCTTCTCTACCATTCCCTGGCTTTGGGACCTTGAGCAAGTGATCCGACCAGTCTGGGACTCATTGCTCCTTTGGGCTCTGAATGTTTTCAAGGATCAAAGAAATCCCGAGGTGAATTAGACGACTTCAGAAAGAGCCTAACAATTAATTCTGGGCCACACCCTGTGCTAAGTAAACAGTTCACAGGCATCATCTCATTTCAGACCCATAACCACCTTGATACAAGGACATTATTTCTACAGTTGAGGAGAGAAAGGCAGAGAGGAAGTACAACGATCTGCCTAAGGTCACAAGGCTGGAAAAGGCAGGAGCAGGGACTTGAACTCAAGTCCATCTGGTGCAATATCCGTTGTGTTCCCCGAAAACTTGGGTTTAGTTACAGAAGCAGGAGTGGCCGTCAGGCCCCTCCATCACCCACCTCTTTCTGCCTTTTCCACTACTGATGCCACTGAACACAGTGGGGAAGGTGGAGATCATTTTAATTCCTTCTGCTGTAACCATAATTTATTTTTACTTGCTTTGTAATTTACACCCGGAAGAAAATAGGTTTTATTTTCCCCTAAGTTCAAGAGATTAAGAAGATCAATGAAGTCATTGCCATTGAGTTAAATATTAAGAGGTTGGTTTGTAAATTCAAACTCAAGGTTACATTAAAAAACATACAGTTGAATTAAATTTTATGAGGACAAGTTATAGGATATGCATAAATCTGATAGAAAAGAACCTTCCCATCCACCCTGCTTATATTAACATTTTTGAAGTCTTCAAGGTCTGACTAACAAGCTTCCAACAGTTTTCACCTTAATGTAGATAACCAAATGGAATGGCTGGCTCAAGGCTTTGTATTTTGAAGGACTTGCATTCATAGTTCAAAATTTCCCCTTTTCTTAAGTTGCAATTAAAAATGTGTGGCTTCTGATTAGAAATTTAATTTTATTCATGACTAAATAAAAGAATTTTGGAATCATCATTTTAATTGCTCCCAAGAAACCAATGAGCTTAGTTTCAAATTCAAATTCCCCCAGGGAAAGATAATTGCTGGTCACAGCTTTTCCATCAGGCCATCTTATGGGGGTGGAGCATTCGGGCACAGGCAATAGCAAGGACCAAGATCTTGAGATCCCTACAGTTTCCAAGGAGTAGCTTCAGGGTTGCTAGAGCCGAGGGAGTGGGATAAGATGCGTCAGAGAAGTGATGGGAATTGGGAAGGAAAGACCATTCAGGGCTTGTGCACCATTATGAGGACTTTGGCTTTTACTCTGAATGGGATGGGAAGCAGCTGGAGGGTTCTGTGCAGAGAAACAGGAAGTTCTGTTTTAGGTTTTAATAGGACTACTCAGGAAACTGTATTGAAAATAGATCATGGAGTGGGGACTAGTTGAGGATTCTATATACGGTGAGCCATGTGAGAGGTGATGTTGGCTTGGGTCAGACCAGGAGTTAGGTCGGACCATGAAGTTTGAAATGCCCATTAGACACACAATAGCAGGTGTTGAGTAGATGGTAGGGGACTGAGTCTGGAATGCAGGGAAAAGTCTGGGCTGGAGGTAAACAGAGGGAGCTGTCACCATGAAGATTGTATTCGAAGCCCCCAGAGTGTTTACTGAATGACTGAAGGTTGTCGAGGGAAGAAGTTTTCATTGAAAAGGTAATTCGAAGGCTAAAAAATTAGAGCTTCTCAAGAAATAGAAGGAGTGTTCTCAGCCCAGACAGAGAAAGTAGAACCCACAGAATATCACCCAACAGGGACCCCAGCTTGAGGGTAGAGACTGCACACAGGCATGGCTATGGACTGAATGTTTCTATCCCCCCCAAATTTGTATGTTGAAATCCTAGTCCCCAAGGTAATGGTATTAGGATGTGGGCCTTTGGGAGTGGATTGGGATTAGTGCCCTTATAAAAAAGGCCCTATGGGGACTTCCCTGGTGGTGCAGTGGTTAAGAATCCACCTGCCAATGCAGGGGACACGGGTTCAAGCCCTGGTCCGGGAAGATCCCACAGGCCGCGGAGCAACTAAACCCGTGCGCCACAACTACTGAGCCTGTGCTCTAAAGCCCGTGAGCCACAACTACTGAGCCCACGTGCCGCAACTACTGAAGCCCGCACGCCTAGAGCCCGTGCTCTGCAACAAGAGAAGCCACTGCACTGAGAAGCCCGCGTACCGCAACGAAGAGTAGCCCCCGCTTGCTGCAACTAGAGAAAACCAGTGCGCAGCAACGAAAACCCAATGCAACCAAAAATAAATAAATAAAAATTAAATTAAATTAAATTATTTAAAATAAGGCCCCACGGAGCTCCCTCACCCCTCTGCCACGTGAGGTCACATCAAAAAGGCACTAGCTAAGAACAAGGAAGCGGGTGCTCACCAGACACGGCATCTGCTGGCACCATGATCTTGGACTTCCAGCCTCCACAACCATGAGAAATCAATTTCTGTTGTTTGTAAGCCTCCCGGTTTCTGGTAGTTTGTTATAGCAGCCCGAACAGACTAACACGGGCATCCATGCCAGAGCAAACCACAGGCCCTGGCTACAAATGACACCAGACGTGTCTCGGAATTGTAACTGAATTACAGGCCGCTGCCTCTTCTTTAAAATATTTTCCCTGAGACTGCCTGCTTCTGTCTTTCCCAGCCCTCTCCTGATTAACTGTGTAATGGCCAGAGATTCCTCCCATCCAGCATACACAGCCCTTTAGAGCATGACTGCTGCTTCTCCCGTCCAGAGGAGCGATCTAATTCTCCACCCCTTTGAATTTGAGCTTGACTTTGTGACTTGCTTCAACCAATATGATGTGGGGTTCCAGAGCTTGTTCTTAAGAGACCTTGAAGTTTCTGCCTTCACCTTCTTGGAACTTTGAGACCGTCACGTAAGGTGGTGTGTCTAGCCTCCTGGGGGATGAGACATTCTGTGGAGGAGGATCAAGGTGTCCCAGTCAACAGCCATCCAGACATGGAAGAGTCTATTTGGGCCCTTTAAGCCTCAACCCATCTCCCAGCTATGCAGCCACATTGGTAAGCCCTGGTCAATCAGCAGAGAAACTGCCTATCCAACCAGAACCATGAGAAAGAAGAAATCATTGTTGTTTTATCCCACTAAGTGTTGGAGTGATTTGTCACACAGCGATAGATAACTGACATACCTCTCTTAGCCTCATTTTTCTCATCTGTGAAATGGGGAGATAGCAATCCCCATCTAGCAGAGTTATTTTGTACATTAGCCCATTTACTGAATGTGAAAATGCTTACAATCTGTAAAAAAAAAAAAAATCGAGTATGTGTTTATTGTCAATAGACCTAAACATGTTGGTAAAATAATATCGAGGGTCCCCTGGAAAGGTGACATGAAAGTATTTTGGCACAAAAGATAAAAATAATAGCACAAATAGAGTGGTTGGGCACGTGCCAGGCACTCTTCTAAGCCCTTTACATGTATTAACTCATTTAATGCTCATAATAAGCCAGTTGGTAAAGTTGGAGCCATATTTTACAGATAAGGAAACTTAAGTTCCGGGGAGTTTAAACTTCCCCAGTGTCACTCAGCTAACACATGATCTAACTCAGGTGAGCTGGCTCCCAATCTCTTGGGATAAAGGGAGGCAGCATCCCTAAGACAGGCACATCTAGAGAGACACTCCATGCTGGACTTGGGCAAAAAAGCTGTGGCGTGCTTCGACATGATGGGGAGTTTCCGTTCTGGTTGTTTGGTGGTGGCTTCTAATTGCCTTTGGAAGGCTGGCTGTTTCAGATATTTGCATTATGAATTTTCACGCATTCCATCCTGTTTCTTCTCCCCCATTCATATGGCTCTGTGAGACCTTGTTTCAGGAGGTTTTTTTGGCAAGTCTTCCTGGATTTTATTTCCAAAAACCGGAGCCCATTTATAGAGAACTGGGATTTTTCTAGACTAAGAAGAGATTTTCCCCAAGCTGGGTAAAAGAAGAGAGAGAGAATTCTGTGGGTTCCAGAGCCCCAGGGATGGCTCCCTGGCAGTGCCCTGAGGATATGGTAGGTTTCCAAGGAGGCTGCCACCACCCTCCACATCTGTCGCTTTAGCTCCGCGTTTCAGCCAAACCTGGAAGGGGGCATCAGAGCCACTGTATCTAAAGGGGCCCTATGGGCTGGAACAGTGAACCCCTCATGTGCAACCAGTGTGTACCAGTGACTGGTACTACCTCAAACTCCAGAACCTCAAATCTTCCTACAATCCAGGGGTGTGGGTCCAATTCCAGGCTCAGGACAGACTGGAAATGAGATAGATTTAGAGCTGCATTTCTAAAATTTTAATCATGAGCAAACCACCTGTATGCAGAGTTGCCAGATAACTATAGGATGTGCAGTTAAATATGAATTTCAGATAAATAGCAAATAATTTCTCAGTATTAGTATGCCCCAAATATTGCTTAGAAGATATTAGCTGAGCAAGCTTTCGGGAGCTGTTACTTCTGTCTCTCTCCTGAGCACTCTCTCCCCACCCTCCCCTCAATATTTGGGACCTACTTATACTACACAGTTATCCGTTTATCTAAAATTCTCATTTAACAGAGCATCTTGTATTCTTGCAAAATCTGGCAACACTACCTCCCAACCAAGGTTTTTACCATAATAACCACAACCACCTCATATACGTTATAAGAACAAACCAATTGTTCGAACACTTAGTTAATATTTTCTTTAAATCCATATTACATTTTCCTTTGACAAAGTTATTCTTAAAAAGAATGCCATGTCACTAACCAAAACAGAGCTATCACTTTAAGATATCACCTGTCTTAAGCAGAGGTAACTGACAAATGATATGCAATTAGGGTCAAGCTATGTTAATAAATTCTATGTAAGTATTTTTGCCTTCCTGAGCCCTTTCCTCTGTTACCAAAAAACACGGGTCAGTGTTATAGGTTAAGACAGACTAGCACCCCAAGGACGGAGAATGGACGAGGGGATACATTTCTCTCCATGGGAGTAAATGTTATCTAAAGCCAGGTCCGTACATCAAAACCTGCTCTCACCTAAGTCATTGGAATTTTTTCATACACTTTGTGAAATATTGATGTATAGAACATAAAGGAATGTGGCCTCTGTTGCTGACCTGAGTTTGTGGCCTGAGATTGGTATCCATCCATGAATGACAGAGTTCAAAAATAATAAAAAGAAATGTCTGCACCAGACCCCTGTTCTGGGCATTTTACAAGCATGATCCCACTTACTCCTCCCAACTAACCCTAACCCTATTATTTTCCCCATTTTTCAAATGCAACAATAGAGATGTCACATCCAGAGTTACCCAGCTCATCAGTGGCAGAATCTGTGTTCCCAACGACGTTGCCTATGTTTTCTTTCCAAGCTACAGCAAAACGGGCTAAGAAGAAAGTAGTTGAACAAGACTGGGCAGTTTCATCACCCATTTCTTCTCCTGACCACCCACCCCCCAGCCCTGCTCCCAGGTTATCCTTGGAAAACTCAAAATGTCCAATTCCAAGACAATAAAAATTTCAAATTTCCCCAGCAGACTGGAGCCCTTGATCTCAGTGTTTCCCACATTTTGCAATGATTTGCCTTTTGAGATGTCCCCGAATTCTCTCTCCTGACAAGTTAGCAAGAGCCAGATCATCTCGCAGGAGGGCTGAGTTTTAACCGGAGGAGACTACACTTGTGTGTTTCGCACCATCCAACTCAAGCAGAGATGTTCCAATTTCTGTTTCAGTTTTTTAAAAAATCCAATCAACTGGCTTCTTAATTTGAATTTTTATTTATTATTAGAACAACTTTAAGCCTTCCCACCCCTCAGGGGGAAAAAAACACATCTTTAATCCATTTGCTTAAACATATATACACGTTTATTTTTCCTGGCCTTGTTTAACCATTATCCATGTATTGCGTTTGGGGGGGAGCCATACAGTTACAGTTTGTGGTTTGCTTTTTTACACTTGATAAAATATTGTATACACCAGGGGTCAGCAAACTTTCTCTGTAAAGGGCCTGATAGTAAATATTTTAGACTTTGCAGGCCAGACAGTCTCTTTCCAATTACTTGAGTCTGCCATTGTTAAAATCGCAAAAACAGCCACAGGCAATACATAAGGGAATGGGTGTGGCCGTGTTCCAATGAAAACTATTTGCAAAAACGGGTGGCCCGCAGGCCACACTTTGCGACCTCTGGTGTATACTTTATGCAGCGTAGCCACATGCTAAGGAGCTGAGGGTTTGGTACCAAACCTGTGTTCCAATTTGAGCTCTTCCAGCGCAAGTTAAAGGATCAGGTTGTGCAAATCATATAACCCCTTTCTGCCCTGGTTTCCTCATCTATATAATGAGAATAGTAATAGCTAGATCCCATGTTGATGGTATTAAATGGGCTAAAGTGTGTCACAAACTCAGCTCAGTCCCCGGCACACAGCAGCATCTGAAGAAACGATGGCTGCCATGATGATTTGCTACCTTGAGCCAGACTTTTTGTTTGTCTTCCATCTGTCTGCATGTGAGTCTGTTGAGTAAATACACTTTAATCTTTTTCATTATTTCTCCCAGACTGTCTACTTTAAAAATCATTCAACACCCCTGAAGAGTTGAGGATGAAGGGGAGAAACTGATTTTAATTCGGGACCAAGTGTCTGAGTAACTATGTCTGCTGGGATGGGAGGGTGGTGTTTAAAGACATCATCAACAGTGAAATATTAGTGCTTAGGAAGAACTTTCCTCGCCTCCCCTCATCAAGGACATGTCTACTAAAAGATGTGACTGCATTACAGAATTCTTTGAGAGGTGGGTTGGGTTAGGTCGGCTCTTTACTGAAAGTAAGAGAAAATTAAAGTTGCAATGGGGCCCTTCTAAACCAAACAAAGGAATTTGTTATAAGGAATCAGAGATGTTCTATGGACTCCAAAGTCCGAACATGCAGGCCACCTCAGCAAGTCCAAGACAAGAATGAAAAGCTAGGGGCTTCCCTGGTGGCGCAGTGGTTGAGAGTCCGCCTGCCGATTCAGGGGACGCAGGTTCGTGCCCTGGTCCGGGAAGATCCCACATGCCGCAGAGCGGCTGGGCCCGTGAGCCACGGCCACTGAGCCTGCGCATCCAGAGCCTGTGCTCCGCAACGGGAGAGGCCACAACAGTGACAGGCCCGTGTACCGCAAAAAAAAAAAAAAAAAGAATGAAAAGCTATCGGGGCGAAGACAATGGCATCTCTCCTTCTGGGACAACATGGTGTCTCCTCTCTGCAATTATTTGCAGCAAAAGGTACACCTGGATATTGTCCTTTAAATCTCGCTCTACGTGCAGCTTCCTTCCTCGGATCCAAGCCTGGAGACTTATTATCACCAGGTGGGGCAAGGAACGACTTGACCGAGAGAAGAAGAGAAAAGAGGATGTTTGCGTCTTCATTTTCCGCCATGGACTTGGGCTAGGAGACAGGGGCCTTGCATCAGACAGGTGTGGACGAGTCTGAGGGAAGAGGCTCAGAAGTCGAGGCTCCGGAGCCTCCATTTCCACGTACAACTCTGAAAAACTCTCCGGCTTCCTCCTGCTCACTTGTCTATACCCAGGGATGTCACAGTGGAAGTGAACTTGGAGCAGCAAGTTGGTGAGGCCAAGGGCAGCCTTGGCTTTTTGCTTCCCCCTGCTATTCCTGGTTCCTACATAGTAAGGATGAGACCTGGCAGTCCCTGTGGCTTCATAGATTGGGACTCAGAAGGCAGCTAAGTCGAAATCTAGCACACGTGTTATGGTACCCGGGATGGTGAGGGCAGCGTGACTCACTGCAGAGCCTGGGGTGGAAGGTGGACTGCCCCGACCAGAAGGCCAATGAGGGTTGGGGGTAAAGGGGAGGCACAGCAGCCACTCAGAGGGGGAGGGGCTTGGCTCAAAGGGTCCCAAAGCTAAGCAGAGAACAAGTTAATGGTCAGGTTCTGGCCAAGCTGAGGAAGAACAGATGTCCTGCTACATCAGCCATCAGCTTCCACTGTGGAGACCCCCAGGGCCTCTAGGGACCCAAGGAGCCATGACAGCAGGACAAGCTGTGGATGCAAGGACATCTTCCCTTCGGGGCGCCTGCACTCACCCTGCCCCCCAAGCACCTGGAGATCATCTCGGCAGAGCAGACACAGAAATAGGGGACCTGATAAACCCAACAGCTGAGCATTACCTAGAAGAAGTATTTGAATCACTAGATTAGACTCTTTTTATAAAATGGTTTAAAATTTTTTTTCTTGGGACTTCCCTTGTGGCACAGTGGTTAAGAATCCGCCTGCCAATGCAGGGTACACGGGTTCAAGCCCTGGTCTGGGAAGATCCCACGTGCGGCAGAGCAACTAAGCCCCTGCACCACAACTACCAAAGCCTGCACACCTAGAGCCTGTAAAAAATAAATAAATTTATTTTAAAAATATTTTTCTTCTTTAAGGTAATATTTAAGGGGTCAGCAAACTTTTTCTATAAAGGGCCAGAAAGTAAATATTTTAAGTTTTCCAAGCTATACGGTCTTCATCATGAATACTCAATTCTGCTGTTGTACTCAGTAAACAGCCTTAGGCATTTGTAAACAAATGGACGTGGCTGTGTTCCAATAAGACTTTATGGACACTGAAATTTGTTGTTGTTTTTTAATTAATTTATTTATTATTTTATTTTATTTTGGGCTGTGTTGGGTCTTTGTTGCTGCATGTGGGCTTTCTCTAGTTGCGGCGAGAGGGGGCTACTCTTCATTGCGGTGCATTGCAGTGGCTTCTCTTGTTGCGGAGCACGGGTTCTAGGCCTGCAGGCTTCAGTAGTTGTGGCTGGCAGGCTCTAGAGCGCAGGCTCAGTAGTTGTGGCCACGGGCTTAGTTGTTCCGCGGCATGTGGGATCTTCCCAGACCAGGGCTCGAACCCGCGTCCCCTGCATTGGCAGGTGGATTCTTAACCACTGCGCCACCAAGGAAGTCCATGAAATTTGAATTTCATATAATTTTCAAGGGTCATGAAATATATTTTTGATTTTCCTTAACCATTTCAAAATCATAAAAAACAAAACTAGCCTGAAGTTCTTACAAAAACAGGCCACAGGCAGATTTGGCCAGTGGGCCAGAGTTCCCTGACCCCTGTAATATTTGATTCATTCAAAAATTATATGTAAAAATATACATTATAAAGCATAAGAATAAACCAAAAGTCTGTGAACCCAGTATCCAAGTTAACCCTCAAAATATTACTAACACCACTGACCCTATACTCTCCCTTCTCCCATCGGTCACCCTGCCTCCCTCCACCCTGCCCCAAGGGGACCACGTTCTCAATTTTGTGTTTACTTTTCAACTTTTTTTTTTTTTTGCGGTACGTGGGCTTCTCACTGTTGTGGCCCCTCCCGTTGCGGAGCACAGGCTCCGGACGCGCAGGCTCAGCGGCCATGGCTCACGGGCCCAGCCGCTCTGCGGCATGTGGGATCTTCCCGGACCGGGGCACGAACCCGCATCCCCTGAATCGGCAGGCGAACTCTCAACCACTGTGCCACCAGGGAAGCCGCCTACCGTTCAACTTTTTATGTCATAGTTTTATCAAATATGTATGTCTCCCTAGGCAACATTTGTAAAAAATTCGCTTGGCAGGAGCTTTATAAAACTAATATTATATTGTCAGTAATTTAAAGGGTCTGGCTTTTCAAATGTGACATTTTATTGCTGAGATTTATCCATGTTGTTTCATGAAGCTGTGGTTCATTCATTCTCACTAGACAACATTTTAACCAAATAGAGATGAGTAAATTTCTTTCAGTGGAAGAGGGCTCATGAGGAATCAGTTAATCAGAGAATACAATTTCCCTGTATATCCACCACCTGGATGTGTCTGCATTGTTTCCTCCTTCACTTGCCGCTACTTTTTTTTTCCCAGCAGGCATGTGGGCAAGCATGGCCGCCTCCAAGCCTCCAGCTTCTGCGTCATTGCTATTGACATCTGGGGCTGGCTCATTCTTTGTGGTGGAGGTTGTCCTGTGCATTGCCGGACGTTTAGCAGCATCCCTGGCCTCCAGCCACTAGATGGCAGTAGGACCTCCCAAGTTGTGACAACCAAAAAAACGTCTCCAGACATTGCCATAGTGGATAGTGTCACCCCAGGTGAGACCTGCTGCACTGAGCATATGGACCTGTTTTAAATTTGAGCAATAGCAGAGACCACTCAGTGATTGAGGGTCACATGTTCTAATTCCCTGGAGGACAAATCTGACCGTTCGTCTTCAATCAGGTGAGTCAACAATGGCCAAAGAGGGGGGTGGGGGGAGCCACATGGTGAACACTTGGCTTCCGGGATTCCTTCCATGGGTCACTGGAGGATGTTCTCAGCGAAGCGGACCATGGGCTAGGGTAGATAACCCCAAAGTGTGTATTACACCAGTTCATTTTATCAGTAAGTATCCAATCTCGTATTTCACTGAGGGAATTTAATGCAGGGAATTGATTATTAAGGTGTTGACCGGGCTGGAGGAACGAAACAGAGGATGTGAGGTTACCGGAGTCCACAGGCATGGTGCCTCTGAGTCTGCTGCTGATGGGAACCGGCTGCCTGGGCAGGGTCAGAAGCCACATGTCACTCTGCCACCACAGCTGGTGCTGCCACTGTCACCTGTTAAAGGTATCACCAGGAGCTGGGAAAATGGCCTCTTTTCTCTCCCTCCTTCCATTAACTCCACAACGCCTCCTGTCGGTAGAATCTAGAGGAAGCCGTCTAAAGGCGGATGGGGTAGGGGCTGGAAAATGTAGTTTGCAGCTTTCTAGACCCTGCAGTGGAGAAGAAAGGGGAGTGTGGGTATGTCAATCTACATTGTCCAGCTCACTCAGGGATTTCATTCCTAGGAAGCTGTTGTTTATTTCATTCTTAAGAATTATTGCAAATCTTGGATTGGTACAATAGCTTGTACTTGTAAATGCTGTGAAGTAGCAGGCTCTTACAGGGCTCCAGAGAAACAGAACCAGTAAGAGATATGTATGTATGTATATATTTATATATATATATATATATATATATGCCAGGCGCAGGTCCTATTCCACTTCCGTAGTGTGATCACAGCTACCCAAGTTATGTAGACAGATCTGGGGGAGGGTGGGTTCCCAAGGAGACTGAGATGCTATTACCAGAAGAAGCAATCATGCTGAGTCAGCAAAAAAAAAAAACCTGATTCTGGGAGAAGAAGGAAGGAAAGGAGAGCTCCAGGCAAAGGCTGTGAAGACCAAAGAGAACTTGTGATGCTTTGGAGGACCTGGGGAACATTCAGGACTCGAGGTGCTGCATCAGAGCTGACAATGTGAGAGGTGACCCTGGGAGATCAGGCCAGCAGAAGCAGGTCCCGCAGGGTGTCTGAACCACCTGAGGCTTTCTCCCAAGGGCCGCGAGAAGCCACTGCAGGATTTGAAGGAGACTGGAGATTCTGAATTGCCTTCAAATTTGATGAGTTAACAGCTTTGCAGAGAGTGGGGAGAGAGGGGAGAAGCATTGCCTTCAAGGTCAGATCTAGAAAACAACCCTATGAAAGCAATTTGGTAATCACGTTTTCCAGCAAAACCCATTCAAGTGATATATGCTCCTCTAATTCGTGTAAGGACCCAGAGATGCTTTTCCAGGACAAGATGGCCCCTCTGGTCATCATGCCCTTTGCTGCGATTCATTCAAATGATTTCATTCCTCAGCTGAGATAAGAGGTTGCTTGTACCAAGGGCCACTGCACACCATGCCCTGCATTTTTTTTTTAAAAAAAACTGTGCTTCTTGTAGCAAACGGCCCAAGTGCTTCTAGCAAATGGGCAGAGTTAACCCTTCAGCAACCTCAGTCGTCACCCTGCAGGCGGGCCATGGCCATCCCCCATAGGAGGACAAATCCCACCTTGGAAAGAATCATATGGGGCAAGTTCCGCACATAAGACAGTGTCTGCAAGTCTGCTTCTACGGGTAGGTAAATTCCATGGAAAATACAACTGGATTTGTCCCCGGTTTTCCCATTAGAGATCATATAAAGTAGAGGCGGAAGTTAATTGAGTTCCGAGTTCACTGTGTAATGTCGGGGAATTGGGGCTCTGGCAAGCAGGTCACGTGTAACGTGTTCTGGGGGGGTAGCGTTTTCACACGAGCTCCCTGGGAGAGGAGAAGTTTTCTTTCACCAGGAGTGCAACCTTCAGAAAGCAGGCTTCTGGGGTTCCAAAGGGGCTTTCACCTACATTACAGGATAAAGGTCTCATTTTGCTTAGAGAGACTTTCTTGCAATGGGGCATGCTCATGATATTCAAGAAAAGGTCATAAAAACCCCTGCCTTTCAACAAGAGCCATAAAGTCCAAGTGGTTAAGAGCCGGGACCCTGGAGCCAGATTGCCAGATCACTCACAAGTTGGGAGACGTGGCACAGATCACTTAACCCTCGGGGCCTCGATTTTCTCATCTGTAAAATGGAGTAGTCAATTGCAACTCCCCAGTAAATCCACTGTGAGGATTAAACAAGTTAGTTTCTATTAAGTGCTTAGAGCATTGTCTGGCTCACGGAAAGTGCTATTTAATTGTTAGCTGTTTGTAACGAGCATTTCTGCGCTGGGACACGGCACTGAGTTCTTTACGTGCCTTATTTCATTTCATCATAAAAAAATAAAGATAAAAACGCTGCAGGTAAGCAAAAGTGGGTTTACCTTGAGGCTATTAAAGTTAAAGAGAGGCCCCTGGAGAAAGCTCATAAGGGCCTGTGTGGTAACCCTGGCAACAGTCAGACCTATATCTATCCTTATTCTCAAAAAGGATCCCCCAAAGTTATATAATCTTCAGGCTCTACCACACAGCTTCCTGCCCTGGAGGTAGGGATTCTTATTCTCATTTCACAGAGGAGAAAACAGACTCAGAGCAGTGAGTGGACCTGTCCAAAGTCACCAGAGAGGAGCAGAGCTGAGATGCCAACCCAAGTCTATCCGGCATCCACTGGACCCCACTGCCTGCTCGGGGTGTGGACAAAGTTAGCCACAGATCCCTGCCAGCCAGAATTTGTCTCTTCTTACCTTTCCTACCTGGGTCTGGTCCAGGTGGCCATCCTAGAGCTTGGTCCCCATAGGCACAAATTAAACATTTTCTGGATGAATGAATGAATGAATGATTTTCTAATCTCTCCTTCCATATCCAGTCCAAGGACTATGACTTCTCTTCCCCCATTGTATGTGTCTTAGGGACCACATCAGTGTTGTTGATCAGGTAAGACCTACCTCTGGCCTAGGAGAGGGCGTAGGAGGGACCCAAGCTAGGACAACAGGGGCTCCCTCTCTGGAATTTGAGCTCAGAGTGACTAAAAGACACAGCTGAGTTCATTCCTGCCTCCTTCTGCAGTGTCCTTGGTCCTGCCTGTTCCTCTCCTGTGTTTTGCAACCTTTCCAACAATTCCATGAGCTCCTGATAGCCTTACCATAAAGTCTCTTTTACTCAAGATTGCCAAGAGCAGGGTTCCAGGATTCACAATCAAGAGCTGCAATCAAAATAAATAAATAAATACATAATTAAAAAAATTTTTTAAAACAGCTGCAATCAAAATAAATAAATAAATACATTAATTTAATTTAATTTTTAAATTTTTTTTAAAAAGAGCTGCAATCAAATGATGCAAGGTCCTTCCCAACACTTGGCCCCTCCCTCTGGCCACACATCTGTAAAAGTAATGATTCCAATATTTGAGGGGTGCAAGATATAAATAAGACATTTTGAGGTTTGAATCTCTCCCACAAGCTCCCCCCACCCAGTGGCCACCCAGCTTCCGTGTAAACCCTTAGAGGGAATTCACTTCACCTTTGAATAGTTAACTTAGAATATTTCTTCATGTTAGACTAAAACAGGAATGAGAATACTCATAAGTAGACTTTATATTATGGATGGTGTGCTTAGGAGCATGGGCACTGGAAGCAGACAGTTCAGCTGTTTCCTACTGTATAACACACATCCATTCTTTTAAGTTGTGCTTTTCAAGTCATTTGCTCATTTCATCTAGTTGTCAAATTTATGTCATAAAGGTGTTCATACTATTCTCTTCCTTACCCTTTTATTATTTTTAGGATCTGTAGTGATGTTCCCTCTTCCATGACTTATACTGGAAATTAGTCTTTTATCCTTTTTTTCTTTCTTGATCAGTCTAGCTAAATATTTATCAATTTTATTGACCTTTGCGTAGAACCAGCTTTTAGTTTCATTGATTTCTCTATTGTTTGTTTTAGTTCATTGATTTTTGTTTATTGTTTCCTTCCTTTTAATTTGGTTTTCTTAATTTCTTAAAGTGGAATCTTAGATAATTAAGATATAAATCTTTTTTATATTCTAACATAAACTTTTAAAGATACAAATTTTCCTCTAAGTACTGCTTTAACTGCATCCCATAAATGTTTACATGTTTTATTATCATTATTATTCAGTTTAAAACATTTTCTAATTTATTTCATGGCTTCTTCTTTGAAATGTGTTCTGTTTAATCCCCAAATATTTGGGAACTTTCCTAGATATCTTAGTGTTATTGATATTTAATTCCATGTGATTAGGGAACATAACCTGTATGATTTCAATCTTTGTAAATAGACTGAAGTTGGGTTCATTATGGTGCTCTTGAGAAGAATTTTATATTCTGCAGTTGAATATAATTTTCTATAAATACAAATTAAGTCATTGTGATTGATAGTGTTGCTCAAATCTTCTATGGCTTTGCTAATTGTTTGTTTTCTCAATTGTTGAGAGAGGAATATTAAAGTCTACAATATAATTGTAGAATCTTTTATATCTCCCTTTAATTTTGTCAATTTTTGCTTCGTTTATTTGGAAGCTCTATTATTAGCCACATACACATTTACAATTATTATGTCTGCCTGTTGAAATTACCCTTTTATCATTTTGAAATTTTCCCTTTTTTTTAAACTTTAAACCTATTTTATTTCCTATTAGTATAGTCATTCCTGCCTTCTTACACTGACTGTTGGCAGATTTTGTATATATTTTTCCACCCTTTTATATTTGACTTATCTGTGTCTTTATATGTGAAGAGTGTCTCTTGTAGAAGGGACATTATTGGGTCTTGCTTTTTTATCTGAAAGTCTCTGCCTTTTAATTAGAATGTTCATACCATTACTATTTAATATAATTTTTTATGATTGGGCTTCGATCTGTCATTTTATTGTTTATTTTCAATTAATTTCCTCTGATTTTTTTGTTCCTCTATTCCTCCTCTTCTCCCTTTTAAAAAGTATTAACTAGTGTATTAGTTTGCTTGGGCTGCCATAACAAAGTACCACAGACTGGGTGGCTTAGATGACAGAAATTAATTTTTTCACAGTTCTGGAGGCTAAACGTCTGAAGAGATCAAAGTGTTGGTTTCTTCTGCAGCCTCACTCCTGGGCCTCTAGTTAGCTATCTTCTGCCTGTTTCTTCATATAGTCTTTTCCTCTATGCCCATCTGTGTCCAGATTTCCTCTTCTTATGCAGACATCAGTGATATTGGATTAAGGTCCACCCTAATGATCTCATTTTAACTTCACTACCTCTTTAAAGACCCCCATCTTCAAATACAGTCACATTCTGAGGTTCTGAAGACTAGGACTTCAACATATGAATTTGGGGGAGGGGGAACACAATTCAGTCCATAACAATTTGTTTTATAATTCTATTTAATTTTTGCATTAACTTTTAACTATACATCTTTGCATTATTTTTTAATGGTTGCTTTACAATGTATATTCTCAACTTTTCATAATCCACTTACAGTTAGCCTTGTGCCACTTCATGTAAAATGTAGAAATACTGTAATTGTATAGGTCCACATTCCCCCATCTTTCATGCTATAATTGTTATCTGTATTAAGTCAGCATACATTATACCCAAGACAGTGTTATAATATTTTTTTAAACAGAGATATGTATTATGAAGAAATTAAAAGGGAAATAGCAAAAACATAGACTTTTTTGGTATTCATACTATTTAACATTTGCAATGGTCTTCATTCTTTTCTAAGGCAAGAAGTTTCCATTTGGTAGCATTTCCCTTTGGCCTGAAGAACTTCCATTAGCATTTCTTACAAGCAGAACTGCTGGCAAAACAAATACTTTTAGTTTTCTTTTATCTGATAATATCCTTCATTCTTGATGAATGTAGAATACATTCATACTGGATGTAGAATTCTAAGTTGACAATTATTTTTCTCTCTTTCAACATTTTAATTATGTGGCTTCACTCTTCTGCTCTGTGTTTTCCAATGGGACGTCAAACATTAATCCAATCTTTACCCATGTTTGTAATATGTTGTTTTTCTCTTGCTGCTTTCATGACTTGCTCTTCAGGTTGACTTCAGCATGAACTTTCATATCTGTATTCTTCTTGGTGTTCATTAAGCACGCTGAATCTGGGAGTTTGTGTCTTTCAGCAAATTTTCATCACATTTTCAGCATTATTTCTTCGAATTTTTTTCTGCCTCATTGTTGCTCTTCTCTCCTTCTCTCCTACTAGATCAGTTTCAAAGTGGGGTCTGAATCACCTGCAAGATGAAGGGTGGGGAAAACTTGAAAAAAATGCAGATTCTTGATCCCTACCCCAGACCTAATAAATCAGTCTCTGGGACTGAGACCCAGAGAACTAGGGATAAGTTCCCCAGGTGATATTTATTTATGCACAAAGTTTAAGAATGACTGCACAGCATTTTACAGGCTTCAAGGGCTGGACCATGTCTTATTCATCTTTAAGATGTTCCTTACTTGTCCCATAGTGTCTCACACCATGCCTTGTACCTAGAAGGTATTCAGTATACAGGTCGACTTGAATATAATATTTGTACAGATATATGGGATGGATTATTCTTCAAAGTTCAAGACATTTCTTATGCCACTCTTTACCTCATCTTAAAGTTGAGGTGGTTGTAATTCACACTGAGTTAATCAGGACTCCTCTGGTTCCAGTTACAGAAACACAACCCTAACTGACTTAAACAGAACAAAGGAAATTCGTTAGCCCAGGCAACTGAAAGTCTAATCATTGTGTCAACTTCAGTCGTGGCCAAACTCAGGACACTAACAACACATCACTAGTCCCTTTTCTCTCCTTTAGGTTGGTTTGTTTACAGGTAGGTCTTTTCTCACTTTGAGATAAACACTGTTGTCAAATTCTGGGCTCACATGGTCCTTACTTGTATAAGTAAATGGAGCAACACTTCCCAGACATCTCCAAACAAAGTCCCAAAAGGACTTCTATGGCGTGACTTGAGTCAGGTACCCATTCTTGAACCAATCACAATAGCCAAGAGATGGATGACTCTGATTTGCTCTCCTGAGTAACATGGTCAGCCCTGAAGTAGGAGAGGCAGGGCCGTGAAATTGATGGCCCTTAGGTGGGAGGAAGGAAAGGATGCTGAGCGTACAGTGTAACAGATGTCCCCTACCACAGTCTCCAACATAATGGATGTGAACTCCTGTCAATGCCTTTTAGCTGAGAAACTTTAGAATCACATTTGTGAAATGGGCCCCCTTCTTATTCCAGGGAGGTTAGAGCAAATTCCATAAACCAGTCATTCCCAATCTTGGCTGTAAATCAAAATGCCCTTGGCATTCTTCCTAAAAATACAAATGCTTGGACCCCTCCCCAGACCTAAAGAAGCAGAATCCCAGTGGGTGTGACCAGGGAGGGTATATAACATTTGACATACAGAAGGGTTATGTTTTCTCCCAGCCAGCATATATTCCACTTTCCTTTAGAAACCCCAGTTTTCCTTCTGAAGCCCGCTTCTCCAAGTTTCAGTCCTGGCAGTTGTTGGAGGGGATGATTCAGCCCCAGTACCAAGAGTGAGCATACGACCTAGGCCTGGCCAGCCAGAGAATTTGGTCCCTCTGTCCACAGTGATTGGTTCAGGGATGGGCACTGAATGCAACCTGAGCCTGTGAGCCCCAGTACCAGAATTTTATTGGAAAGCTTATGAAAAAGAAGTCCTCTCTTTCCATTGGAAGCACTGATGTGAGGGTGATGTGAGCCTGCAGTGGCCAGGGGCCACCACCTGGTGAAGCCCACTGGAGAGTGAAGCCTTCAGTCGTCAAAATGCAGCTGAATTAATTAGGGAAAAAGATGATTCTAGAGATTCCTGGCAGAGCTGCACATGCAGCAGACCCAGGGAGCTGAGAATGTCACAGAGAAGTAAGACCAGAGTTCTGAAAGCATCCTTCTGGAGCCTTCTCCATCCCTAGTCTTGCACTCAGGAGAACCTCTGACCTCCCTTTAGAGAAAAGTCAGTTTGAGTTGTGTTTTTCTGCTACCTGTAAATAGAATATCCCTGAGTCCTTCATTCACGTTCCAAAGCTTATTCATTCATTCAACAGTCGTTTATTGAATGTCTTCTATGTGCTCAGCACTAACCTAGACGCTGGGGACACAGCAGTAATCCAAACACACAAACTCCCTGGCCTCATGGAGAATCCAGCTAGGAGGGCTGACAGGCAATCAATAACACCTATTTGCATACACACACAAAACATCAGTAAAAATAGCATATTGGGTGGAGAGAAAGAAAGCAGGGAAGGAAGATATACAGTGCCAGGGTTGTGGGTGGGATAGATAGGGTCGTCAGAGAACTGAGAAGGTGATATTTGAGCAAAGACTCAAGGAAGTGAAGAAGTGCACACAGCAGATATTGGGGGAAGGGAGTGTTACAGGCTGTGGTAACAGCCAGTGCAAAGGTCCAGAAGTGGGAGTATTTTCTAGGAGAGCAAGGAAGCCAGTGTGGCCCAGGGGAAGTGGGTGACAGGGAGAATGGCTATGAATAAAGTCAGGGAGATCATGGGGGCCAGATTGTGGGGGGTCTTCAGGACTGTTGTCAGGACTTTGGCTCTTCCCCTGCCTGACGTGGAGGCCATGGCAGGATTCTGAGCAGAAGAGGGTCATGGGTTTTGTGGCCTTGGGCAAGTGGCTTCAGTTCTGTAAGCCTCATTTGCTTCATGTATGAAATGAGAGTGAATCCCATTAGGCAAACGCCACAGTAATAATTATTGCAGGCAAGATCTACCCACAAATGCTAAAGTCAGTGGGAGGAAGTTTGCAGAGAAACAGGATACTCACAGAGCCTCAAAGTATCACCCCCCAATATATTTATTAATTACACAGGGAAACCGTATAACTTTACAGTGGAGAAACCCAACAGGCACAACACTGACCAAGTGATCAAAGTTAACATCACCAGTAATAAGACATTTGGACATCATGTAGCGCCTGATAAGATGCCCTGAGGATACAGCATCACTTCTGCAGCATTCTTGCCAAAGATGAACAACCTCAAACTAATCCTGAGAAAACACCAGACTAACCCAAATGGAAAGACATAACTGACCACTACTTATCAATCAAAGGCAATGAAAAACAAGGAAGGTGGAGAAATTGTCACAGAGTGGAGGAGACTAAGAGACAAAATGTCTAAACGCAATGTTGGTTCTTGGAGTGGATTTGGGGGCAGAAGAAGGACGTGAGTGGGAAAACTGGTGAAATTTGAATAAGGTCTGTAGTTTAGTTAAGAGAATTGCTCCCATGTGAATTTCCTGGGATTGGAAATTGATACTTGTACTATGGTATGTAAATTGCTAACATTAGGGGAAGCTGGATGAAGGGCATACGGGAACTCTGTACTATTTCTGCAATTTTTCTGAAAGTCTAAAATTATTTCAAAATGCAAAATTGAAAATTGGGTGAATTATCGTTCTTACCGTATAGGGATGTTGTGTGGATTGAACACACATAAAGCCCGCGGCACAGCGCTGGATAAGCATTCTATAACTGATGGTGATTATTACTGTTAGTTTTTTTACATCTGTTATCGAACACTTACTCACAGAGCGCCAGCATGTTCACTACTGCTTGGTGGCTTTTGCTGTCTCTTGCCCTCAGCAGTGACTTCTCTCTTTGGGACTAAGTAAACAGGATTCCTCAGATCAGTCCTAAAAACCAAGAGTTTAAACAAAAGCAAACTGTGACTCTGGCTGCCTGCATCACTCCACTTATGAAATCGAAACCAGAGGCTCCTGAGTGCTGAATGCAATAGACTAACAAACAACCCCGGCCCCACCCTCCCCCAGAACCAGATGGTATAATTTATTTGCAAAGATTTAAGAAGAGTAAGAAGAAAGCAACCACTCTCAGATAGACCTGCCAGTGTCGATGGCAAAGGGGCCACTTGTGGTTTCATCCTGGATCACATTCTATCCTAAACCAGTGCTCTTCAAACTCCTGATCAGGTACAACATTTTGAAACAACCACCCCAATATTTATTTATTTATTTATTTACAAATTATATACATATTCTACTCTATTAACGTATTCTGTGAATGGTGAAGTAGATGCAAGAAAAAGTGTAAGAGGAAGTGATAAGGAAGAAAAAAATAATATTTTGAAAAAAATGACTCAATGACATTAAAATATCTTTTTACTCTCATTAAACCATTATTACTATTTGAATATTGAAAACAGTGTGACTTAATAGCCTTCATTATTTTTAAATTCTTGGTTTATAATTATATGTTAGATTTTAAAATCAATACTTGATTTTAATGGCTGTCAAAAATGGAAAAATAACCTCATAAAGATGTCTTCCAACTGGAAGAAGGGTTTTACTTGCTACAGTCATTTTTAAAAATGCTTTCCGTCTTTTCCATTCCATATACCAATTTTGCAAAGGTTTTGGTTGAAATCCGTCTGGTTACTTCTGTCTTCCATGAGGTTAAGCTATTGTTCTTCAAAACAAATTGAAAAGTGTTGAATTTTTACGCTTGTAACACATGAGTTTAAAATCCACTGAAATGTTAGGTTGGGATGATTTTATTTTTTGTTTTGTTTTGTTATATACAATGGGATGATTTTAAATTATATCAGAAAAAGCCATTTCCAGGTCCTTAAATTGGGTACAGTTTCCAGCATTTATATAGGTAATTTACATACTTTTGGATAATGTAAATATATCAACAGTAATCCCTGAACAAGAATATTTCCAAACATTTGTTTTCAAAGTGTTCTCTCTGTAGTCCAATTTTCTTTCAGAAAGCAATCCTTTTCTCTCTCATTTTTAAGTGCCACCCTTACCCTGAAGGCCCTGAGTAAGCGTGTGCTGACCAAACGGCAGGAGTAGGAGGAATATGAGCTTTGCCCTCTTTCTCTGCCTGCATGATTCTTATCATCCTCTCCCCAAGGAATCTCTTTGGCCACTTGTTCATTGCCTTTTGGGAAGGGTTGGTTCAATTACAGCTAGAGTGGCCACAGAGCCCCCATCTGGTCCTCCTCCAGCTGTGCCCTCTCCGTGGGGGAGAAGTCAGCGAGGCGAAGGGGATGTGCACACCCAGAGGCCACGCATCATCTCCCCGACCCCCCCACCCTGGATCCTGGAATTTCATTCCAGGGCTGTTTGAGCTTCTTCCCCAGGGCCGTTTGAGCTTCTTCCCCAGGGCCATCCTTCCAAGAACAGATTGCATCAGCAAGGTCCACGCCCTGCAGCCCCAGAGGAGGCCAAGGGCAGGGGGTCAGAGCTAGCACATATGGGCTGGCACGTGCAAATGTGTGCACAGAGCTGCTTGTGGTAGGATGGAGCTGGAGGTATAGGAGGAAAAGGGAGGTGAGCTGGGTGACATCCCAGCCAGAACATGGAGAAGTTCAAGAATTCTACATCTGAACCTGGCTTTCCAGGTCATCGTAAGGTATATTTGTAAAAGTAGGAGGCTAGAAAATGCTTTATTTAATATTTTTATATTTAGACATATGGCAAGTGGGCCTCCATTTATACAATTGCCCTGGGTCCTGTAAACTGATGAGGGCAGTTGACTGGGGCACACTGGTGTCACTCAGCTGTCTCCTCTACATGGGCAGCCACTTCAGAAGGCCATTCAGTGGGGCTCTTCGTCAAATGCCATCCATGTATCGGGCACTCTCAGTTGAGCTCTTATTGCCAGAGGGCTCTAGGAGGCTGCTAGCCTGCAACAGGACAGTGCACCAGGATTTGTATTCTCCCAGTTAAAGACCACAGTGTCCACCAAATCAGTGAATGGTGGACTGGCGTAGATCTGAAAGTCTGAACCTACCAATATGAGATGATTCGCTCTGGGGGACTGGGAAAGAGAAAATTTCTCAGTTCCTCCCCAAACCTAAAAACCCATTTCAAGGGCTGCTATAATCACTTCCACTGTCAACGTGAAAGATATTCCAAAAACTATAGGGTGAAGATGCATAGTTTTCCGAGAATGGAGAGGGTACACAAATGATTTCTGAGTAGCATTTGTTAATTTCTAAGTAGCATAAGTTAATCAACTTACCTTCAACACGTGACAAATAAGTGAATGAATGAAAGTGTGTTGCTTCCAGCCCCTCAACATTGGAAAACTCCAGCTCTTCCCTCTGAAGGTCCCAAACCCCCTAAAGGACCCAACACTATCTAACTCACAGTCAAAGGGGGCATCACTGCCAAATGGAATATTAAATATTAATAGAGCTGAATATCTTTCTTATTATTTTAGTTTAAAAGTGTGCTTTAAAAAAAAAGTGTGCTTAGAAGTTCTTACGTTGTTTTCCTTGATCCCAGTGGATAATCTGACCTACTCCACCTTGGAGACACAGCCCTAAATTATGAATTCCAATGAGAGGAGTCAAAAGCCTTAGAGCAGGATTTCTGCTAAAATAGGTGCCAACCAACCAAGTCTTCTCCAATAAAAAAGGAGAAAATTCAATAACATTGAAGTTTAGGCAACATTTTAGTTGCCTAGTTGGAGAGAAAGCTTGAGAATTTCAACTCCTAATGATGAATGTGGAGAAATAGAACAGGGCCACAGCAGAGGAAGAAGTCGCTTAGAGAAGTCAGAACACCAGGACCTAGTCCAGCCTTTACCTAACTGTGTGATTGCCTCAGTTTCCCCATTTGTAAAATCAAAGGGTCAGCCTTGATGTTCGCCAAGTTAAAACGCTTAGATATGCATCAAACGAAGGGCTGCAAGTTCAAATGACTGTAAGGCTCAAGGAGAAAAGATATATGAATGAAGAAGTCCAGGAGCGACAACACAGGGAGTGGTGGAGACTGTGGTGACCTGGTGAGAAAAAACCACTACTCAGCTCCATCAGCTGCTGCCCGTTAGGCAGGAATAGAAGCTGACTATTGATAGATGTTCCAGTTATTTCAGGAGAAACCAGGAATCCAGATGTTATAGAATTTTGTATTATTATTCATGACGCCATCTAATTTTTTAAAACAATTTTTTGTAACACTGGACAAACAAAATCCACCCTGAAGTCAGCTGCTTTAGAATACTGTCACTCATAACTACATATCGACTTCACTGGCAACATTGGTTGGAAAGTACTTTATGTTTCCCTGTCCTCACACCCTTAATGTTTACTTCTGCTGAAGATGTTTATTCGCCTGGAAAGTGGCTCCCTAACAGAAACATTTGTCTTAACTGTTGGGGCAAATCATCCATTTGCTGGGAGACTAAGAACGAGAGAGGCCAGCTTCTGAAAGCATTTGCGGATTTGTTTGTTTCTCTCTTTACGAGAGGCCAAAGTTGTCTTGGCGTGGGATGGTGCCCTCCTGTACAGTTGGGATGCAAGTTTACAATCCAGCACTGCAAATCCAGCACCCGATAGGGAGACCTTGGTAACCACAGTGGAATTTCCACGCAATCCTAACATGCAACTGTCAGTGGGAAGATCCTTTCTTCCTTCCTCTTTCTCCTGTCCGTCTTTATTATCTGAGCCTGCTTCTTTGCTGATATTGTCATATTTTTTGAAAGAATATCAGGTTAATTCCTATCCTCCTATCCTCCTTGCTTCACACAATTTCATGCAAATGATCACTGCCTAAATGCACATTTCAAAGGGGACTCGTTTTATTCAGTCCTTCAGTCTTAACTTTGCCCTCCAAGCATGCCAGAGATACCTAGAGCCTTGATTTTTAATATAACTGTACAAAAAATTATGGGAAAAATGGGATCCAAATGATGGACTAGATTTTTTAAATAATCAGGCAAGAATTAATTTTTCAGAGTAATTGTCTAGAGGTGATTCAATTTCACATGCTCTTTAAATATGTATTTTTCAGTGTTCTATGGCTTGAAGGGACAATTTTAAATTAGTGTATAGAGTAGGCTCTGAATCATAAAATAAAAACTCTAGCAGTTAAACTTTGTCATCTTGGCTGCAAAACTCTATTTTGTCTAAACAAAATTCTGCCTTCCTGATAAATCCACTTTCCTCCCCCTATTCCACTGTCTAAATAATTTTGTCAGTGGAAAGATAGAGGATTGTTGTTTTAATAATTGCAACTTAGAGATGTTGTGGCCAGAGGAATTCTAAGATGATCCCCGTGGTCTCCTCCCTGATGTTAACGCCCTGTAGAATTCCCTCCCCTCGTGCGGGGGCCCTTGTGACTCGCTCCTAGCCAGTAGAATTTGGCAAAGGTGATGGGATGTCTCTCCCTTAATTAGGTTACATTATATGGCAAAGGTGAAGGTGGTCACTCCTGTGATTTTTATATATATACATATATTATTGAATTAATATAAATATTATATATATATAAAACTTCACAGGAATTTTATATATAAAATATGTATATAAAGATTTTATGTGTGTGTGTGTGTGTGTGTGTGTGAGAGAGAGAGAGAGAGAGAGAGAGAGAGAGAGAGAACCCTGTTGCTAGCACGCACTAGCGTAAGAGAGATTCTGGCCTTGAAGCAAACAGCTACGTGTGAGCTCTCTGTGGTGAGTGTGAGTGTTACTGACCCAGATCCTTGAACTCTTTAATCTATAGAAATTGATGAGTCCAGATGAGAAATTCAGGAAGGCTTTATTGGGACTCAAGATGCAGCACAAGGTAGGAAGAGCTGGTAGAAGGTGCCCTTGCTAGCTCCGGAAGAGGGTGGGCTGGTCCCTTAAATGGGGTGAGGGGGTGGGGCAGATCGGTGGGTGGGGTTGGGGGCGTGGCTCAGGTGGCCCGGCCACCCCCTTGCTGGTTCTGCGTGCAGGGATCATGTACAGGACCCTGCTTTTGCTCCAGGCAGCTCAGAAGTGGCAGTTGGTTTGTGGCCTTTTTGTATCTTACTGTTCGTATTTTGCCCCAGCTGTGCATGCGTGCGGTTATTTTTAGTCCTGTTAGTTTCTTTGTACGCCGTCGCTGGAGGAGATGTTTGTCCAGGTGCAAGCACTGCAGCAAAGGGTCCAGGTGCCAGGTCCCAGCCTGTCTCATGATCTCCCTAGGTGAGTGTGAACTCTCTAGGGTGAGTGTGAGCTTTCTGTGATGAATTGAACTGCCTATGGTGAGGACCATGCGGCAGGAAACTGCAGGTAGCCTCTGGGATCTGAGGGTGGCCTCCAGCTGATGGCCTTTCAGGAGCTGGGCCCTCAGTCATTGCAGCCACAAGGAAGTGAATTGTGCCACCAACTTGAATGAGATTGGGAGTAGGTCCTTCCCGAGTTGTTAAGCCTCCAGGTGAAAACGTAGCCTGGCTAGACCCTGACTGTGGCCTGGTGAGACATTGCGCAGAGGACCAAGTGAAGCTGTGCCTGGACTCCTGACCCACAGAAACTGTGAGCTAGTAAATGCATGTTGTTTTAAGCCACTTAGTTTATGATAATTGGCTGCACAGCAATAGAAAACTAATACAGAATTCATTTATGAGGACTTTTGCAAATGTGTCTAATTATAGAACTTCTTTAATGCTGAGAAAGACTGTAGTCCCACCCTTTCATTTTTCAGAGGAGCCCCTGGAATCAGAAATGGGAGCAGTGATAAAGCCAGGAACCAGGAATCCTGCCTCCTGGGAAATGGGTTTTGTCCAAAAATCACATACCTCAAGATAGAATAATGATAGCTAGCATTTTATTATGTACCAAGTCTGTGCTATGTGATTTGCATAGATTATTATTTTAACCTAAAATAATTTCTCTTTTTGAAATGATCATTTTACAATTTATTTTTAATTACCCCAATAATACACTAATACATTATCATCATTTTAAAAATCATTTCAAAAAGAATACAAATAAAGTGAAGTTTTCCCTTGACCCATCTTCTACCCTTCCTCTAAAACCAATCCCCTTCCCTTTAAGGAACCACTGGTATTAGCTTTATATGTACATTTTCAGAGTATATGTTGGGGGAGACAGAGGAGGGAGGGAGCAAAAGAGAGAGAGGAGAAAGAGAGTTGTGTATTGTGGGATTTTTATTTTTACATAAATGGGACCATATTTTACATATTTGTTTTGTAATTCCCTTTCACTTAATAATATATCCTGTTATGTGTTTATGAATATACACCTCTACTTCATTCTTTTTAACTGCTGCATATAATTTCTATACTCTAATTTATTTAACCAATTCCCTATCGGTTTAACTGCTTTCCAATTTTTTGCTATTATAATACTTTGATGAAGATCCTTGTATATGCTTTCCTGTGCCCCTACATGATTCTTTTTCTAAGATAGATAAATAGAAGTTGACTTTCTGAGCTAAAAGATAGGCACACCTTAAATTTATATGAATATATAAAAATTTAAAACAAAAGAATATAAATACATAAATTTTAAAGTATATATAAATATATACATACATATATTATTATTGTTGAATTTTCCTCTATAAAGGCTGAATAATATATACATATCCCAATACTTTATGAGCATATCCATTTGCTTACGACTGTAGCCAAACCGGTTATTATTCATCTTTTTGTGTGTTTACCAACCTGCAGGTACAAAAGGATACTTCAGTGTGGTTCATTTTGGGTAGTCCTGACTTTTAATGAGGTTGAGCATCTTTTAAAGTGCTTATTGGCCATTTCCCCTTTGTGGCTTATTAACTGCATATTCATACTCTTTATTCACTAGTCTGCTGGGTTGTTTGTTTTTTTCTTACCGATTTGTAGGAACCCTTGATAGATGTATTCTGTTTTATATTTAGCAAATCTTTCTTCTAAACTGTCCCTTGTCTTTTAAGTTGATCTCTTTTGCTATACAAAGTTTTAAACTTTTTGTAGTCAAATTCATCAATCTTCTTCATTATAGCTTTTGCCTTTTTGTTTATTTTGTTTTGTTTTAGTTGTTGTTGTTTGATTTTGCTCAAGGAAGGCCTCCCTGCCGTAATGTTGCAGAAGTAGTGCCATGTTATTTTTCTAATATCTTTCTTATTTTTTAATATGTATTTTATTTTATTACACATGGAATTTGTTTTAATGACTGAAGAGAGGTAAGAATTAGCCTTTCCCAATGGAAAACTGATTGTTCCAACAGCATTGAGTGATCCATACTTTCCCACTGAGCAAAACAAATTTGCATTAATATGTGTTTGTTCCTAGACTCCATATTCTATTACATTGATCTGTTTGTGTCTTTATGCCAACACTTTTCAGTTTTAATCACTATAACTCCTTTATCTGTTCTGATATCTGGTCAGGCAATTTGTTACTCATTTTTAAGATGTTTTTGTCACACGTTTCCTCTTTTGTCAGATGAATTATGGAATCAGCTTATCACAGTCCTAAATATTGATATATCGGTATGTGTATATGCATCTGTATGTATACATATATATGTACATGCATCTGTGTGTATACGAGTCTGTCTGTATATGTGTATATAGCTCTGTCTACTGAGGGGGCCTGAAAGCAGAGACACAACAGTAGCGATGGACACACTTAGCGCCCAGATGTTGGTTTCTAAAAATTATTTTCCACTGTAAGGAACTGAAGATTTTTGGAGAAATGGCTAATTCCAGGACCGAATCAAGACAAGTAGAAGATGAACCTGAGCATCTTGTGCCAGAAGAGAAGGAAGTACTCAAAGAATGATGGGGACATGTCACATGGACACAGAAGCCAGAATGAAGAGGCTCCCACTGGCCGCATCTGGGACAGTCTGGTCATGAAAATAAATAGATAGTAACAGATGATACCCATCAAAGAAAAGAGTATGAATAAATAAGTTAATGCATTGAAAGTTTGATGAGAAACAGAATATGTACATAGTCTCAAAGTTTATCCCCACAAAATACCTATTAATTACAAAGGAAAAAAAGAGTAACTGGACAGTGGAGAAGCCTGGCAGATACCACTTTAATTAAGCATCAGAGTTAATATCACCAGACAAATTGAAAATGTGTGTTATGATCCTACTGCTGGGCATATACCCTGAGAAAACCATAATTCAAAAAGAGTCATGTACCACAGTGTTCATTGCAGCTCTATTTACAATATCCAGGACATGGAAGCAACCTAAGTGTCCATCGACAGATGAATGGATAAAGAAGATGTGGCACATATATACAATGGAATATTAGCCATAAAAAGAAATGAAATTGAGTTATTTGTAGTGAGGTGGATGGACCTAGAGACTGTCATACAGAGTGAAGTAAGTCAGAAAGAGAAAAACGAATACCGTATCCTAACACATATATATGGAATCTAAAAAAAAAAAAAAGGTTCTGAAGAACCTAGGGGCAGGACAGGGATAAAGACACAGATGTAGAGAATGGACTTGAGGACACTGGGAGGGGGAAGGGTAAGCTGGGACCAAGTGAGAGAGTAGCATGGACATATATACACTACCGAATGTAAAGTAGATAGCTAGTGGGAAGCAGCCACATAGCACAGGGAGATCAGCTCGGTGCTTTGTGACCATCTAGAGGGGTGAGATAGGGAGGGCGGGAGGGAGATGCAAGAGGCAGGAGATATGGGGATATATGTATATGTATAGCTGATTCACTTTGTTATAAAGCAAAAACTAACACACCATTGTAAAGCAATTATACTCCAATAAAGATGTGGAAAAAAAAAAGAAAATGTGTGCTATGAAGAACACATCATCATTCTGTGGTATTCTTGCCAAAGATACATAACCTGAATCTAATCATGAGACAACACCAGATTAATCTAAATGAGAGACATTCTGCAAACAACTGGCATTTTATCAATAATAGCATATTCTGTAATGTGTAATACCATATTATAGTATATCATATAGTGTATTATAATATATGGTATTATATATTATATGTTTTATGTATGTTACAATATATAGTATATACATTACATATTGAAATACTATGTCATTGCTTTCTTTTAAAATATACATTTAAAATATACATTATATTTTAAAATATATACGTGTTTTCTTTTTTTTTTTTTAATTTCATTTATTTATTTATTTAGGCTGTGCTGGGTCTTTTCTGTGCGTGGGCTTTTTCTAGTTGCGGCGAGCAGGGGCCACTCTTCATCGCGGTGCACGGGCCTCTCACTGTCGCGGTCTCTCTTGTTGCGGAGCACAGGCTCCAGACGCGCAGGCTCAGTAGTTGTGGCTCACGGGCCTAGTCGCTCCGCGGCATGTGGGATCTTCCCAGACCAGGGCTCGAACCCGTGTCCCCTGCATTGGCAGGCAGACTCTCAACCACTGCGCCACCAGGGAAGCCCTACGTGTTTTCTTTTTTAAGATATAAATCTTTCCAGATCTTTCTAATATACAAATTCTTCTGGACAGTTCTCTGGATATTTATAAGTACTTGTGTATTCACACATATTCTTTTTGTTTTTTTCTTTTTTATTTCTTTTACTTTTTTGCATTGGTCTTCCTGGAATCTCATTTCTGCCTTTCAACTCAAGGAGTCAGCTGGGCTCTGCCTGTGTTTTCCGTCCCTGTTCTGGAAACTCTCTCAAGGTAGTGAGCTGGGACAATGGTAGGGCTCACCTTGTTTGTTTCCCATCTATTAAGGAATACAGTTCTTCGTTATCTGATCTCCAGTGTCTTTTAAACGCTTGTCATTCCGTTTTGTCTAGGTTTTTGACTGTTTAAAACAGGAGGGTAACTCTGGTCCCTGTTATCCCATCTTAGTTAGAAAGGAGGTCAGTATTTTCATGTTGCAATTCTTGGTTACAGAGATGGTTGCAGAGAGTTAATAATTGGTCAGTTCCTTAAAAGAAATAGAAGACAAAGTTGTGACTGCAAAAATGTTTATTACAATAACTGAATGTCACAAGAGTTAAGGATGACAGACTTCAGCACACTCAACTAAGCAAGGTCACTCTGACCCTGAAATTCTATTGAAATTCTATTAAATGCCCATCCAAGATTTAGTACCATTCCCCAAGATTCTTTCTCTCTCTGTTTTTAAAAATTTCTGGATATTTCTGGTTCACCTAGTAACTTCTGATTAGATTTCCAGCTTCTGCAGAATTCTCATTACTTAATTTACAACATACTACTCTAGGTTTACCTAGAGTAGTTTACCATGCCCTAGGTGTGGCCTATCCATGGACTATGGCTCTGTTCATTACTCTGATTCACTCCCTCTCCCCATAAAAATAATAATAATAATAATAATAGGTCAGTTCCTTTATCATCACTTGTTAGATCTTTGGGATTTAACTGTTTATTTTTTCCCACAATTCCCAAACACCACTTCACCCCCATACCTATCACTTGGTTGATAATGCTGTGACTTTTAAAGTTCAATTTATTTAAATTAAAAAAAAAAAGACAGTTCACCCATTTCTCCCACCTACCCGCATCCCTAGCACCCCCCTCTTGCAACCATCAATCTGTTCTCTGTATCTATGAGCTTGGGTTTTCTTTGGGTTTTTGTTTGTTTGTTTGTTTTGTTTTTAGAGTCCATGTTAGAGAGATGATACAGTATTTGTCTTTCTCTATCTGACTTATTTCACTTAGCATAATGCCATTGAGGTCCATCCATGTTGTTGCAAATGGCAGAATTTTCTTCTTTTTATGGCTGAATAATATTCCACTGTATATATACGTATATCACAATTTCTTTATCCATCAATGGACACTTAGATTGTTTCCATACCTTGGCTACTGTAAATCATGCTGCAACAAACATGGGAGTGCATATATCTTTTCAAATGTTTTCATTTCCTTCAGATAAATATCCAGAAGTGGAATTGCTGGATCATACGGTTGTTCTGTTTTTAATTTTTTGAGGAACCAACAAACTGTTTTCCATAGTGCTTGCACCAATTTACATTCCCACCAACAGTGCGCAAGGGTTCCCTCCCTTTTCTCTACATCCTCACCAACACTTGTTGTTTCTTGTCTTTTTGATAATAGCCATTCTAACACGGATGAGGTAATATCTCATTTCGTTTTGATTTGCATTTCTCTGATGATTAGTGATGTTGAGCATCTTTTCATGTGCCTGCTGGCCATCTGATGTCTTCTTTGCAAAAATGTCTGTTCAGATCTTCTTTCCATTTTTTAATCAAATTGTTTGATTTTTGCTATTGAGTTATATGTGTTCTTTATATATTTTGGTTATTAGATATATGATTTACAATTATTTTTCTCCCATTCAGTATGTTGCCTTTTCAGTAGGAGTACAGTTTCATTTGCTTTGCCTGTGGCTGTGCAATTTTCCCAACACCATTTATCAAAAGAGACGAACCTTTCCCCATTGTATATTCTTGTCTCCTTTGTTGTAAATTAACTGATCATATATGCATGGGTTTATTTCTGGGCTTTCTATATTCTCTCCTATTGATTTATGCCTAATTGCTTTGGCTATGACCTCCAATACCATATTGGATAAAATTGGTAAAAGTGGGCATCCTTGTCTTGTTCCGATTTTAAACAGATAGCTTTCACCTTTTCACCACTGAGAATAATGTTAGCTGTGGGCTTGTCATATATGTATGGCCTTTATCATGTTGAATTACATTTCCTCTATATCCACAGTGTTGAGAGGTTTCTTTTAATCATAAATGGATGTTGAATTTTGTCAAATGCTTTTTTGCATCTACTGAGTGATCGTATGATTTTTATCCTTTATTATGTTAATGTGGTGTATCACATTGACTGATTTGTAGGTGTTAAACCATCCTTGCATCCCTGGAAAAAATCCCACTTGATCATGGCATATGATGCTTTTAATGTATTGTTGGATTCCGTTTGCTAATATTTTGTTGAATATTTCACATCTAACTTCATCAGGAATATTGGCCTGTAAATTGCTTTTTCTGTAGCATCCTTGTCTGGTTTTGGTATCAGGGTAATGCTGGACTCTTAAAATGTGTTTGGAAGAGTTCTCTCCTCTTCTATATTTTGGAAGAGTTTGAGGAGGATTGGTATTAATTCTTCTTTGACTGTTTAGTGGAATTCACCATCTGGTCCTCGACTTTTGTTTGTTCAGAGGTTTTTGATTATAGTTTCAATCTCCTTGTTAGCAATCAGTCTGTTCAGATTTTCTATTTCATCGTGATTCAGTCTTGGTAGGTTGTATGTTTCTAGGAATTTATCCATTTCTTCTAGGTTGTTCAATTGGTTGGCATCATGGTCTCCTATGATTGTTCATAATAGTACCCTATGATCTTTTGTGTTTCTGTGGTATCAGGTGTACATTTATCATTACTGATTTTATTTATTTGAGCCCTCTCTCTCTGTTTTTTCTTGGTAAGTCTGCCTAAAGGTTTGTCAGTTTTGTTTATCTTCTGTTTATTCTTTTTATAATACTTAAACACTGTCATACTGTTTATGACATCCTACAAATTGCATTTCCCACACATATAGATTCACCTCCTTTTTAAATACTGTCAAATATGGATACACCAGGGCACTTATCCATTTCTCTTTAGTTGTCTTTTGTTTCCATCTGCTTACTCTTTTTTTTTTTTTTTTTTTTTTTTTGGCGGTGCCACATGGCATGTAGGATCTTAGTTCTCCAACCAGGGATCGAACCTACGCCCCCTGCATTGGAAGCCCAGAGTCTTAACCACTGGACCACCAGGGAAGTCCCTCCATCTGCTTACTCTTAGAAACAAGATTTGATGAAATCTTCTTGTATATGCTCACTGTAGGCTACTTTACCTGTTTCTCTAGAGAGGAGTTGGATTATAGAGTTCCTGGGTTACTCTTTACATTTTAATTGGTATTCCCAAATTTCTCTCTTCAGTGGTCACACCAATTTGAACTTACAAGGAATATTTCACAAGAGAAATCATTATGCACACAAAACCCAATAACCTGTAGAGTTTAATGTTGAATGTGGCAGAGACTCAGTATGTATTCTCCCTTCCTACCTTAGGAATAGAATACAGCTGACACTTGAGCAACATGGATTTTTATATACACGGATTTTTTCAATAAATACATAGTATAGTACTACACAACCAGCAGTTGGTTGGATCTACAGATGTGGAACCACAGATACAGAGGACCCACTGTAAAGTTATACTCAGATTTTTGACTGCAGGTCGGTCGGCACGTCTAACCCCTGCATTGTTCAAGGGTCAACTGTATTTAACTTGGCACTGTCTGTCTGCCTAAATAAAAATAAAATCCACATTTCCCAAACTCCCATGCAGCTAGACACAGTAGAGCACTAAATTCTGGTCAGTAGAACGTGATTGAGGTGATGCGTTCAATTTCTGGGCAGATCCGTTAGGAGAAAAGAGTGAGTCCTACAGCTCTTTTCCCCCTTCCTGCAGGCTGGAATGCAGATGTGATTACTGGAGTTAGGGCAGCCATCTTGGACTATGAAATGGAAGCCACTAGTTGATGGCAGAGCAACAAAACAGAAGGACCCTGGGTCCCAGATGATTGTGGAGCCTCCAAACCAGCCATCAACTACCAACCCAGACTTTTAAGGGGGAAAAAGGAAAGTGCATCAAATAAAAGCCACTTTTGGGGAATGTCTTTCTGTCACAGCAGCCAAACTGATAACCTAAATAATGCAATTACTAAATGCTGAAAGATAATTATCTGGTAAAAAGTCATCATTCCAACTGGGGGGATTATAAAAAATTATTTTATTTGATCTTCCCAGTAATTCTATGAGGAGGGAAGTTTGTATATAGGTATTTAACTGCCATTAATGTTGCAGATTGTTAAAAATGCTTATAGTACAACTATTTTATTCCCCTTGGGATTTTTCTACACTGTTGGAGAGAGAAGGCCAAGCGATTCAGCTCTGTTGAAGCAACCAGGAAGAAATGCTGTCCAAACCAACTGGGGTTTTGGCAATGAATCCGCATTTGTTCACCAGTGTAGCTATTGTTTAGATTCCACTGTTCTGAAAAATTAAGTGGTTCACGATTTTAAATTTTTTCCTAATCCAAGTGTAACGAATGACCTTTCTTCTCCTTAGGTCACTAAAAAGAATTTTCTTGTGTTTGTGGCTAATTTCTTAATGGCAGAGGTCCAAATAAGGGGACGGGGGGACGCTTAGGTCAAAACTAAACATGGGATGAGAGAAGGATCCTGGATTTCCTGTGGCTTATTCCATTTTCAGTCATCCATACTGCTTGCTCTACATGTGTCTGAGTGGTTTTTGTGTACAGAATAAGCTGTACACAAGTTCTAGGAAACAATTTTCAATTACTAAAGTTACCATTTACCAAACCTAGCTTCTCCCCCTTGGGTTTTTAAGTTTCCTTTTTGAAATCTATTGTTCCATTTCTAAGAGCACAGTAACAAATTCAGCTGTTGTTTTTAAGGAAGTCATGGATTCATGTTTGGTCCCACTTATAAACTTAGCTAAGTAAATGCCTTAAGCCACTTGAAACTGCATTTCTAAATTTGATAATCTGGATTTTCTTTGCAAGTACTTTAATTATTCAATGTTTCTACTTCTCAATCAATCTTATAAATCTATCAGGTCACATAGAGTAAATCTTAAATTCTCTTAAGTGTTCCAAATGATTGCATATAAACTTAGTAAGACTTTGGTGGGGGCAGTGGTGGTGGGATGAACTGGGAGATTGGGATTGACATGTATACACTAATATGTATAAAATAGATAACTCATAAGAACCTGCTGTATAAAAAATAAAATTAAAAAAAACTTAGACATTGAGGTAAAAATTGCACATTTAAGCAATGCTTCAGTTACATTCAAAATGATAATTAACAAGTCTGACCAATATGCTACTCTGAAAGGTCTAAGTCTCTTAAACATAAGTCTCTTAAAGTATGTAAATTACTAAATATGAACACTTTCCTTCTTAACAAAACATATTCATGTGATGATTTTGACCTTGTTGAGTATTTCCACATTTATTTCTGAATCTTATCTCATTTAAAATATGCTTCCTGATAAAATTGCTTTCCCATTTAGGCTATTTCTATAGTTAACTCTAAATGTTCCTGGGGTTTAAAGATTCTTATCTTCTAGGGGGATTATTACCCTCAGGTAGCGAGGCTGTTTCCAACTAGACTTCTTAACTTGGGGTGTGTGGATAGAATTCAGGGAGTCTGTAAAGTTGGATGTAAAAAATGTATCTTTATTTTCACCAACTTCTAAGTGAAATTTAGCATTCCCTTCAAATGTGAATGTGGCAATAAACCATAGTATATGAGCAGGACCTTGATTGACTCTGTTGCCAGTAGAAATCACAGGTATTTCCATATCACATTATGGCTGTTGCAAACACCTTGAAATATCTTTATATTCAGCAGTACTTCAACATTACGGAACTTATAGGCCTGCTGCTAGATCTCACTATTTAATGTACTAATAAAGGAACTCACATGACTCCATCATAATATTTCAATATTTTTATTGAGGTATAATTGAAGTATAATAAACTGGAAATATTTTAAGGGTTAAATGTTATCATTTTTGATACACATACATATATATATATACCATGAAACCATCAACACAATTCACACATTGGACTTTTCCATCACATCCCCAGCAGTTTCTCTGAGCCCCTCTGTAATCCATCCTTCCCTCCACACCCACCCACAGGTGACAATTGCTTTGCTTTCTGTCACTGTAAATTAGTTTGCATTTTTGAGAAATTTATATAATTAGAATCATGTGTTGGGTCTTTTTGGGGAGAGTGAGGCTTCTGGCATTTTCACTCAACATAAAGATTTTGATATTCATCTATGTTGTGTGTGTATCATACGTTCTTTTATTGCTGAGTAGTAATCCGTTGCATGGATATACCACAATCTGTTTATTCATTTACCTGCTAATGGATAGTTTCACTGTTTCCAATTCTTAGCAGTTACAAATAGACTTACTATTAACATTCGTATACAGTTCTTTGCGTGGATTTGTGTTTTCCTTCCTCTTGGGTGTCAGATGGCTGGGTCATATGGTGGGGGGATGTTTAACTTTTTGAGAAACTGCCAAATTGTTTTCCAAAGCGGTTGCACCATTTTACATCCCAGCCAGCAGTGTATGAGAGTTTAGCTGCCCCATATCCTTGTCAGCACTTGGTACAGTCAGTCTTTTTAATTTTAGCCAATCTAATGGCTACGTAGTGGTATTTCTTTATATATATATATATATATATATATATATATATATATATATATTTGGGGTTTTTTTTTGCGGTACGCGGGCCTCTCACTGTTGTGGCCTCTCCCGTTGTGGAGCACAGGCTCCGGACGTGCAGCCTCAGCGGCCATGGCTCACGGGCCCAGCCACTCCACGGCATGTGGGATCTTCCCGGACCGGGGCACGAACCCGTGTCCCCTGCATCGGCAGGCAGACTCTCAACCACTGCGCCACCAGGGAAGCCCATCATTATATTTTAATGTACATTTCCGTGATGATTGATGATGTTGAGCATCTATCTTTGTGCCTATTGGCAATTTGTATATCTTCTCCTATGAAGTGTTGGTTCTAAAGTTTTCCCAGTTTTTAATTGAGTTATTTGTTTTGTAAAAGTTATTGAGTTGTTAAGGTTCTTCGTGTATCGTTATATATCCCTTATATTTTTTATATCTGTATGATAGAAGTATTATATTCTAGTCTATAGCTTGCTCTTTATTTTCTCAGTTTTGTCTTTTGAAGAACGAAAGTTTTATATTTTGACAAAGCTCAGTTTACCAATGTTCATGGTTTGTACTTTCAGTGTTCTTAGAAATGTTTGACTACTGCAAAGTTGCAATGATTTTCTCCCTATGTTGTCTTCTGGAAGGTTTATGGTTCTAGGCTTTCCATTTAGGGCTGTGATCCATTCGGAGTTAATTTTTGTGAATAATGTGAGGTAAATTTTTTTCTTATCAGTAAGAAATAAGACATTAAATTGTTTCTTATCAGCATTCAGTTTCCCAGCACCCTATGTGCATTATAAGCGTTTTTGTTTATATAGAAGCATTTTTCTGAGAAGATGTCCTTAGACTTAAGCAGATTGCCAAAGAGGTCCTTGGCATATGTTCTAGAGATTCCAGCAGAGTAAGAGATAAGAACCTGCAGACATCAAGGGAAAGCGCTCTCGATATGCATGTTAGGAATCCATCATGTCAGCCCACCTGGTTTGGGGAGACCCTTTTTTAGGACGATGACGTTGCATAACAACCAGAGATTTGGGCAAGAGGGCTGACTGGAGTCTTGTCAGAAATGTGGATGGGATGCCCCGAACCACACCACGAATTGTTATGCTGATGATTTTATAATTTTAAGAAGGATTGCTCACAGCCCCTGGTCTACTCATGGATGTCTGTTACCGCCTCCCGTGTGATTACTTGCTGGAATTTCACACGTCTTTTGTCCTCAGGACATATCTAAATCATCCTGTTTAGGCAGGGTGGCCATCTGTCCCAGTTTGCCTGGAACAGTCCTGGTTTATGCTTTATTTGATTTGATTTTTTGCTTTTTTTATTGAAATATAATTGATTTACAATTTGTGTTAGTTTCTGGTGTACAGCAAAGTGACTCAGTTATACATATATATACTTTTTCATATTCTTTTCCATTATGGTTTATCACAGGATATTGAACATAGTTCCTGTACTACACAGTAGGACCTTGTTGTTTATCCTTTCTCTATATACTAGTTCACATCTGCTAACCCCAAACATGCTTTATTATTAATAGTGCCCATTTCACTCTCAAAAGTTCCACTGTCTCCTGTACCAATATCAGGAAGCGTTCTGATTTGTTCAAGTAGTTCTGTTGGTTTCTATCTTATAGGCTTTGAGAATCACAAACACAGTGAAGCACTTTGAAATCCATGACTTTCAAGCTTGACTCTGCAGAGCTCTGGGTGCTCCTGCAAGACCCTTTATAAGTACCTGCAGGAGAAAGGTGCAAGCCACGAGGCTGAGATTTATTTTTTTTTTTTCGATCTCTGGTGTTTATTCACTACCAGGCAGGTGACAACACAGTTTTATTTCACTTTTCCCCTCTGATGCTAAAGCATAAGCTATCTTTTAATTCTGACACATTTATCCATTCCAGAGACAGTATGAAAAACAGTCATCTAGCCATTTATTACCTTGGACTTTTCAGGCCAAACTGGGGTTGCTGTCTCATTTATAAGCCAGGGCAACAAGGGTGATTCCAGGTGGATGGGTTAAAAATGGAAAATATGAGCTCTTCAACAGAGCCTGGGACTTTTCGCCTCTGTTTTCCATATGGTGATTCTATATATGCTTGCCTTTTTTTTTTTTTTTTTTTTTGGCCATGCAGCAAGGCTTGTGGGATCCTAGTTCCCCAGCCAGGCATTGAACCCGGGCCCTCCGCAGCAAAAGTGCAGAGTCCTAACCACTGGATTGCTAGGGAATTCCCTATGCTTCCTTTTTAGTCTTTTTAATGGATCTGTATAGAAACGTGAAATGCTTCATAAATTTGCATGTCATCCTTGCTCAGGGGCCACGCTAATCTCCATATCATTCCAATTTGAGTATATGTGCTGCCAAAGCAAGTACAATATGCTTACTTTTGAATACAAGAAAGTTTGAAAGCCACTGATGTAATTGATCACATTTTCCTCTTTGCATTGGCTGCCAGGAAGCTCAGCATCTAATTCTCAGTCCACCACTAACAGTGCTCAGGGCCTCCTAGCCTACATATTTATGAGACTCTCACCCTTGACTTTCTTTTCTTTCCCTCCCCATGTTTCCCCTTCACCTGCTTTTCTTGTTTTCTCATTCTGCTGCCACATGTATGTTTTTGCATGCAAACTCAAATCCTTTTTGGAAAGAGCCAAGGTTTAAATGAGTGCATTAAAACAAAAAGGAATACTTTTTCTGTAGAGGAGGTTTTTGCAGATGGGAAAGGAATGTGTATAGAAATAAGGCATAATTTGGCATGGAGAGTACACATGTGTGTTTGTAGGATATGTATATACATGTTGGAAATGTTGTGAAGTTTGTCGTTTTCAAAGTTAAGCTGGTCTTCTGGCTTCAGGGGACATTTATACTTGGAAGACTCCAGGGGGAAAAAACAGTGTTTTACTCCAGGGTAGACGTGCCTGTGGTCTACACTCTAAAGAATTTGCTTTATGGTTTAGCATTTTCAGATTTTGTCTGGGGTTATTTTTCTGGTCATTATAAAATGAGGACAAATACTATTAAGAAGAAATCAAGGGAATGAGGGACAGGAAGGGGGTGCTCCTGCACAGGAAGGGGGCTGGATTTTAAGTGGTCTTGAGTAAGAAGTGGGAGCCTTAAGTCTTATCTGAGTTTCTATCTCATCTGCTGCAAATCTGTGGTCAAGTCCTTTTTCTCCCAAACATGGGGACTCTCACCCTCCGCTGCACACTTGGAATCACCGGGAGCTTTAAAAAATCCTGATGCCGCAGTCCCTTCCCCAGAGAGTCTGGTTTAATTGGTCTGGGGTAGGGCTTCCGCATGGGGATTTTTAAAAGCTCCCCTGGAGATTCTAATGTGCAAGCCAGGGTTGAGACCACTGCCCTAAGAGAAAGAAAAAAATAAAATTAATAAGCACCTGCCTCCTGTTTATCTCTCAGGGGGCCGTGGGGTGTGGCTGCGATTTATGAGATAATGGGCCATATTCTGGTGAAGGAGTGAGAAGGCTTGAAGGAAACAGATTAACCCTTCGTATTCCATAGAGTACTCTTGGTTAATAAGTGTTCGTCAACGTTTTGCACATGATCTGCAAGAAGAAACACATTTCACATCCTGACCCAGTACACACACACACACACACACACAGAGTCTTACTCTGATTTCATGCAGTTCACTTGGTGTTTTCTATTCCAGTCTATTCCATTATTTTCCTTTAGAAAAAAAAAGCCTGCTTACTGCCACTGTTTAAACAATATTCTATGAAGGCTCATGGGCCCAGATAAATTCAACACCTCTGGAGAGCATTAAGATGGTCAGTTTATAATGACTGAGAGCTTTCTGCAAAGCTGCTATGAGAAGTGAAGTTTGTACAGTTGAGCAATTGCTTATGCCAGCTACAGTCACAGTAGTAAGTGTTTCAGGAGCATGATCTCAGCAAACTGTCCCAATAATAATACAAGATGGGTACTGTTATCTCCAGTTTAGAGATGAGAAAGTCAACGCTAAGTACGTACATATGTCCTGCAGCTAGGAAGCAGAAGAGTTATCTTCATCCGGGAACTGCAGATCTAACCTCACCCTCCTTGTGGGAGGAGAATAACTGTGCTCACTGAATACATTTGCTTGCCTGAAGTTTGGGGAGCAAAAGGGGATAGAATAAGCTTTGACCAGAGGTGGCTCCCAGTAGAGCGGGGCCTGCTGTTTATACAACTTGGGGGCCTTATTTAAGAAAAAGAATACGAAATTATGAGTACGAAATTAGGTACAAAATGAATAGTTCTTTGAATTAAGAAATCACAACAAATGCATATTTTAAGAAGCTGAAAAATACCACAAATTCCCAACTCAACTTCCCCTCGGCTGGATCCCCCAAATGCCAATGACCACTTCCATACCACCCTACTCAAGGTCAAGTGCTCCAGTGGGGAATCAGAGTGGAGAGTGATGGTGGTCTCTGCTGGTTGCCGCTAACTATGAAAAGCAAATGACTTTTGTAAATTTTACATGAACAAGTGACCCCGTGAATGGATTTCTAGGTCCCTGTCAGGGCCTTAGAAAGAGACGCGTCAAGTGAGGGGCCCAGGAGCTTAAGTTTCACTGGCTTCCCAGTAACCCCACAAGTGGAGTTGAAGGCTCTATATTATATCTCTAGAGCAAGGGCTTTGGAGTCAGCTGGACCTGAACTTCAGCTCTGGCTCAGACACTTTCTGCCTTCTTTGAGCTAAGACTTGATCATTTGTAAAAATGGGCATGCTAGCAGCATCTACCTTCCAGTCTCTTTGGGGGACCAGAGGAGATAAGAAGGGTCCCGCAAACTGGATGGGCTTAGAGCAGCCAGATTTAGCAAAGAAAAATATAGGACATCCAGTGAAACTGAAATTTCAGAGAAAAGTGAATACTTTTTTAGTATAAGTATGTATCACCTAGGACATACTTATTCTGAAAGTTATTCCTTGTTTTTCTGTAATTCACATTTATATGGGTACCCTGTATTTCTTGAGCTTAACAAATGGCAGTGGTTGACACTGTTTTCGGACTGAGTGTTCCATAACAGGGCTTCATAAATATTAGAAAGTGCGTGAGAGGGAGAAAACTGCTGCATAGACTCTGTTCATAACAGTTTATTATGGGGAATATTGAAACAGGTGGCCAGGAGAGGATGAAGCAAGTGGGGTGCCTTAATTTGAGGGTATGTGTGGAGGGGCTTATACCACTGACTTTGGGTAAGCCAATTAAGTTCTTGGGACTTCAGTTTCCCCTACCTGTAAAATGGGTAAAAGGAGATTCTTGAACTCTCCTCCTGCAGATATAACCAAAAATGGGACTTTCTCATCATACAGATGTCGCCTCCTCAGAGAGGTCTTCCCTGACTACTCCAGCCAAGATTACGGTTCCCTCGCTCCAGAACATAATTTTTCCCCCTCCATAATAATGATAACTTTCTGAAGTTGTCTTGATTCTTTACTTGATTGTTTGTTTACGGTCTGTCTCCCCATGTGAGAATAAGTTCCGGGAAGGCACAAAACTAGTCTGTCTTGTTCTAGCTGAATCTCCGAGGAGCTGTACCTGGCGCAGTAGATATTCCATATATGTTGAATGAATGAATGAATGAATAGGTGGCTGAATGAATGAATTCAGTGTCACCCTTGAGGTCCCTTCCAAGCAGTCTTTCTCTTCTCGGGGGCCATGCCTGGGTTGCAGAGGGAGGAGGTGTGGGTGTCGGTGGGTGGGGAGGAGGCTGGGCCCTCGCCTCCTCTAGGACCGGCTGCAGCTAGCGCGTCCGGCTGGGCGGCAGGCGCAGAGAACAGCGCGGAGGCAGCTGCAGGGCCGAAGCGCCGCGCCGCGCGTCCAGCCGCCGGGGGTGTGCGCCCGCGGAGCCCGGCGTCGCGCCTCGGCGCCCCCACGCGCCCACGCCGCGGCGCGGGGACCCGGGCGGGGGCAGAGGGAGGGCCCGGCCGAGGGAGGGGAAGGGGCCGGTCCTCCCAGCGCAGGCAGCTGCCGCGGCAGCCCAGGAGGCGGAGGCAACGGCGGCAGCGGAGGTAGCAACGTGCCCGCCGCAGTCAGCCCGGCCGCGTCCGACCCGCGCCCGCCCGGCCGCCGGCACCGCACCGCACCGGGGCGCCCTCTCCACTGCGCGCGGTGAGTACCAACCGCTGCGCCCAGCCCGGGCCGCCCGCCGCGATTCGCCGGGCCGGGGTTGACCCGGACCCCCTGGCCTGGGGCGTCTCTCCCGCACTCGGCCAGCCGGGGCCTCCGCAGCTGTCGGGGCGCCCGGGGCTCCCAGGGCGCCTCAGGCACAAGGGCAGCGGGGACAGTGGGCAGATCCTGTCTCGGGAAAGTCTGTCCTGGGCTCCAGGCCTCAGTTTCTCCGTGCGCCCGGGAGGCGACGACCCTGAAGTTTGCACTACCGCACGCGGGACAAGTGCATAGAGCGCAGGCGGTGTAGACTCGCCTGGGTCCTCCGCGTTTGGTTCGTTTTACGGCCCGGGTGGCTCGCGATGAGGGGCGCTCCCCTAACCGGACCAAGAGGCGCCGGGAGCCAAACTCACGCCCTCGGGCGCTGGTTATGGGGCAACGGTGGAGCAAATGGCTGGAATTCCCGGGATGGGGCTGGAATGGCCCACCGAGCCTTTTTTCTGGCTGCATTTCTTTTTTTAAAGTCCGTTTGCGCTTGGCCCGCGCTGGTCCAGCTCTCCCGGCTTTGTACCGGAACCCGCGTCCTGGCGCTGGCTGAAGTTGGAGTTGAAACTTGGAATATCAAAAGGATGTGTAGAAGGAAGCGAGGGTTTTGTTGTAATGGGACAAAGCGGAGAATGGAATGGTTTTTTAGCCTTGCAGCCTGGAGGTTAAACGGCCGTACTGGCCCTTAAGTATATTCCCTGCCCCCAAGCAAATAGGTTATAAACTCAAGGAATATTAGGACAGCTTGACAGGGAGAAACATTCGCATCACAAAATCCTCAGTGCGCAAAATCCTCAGCTGCTGAAAGTGAAGCGCTTTGACGGGTGCGAGTTTCCTACTTCCCCTAAACGAAGCCTCGCCTGGGCTAAGAGTTGACAGCGAGCGTACGTGTTGCTGCGTTGCGAATGCTCTTTAAGAAGCAAGACTGATGCCGCGGTTTTGATGATACCGTTTTCTTTTCTCCCCCCTTTCCTCGAAATGCAACGTAATCTTCAGAATTACTTTTATGTATGTATATATAACGTTGAGGTAGATATAAATCACCCCTGGTGGAGGTACTTTTTAATTACGAGGTGCAGTGAAATGAGTGAACATCGGAGTTGGGTGTTGTGGGCAAGGCAGAGCGGAGGTATAATGATTTACAAACATCAGGTGAGAATCTGAGTGCTGAATTGGGTTTGAGTTAGGGAGCTCCCTTCCAAAGGAAATTATAACCAGCGGACAATTGTGTTTCAAACCGAATCTATTTCGCGAGCTCTGTTTTGCTTGAGTAAAATTTCTACTAGCAGAGTATGAGCTAGTAGCCGCTTTACTAGCCTATGGCCCTTTTGGGGGCGGGGGGAGAGAAGGAGGACCTCCTTTTTAAAATAATGTTTGTGAAAAAAATCTTTCAGGCAACTCTACCCAAGAAAGTTTCTTTTTTTTTTTTTTGCTTTTCTCTCCCCATCACCTTAAGCCCCTTAAACTTTATACTTCTTTGAATTTAGACATCCTCAGACTAGGAAAAGTTAATAAGTAATTTATGTAACAAATGGTGACGGTTTGAATCTTGCTTTAGACTAAAATCACGTTTGTATTCCAGGTCTCCTCGCCTTTTGAGGAAATTCTAAATTTTGCGATTTCGACCCAGGTGGCTAGATTTGAAAGGACTTGAACTTTTAAAAAAGAAGTTCATGTGTCCCATATAGCTCCATTCTTATAACTTTAGCTTCACGATATGATTAACTATTTTATCTGAAAGGTCTTGGCATTTTTCCTGTCTTGAAATAGCTTACCTAGTGTAGTGGCCGCGTGTATGAGAATATTCTATAAACACATACATCTTTCCTAATATGAAATAACTAAAGGAAATACAACAAAATGTCGTTATCCCAATATTTTGAGATTTTTTTTTTAAAAAGATGATTTAATCACTGGAGTTTTAGAATCTTCTTTTTATGCCTTTTGTGTTATATTAAACACATCATACAGAAATATGATTTGTTGACTTGTTATGGGATTACCATTTGGCAAAAACACCCAAGACATGCTGTTTCAAATAGGCGGTATTACTTCTGGTTTAAATTGTATGTAAGGGATCACAAGCCTTGTTCCAGACGGATAAATTGATAAAATGCTAGCTGCTGTTGGGAAAGCAAAATAGTCGTCGGCAAAAAAAAAAAAAAAAAAAAAGGCGATGTAGCTAAGTATATTTTGAATTAGGTTGAGCTGGCTCCTGAGACCCCGGGCAGTTTGAAAAAAGGTATCCACAATCCAGGCACGTCCACTTGAAGACATTTTGGGTTCCCCCAGGACAAGACGACTCCTTTCCCTTTCCTTCTTTTTTCAGTTACTTTTCCAAAGATAACTTGTGTCAGGCGCAGGAGACCAGAGTTCTGCCGAAAGCCAACCTAACCAGCTCTGAAACGAGGACTCATTCTTACTCCTTCCACCAGATGTTTTTTAGGTGTCCTCAGCTGGAATGCCCAGTTTGAAACTAATTAGGCCAGCAATAAACTTCTTGTACAATACAATCGCAGGCCATGATGGTGCATAAGTGGGGTTCCTAGCAGCTCATGACAGATGCCTCTCTCTCTCTCGGCAGAAAGAGCCCATGGCTGTCAGGAAAAAATGAAGGGAGTGGAGATATCTTGCTTAGATTTTTGCCTGGTCCTCAATATCCAAGCACACCACACACAGCGCATTATCTTCTCCAAGGAGATGCCTTGCAACAGGCGTTGAGTTTTGTCTTTGTGGGACAGGCCTGCTTAGCATAAAAATGCTTGGGGAAGAAGTAAAACCGTAAGTATTAGGCAGTGGCCACAGGTCTGAGGTGTAGTGTTGAGTGTTGGAATGTTGAGTGTGTGTGGGTGTAGACTGGGTGGAAAGGCTTCCTCTCCACTAGGCACAGGTAAAATGCAGGGCTGTCCGGTCTGACATCAGTTCCTTCTGGGAGAGGATAACTTTCTCCCCCAGAGATTTTTTACCTCGTTCTCCTGATGTAGTTCTCCTTATCTGGGGGGGTTTGTGGAGGTGAAGTGGCTGGTTATTCAGTTACCTCCAAAGGCTGAACCTTCTGACTCTTGCCAAGACTGGGCTTTGTTGATGGAAGGAAACTTTTTTTCCTAGCTATCTGCTCTGAAAAAGGAGTCGGTGGACTTGGATCAAAAGGAATCTCTTTACAGAGAATTAACCCCAGAGCTGAGAAAACACGGCCTGTTGACAGAAAACACACACATACACTCACTCTCCCCACAAGGCCTTGCTCACTCCCCATCTTTCTCCCTGACCCCCCCATCCCCCAATATCATAACAGACTTCGGAAGGGCCCACTTTTTGTCCCCCTACCGTTTGTGGCTGTTCAAACAGTCCCAACCATACAAAACAAAAAGGAGGCTCCGGTAGGGAAACAATTAGCAGAGAATTAGCTGGAGACAATGCTTCATCTTCCTATTTGAAGATCGTAACAGGCCTAATGGTGTTTAACTAACATCTCTTCTAATCCAAGGATAAACCCCCTCAATCAGGTGACAAATACTTGAAATGACTGTCTCAGACCCACTGTCTTGCTGTAAAGGAATCAGGGGCCAGGACTAGTTCTTTGTTGTGTGTGATTTAAAATCAGTTTCAAGATATGAGAGTACCTGCCAGGTAGATTGAGAGGAAGTGAACGAAGAAAGCCACAGGCTTTAAATTTTTTTTTGCTGCTTTTTTTTCTTTCTTTATGCTCACTTTCATTCTGTTGGTGCCTTTGCCATGCCTCTCTGCTTAAATTATATCCGTGTATTTAATAATGATGAAAAATAGCTGAGCATTTACATGCCAGGCCTGAAATCAGCTCTTGACATGTATTTTCAGGATGGCTCTCACAACAATATTTTGAGTTAGGTATTGCTATTATTTTTTTTTACTATTATTATTTTGCCAACTTTGTTAACAAAGAAACTGAGTCACAAGTCAAATGACTTACGAGAGGCTGAAGAGTGAGTGAGGCCAGAATCTAGGCCTTCAGCCCTCTGCCGACGGGGCTCTGAAAACCTTGCCTCAGAGAACATTTCTGCTCTCGTTTCCCTTGGAGAGAGATGCTGAGTTTGGATAGTTTTAAATGCGCTGAACACGATTATTTTCTGACTCTACCCTGATGTTTTTTGCTGTTGTCTTAGATGGCAGAAAAATCATATTAAGTATTTAGAAAACACAAATCTGGACTCTGGTGAGTCATGATATTTAGAAGGTTGTACACGGTCGTGTAAAGGGAAAGAATACGACTATTTACAAGGGCTAATTTGATTTGTTCCTTCAATACTATAACGCCACCCATTTTAGTTCCTAAAAAGAGTCAATAAATTTACCGGCAGTGGCAAGGCCCTAAAATGTTACGGTAGGCTGTCCAAATCCAGTTTACCGGAAGGTGCTGGATCGCTATGGGTGGGTTGTTGCTTGGGGGTTAGATTATAAACATTTGGAGAGCAAAGAATAATTTGGAACAGGTGGTCCCAAGAGTCAGGTAACCGGAACGATTTATCTTTGCCACTTTGAAGGTTAGGGGAGGCTGGAGGTTGCCTGAATCTGGGACAGGCGGCCTGAGGGTCGGGGAGGGCTGGGAGGGCCCCCACTTTGGGATGAAGCCTAGAGGGATGGTTGAGGGGGTCTCTGCGCACAGACCCAGGTCTGTAGAAAGCAGGGCTTCGTCATCCCTGTCATCACCCATCTGATGATACTAGTGAGGGCGCAGATGTGGCTGCTGGTGCTTTTTTGCAAAAGCTGCCTCTGCTTTCGTATATATGCAGAAATTTAAAACAGGAGCTCAGAGAAACAGACAGCCAAGGGAGACAGGTTTACTTCTCACCGGTTTTGAGAATGTGCACGTGGCCGATTGTCTTTGCCCCATAATGTCCATTTAGACATATTTTTAAATGAACCAAGGATTTAAAAGAGGCCAGAAATTATTTTGTCACTTAGTCTCCGCAGTAGTGTGTCAATAACATGAAAACGGGTTGTGATTTCAATGGCACTGGATTTTTTTCCCCTCTAGTTTCCTTTTGAAGATCTAGTAAAGTTAGATTTTAAAAATCTGTGCGTTCCCAGATTTAACATATCCGTACATATCTACTCATAATCATTCTGAGGAGAACTGTCAGCTCTCTGTGATTTTAACTAAAGGAAAAAATGATAAAATCGACATTTTTCCCCCCAAAGGATGAGGAACTGGAGGGTTTGACCACTGTCTGAAGACAGCAACTTACTTTTGTCTCGCATCAGCTGAATCTGTTAGCTCCCCTTTCTTTTCTGTTCATCTCCCAAGAATGGTCTTTCATAACTGAAATGTACAGTATATTAGCCAAAAGATGTTTTAATTTTGCAAAGAAAAATCATGCCAGAGACGGCCGAGTCTGTTTCAACCATTATTGTTTCTGTAGCATGCATACTTTGGGTTTCATGGTAAGATGTGGTTTGCCAAGAAAGAAAATTACAGCAAGAAACTATGTTGAAAACATATACACTTCTGATTGAGAAATGGGAAAAACACGGAAAAATTCCGCACGGTAATTGCTTTAACGTGAGTTTTAAATGTCATTGTTTGACTTATGTCAAAAAGTCCCTCTTAGCTAATTCTCACATATGCTGTTACCAAATATCTCACCTTAAAGATGGCAAATGTGGGGCTTAACTCTGATGATCTTGAGGCTTTCAGAGATAGCCGTAGTCGTAGTGGAAACATTCCAAATTTTTAGATTGTGCAGGCTGAGTTTTTTTTTTTAAGGTTACTTAGATATCGATTTTATTTTCTTGACCCAAAATAAGAAAACACGGGGAATTCTCAAAAGCTTTTTACAGGCTGCTATTATGAGAAGAGAAGCCAAACCAACATGTATTAGGTCATGAGTTTGAAGTGCATAAATAAGCCCTTGAAGGTCACCAAAACAGGGCGAAAACCACCAGTTCTCCTCACCTCGGCCAAGTCAAATTCCTGCCTGTTTGACGTGTTTGATTCAAGTGGACGCAGAAGGGGGGTTTCTGAGTCCACGGTCGAAAGATCTCGATTTGATTTGGGTTCCGAAGATGTTCTTGGGGTAAAGCGAGAGGGGAGGGCTGGAATTCCCATCTCCTTTGGATCACTCCCTCTCACGGCTCCACTGAGAAAGCAGGTTCCGGGGCACCCCTTCCTCCAAAGGAGATCTTTCTTTCCTGTTGTTTGGATATGCAGAAGCCAAAGGTCAAAAATGGCTTGCATTCCTTCTGGTCAATTTCTTCACCTCCCATCCCCTTCCTGTAGTAACTTAGTGGTTAAGGTGTTAGTAGTTTCCAGAACAATTTTTTTGTTGCTGGGAACACATACATGTTTTTTTGGCATGTGGGGTGCAACGTGTAAGTACAAACCTTTAGGTCTTCGTTGATGGGCAGCTCCCCGAAATGCGGAGCACGTCCGCTGCATCCCTGAGTTTGGTATCAGCACCAGTGCTGATGGAAATTCCACGCAGGGAGAAAACCTCCTCATAGGAAAGACAGAAAGGGTATCGCTGCAAAAAAGGTTGTTTTCTTTTGTGGATGTGTATTATTTGCACGTATGGAGACTTTTGTTTCACCGTGTTCTAGAAACACTTGTCTCCCCAGCAAAGGTCTGAATGCCCTTCCCAGTTGGGAAGGGGGTGGGGGGGGAGGAGCACAGGGGGCAGATTCCTGCACCTCTGGCCTTTTGTGCGACTGGTACAGTAGAGGGAAGCGGTGACTCGCGGCTTGGAGGGTGTCATGTGGCATAACAAGTTGTGACTTGCCGCTTGTGTTGTAAACAAAGTTTTGGCCCCATCCAGCCGTGAAAAAGAATGGAGCCGGGAAGATTATTCACCTCCGGTCTGTGACGGGCCACCGGGGCTCTCTAGTGTTCTCCTCTTGCTAAAGAGACCATACTCCCCGGAGACTTTAATTTTGGAGTGTGGAGGAAAGGGGGGTGGGAGGGGAGAAAGAATGTCTTAAACACAGCAAATGTCTGAAACGCTCCGAATGTCTTCAGCGTTGCTCTGGCACCCACAAGAAAGACAAAGTGATAAAAGGACACAGAAGCAGGCTTTTGGGGGGATGGGGGGTGAGCAGAGAGATTAGGGGACTTGCTAGTGGTTTGATCTAGAGTGGAGAGTTTTCTGACACCTCGGGAGCTCTGGAATGCCTTGCTGTGTCTTTAGGAAACTGATTTGGAAATGTCTTTCCCTGCAGCTTTGCTGCCGTTTCTTTGTGCCTATTTTTAGTGAATTGTTTTTTTTGTTTTGTTTTTTAAAAAGACAGAAGGTTTGTTTGAGAATAACGAGTGGCCCATAGTTATTGAACACTTATTATGTGCCAGGCACTGTGCAAAGCAAGCACTTGTATCTCTGACTCCAAATAACCTTAGATGGAATGTGCTATTATTATCACCCCTATTTTACAGATGCGAAAATTGAGTCTCATGGAGAAGTAACTCGTCCAAGGTTATATGGCTCATGTCAGAACCAGGATTGAACCCAGTTTTGATTCCTAACCACTAGGATATCCAGCCTCCACGTCCACCCCACCCCACGCGTGCTCATGTAATGAGAGCTACGTTCTCTCTACATGTCTGCCCTGGAGAGCTAGCTTTTAAAGTCAGTCTCCAATCGTTTTGCTTGGAGGATATTAAGTGATGGTCAGGTATAAAAGTTGGGTTCAAAATAAGAGACATCACCTGATTCTCACAGAATCTTGAGCCTGTCCTTGTAGAATAACTGAAGTTTAGCATTGAAATCTGTTGAAATGATGGCTGCATCACTGCAGTTAGCTGGTCTAAGCTATTGTCTGTGGCCCCTTCTGTGCCAGCAGTGTTGAGTAGTTACTATAGGGACTGCATGGCCTTCTACAGAATGTTTGCTGACCCCTGAGCTATTGCAATCTGACAAGACAGATTTTGTTGACAAGGAAGATCGTGCACTTGGGACATTACATATACCATTTCACTGATTTATTATTTATTGAGTGCCTCCTACGTGCCTCACGCGTTGCATGGTGATGGGGGAAAGTTCCAAATGCATTCATTCTTTCCCTCATTTATTCAGCATTATTTACTGAGCTGTGTTCTAGGCATTGGGCTAATTACTGGCGACCCAAAGGCAAGAAGGACCCAATCTGGCACCTCTGATGGCAGGATCCCAGGGTGTTTTCACCAATATCACCCTGCCTCTTCTTTCCCTTTGAGGTTTCAGGGGGCAGAGATATGACTTCTTGAGCTTTCTAATATTCAAGCAGAAGGATGGAGAGAAAGACCCAACTTTGCAGACTCTTATTCAAAGAAGCCATGCCCAACTTGTTAAGAGCAGTACACTGGCTTCTGTGCCTAGAACTGTGTCAGACAATGCCCGTGGCTTACTCCCTGCCTCAGACAGACAATGACCTTCTGCTACCCTTAAGAGGTGGTGGGGAGAACAGGTAGGAAAAGGGAGAATCTTTCCAAATTCAAGCCTTGGCTCTGACTTACAGCCTAGAGATTAAGAGCATGAATCTCTTAAGATTTGTGAGCCAGGAGCCAGGCTGCTTGGGTTCAAATCCTTGCTCAGCATTAACCAACTATAGTTTGGGGCAAGTTACCTAACTTTTATGTGCCTCGGTTTCTTCACCTGTAACACAGGGTGGTTATCATGGAGATCGAGCTAATATAAAGTGTTTGCAGTAGTACATGGCAGAGAGTACGAGCTATATCGGAGTCGGCTACTGTATTATTGTTGTTATTATTATTATTATTTAAGCTTAAATGTATTATTTACAAGCTTACATGACCCTAAGCTCTCTGAGTCTCAGTTTCCCCTCTGTAAAATGGGGATGATGATAATAATGACAATAATAACTGCTTCAGAAGGCCATTGTGACAGTTTAAATGAGGCAGTACATGTAAAACACTTTGCTTTGCTACAGTGCCTGCCCACATTGAGTAAGCCAGCTATTATGCTCAAGCCAGCTGTCATTACCTTTGAGGTTATAGGGAATTACATACTGGGCCAATGATGTGCCTTTTAGCTCTTGGTCAGTGCAGTCCTTTTTCAGCATCAAGAGAATGTAGGGCAGTGGTTAATAACACAGACCCTGAACTCAGACAGTTTGGTCTGAACCTTAAGTCCATCACTCAACTATGCTGTCTCGGGTTGGGGACTGAGCCCCACTCAACTTCCCAAACAGTGGAGGCAACGGTCGCTGTACGTTAGGAGGTTGGGAGGCTTAAAAGAGGTAGCAGGGTGTCTGGCACATAGTAAGCCCTCAATAAATGGTAGCTTGTATTATTATCACACCCACTCCTTGCCTCCCTCCTGCCCCCAGGAAAGCACTGAACATTAGTAAATTTTAATTTGAAAATAAAATAACACATTTTAAAACTGCCAAACAGATTTAAAATTATATTCATTAAACAAAATTAAAATATTCTATTAAAGCCAGACTTTGGGCCCAGACCAAATTTTTATAACCCAAGCTTAAAGGCCAAGGAGTCCCCCGGCCACAATGGGGACATTGTGATTGAACTTGAGACTTCAGCACTGCTATTGAGTGGTCTTTGAAATGCACGCACGTTTCCCCTTTAAAATGAAAGGGAAGTCGTGGGGAAAAAAAAATGAGGTTCTTGCTCACCCCAACGAACCTTAATGAATTGAAAAAGAAAAGCAAAAGATTACTCATTTTTCTTCTGCTACCTTATCCTGCCAAAGACACGTGGCCCACTCCTAACCCCAGCTTTGAAAGGTACCTGCTCAGAACGTTCCAGATCTGATATGCTCTACCAGCTAAGCTACTATAAATTCTGGTCTTCGTCAGGTTTTATAGGTGGTGGTATATCAGTGAAAGCTGAGATCTGAGAGCTCAGCTGTTGGTTCAAATCCCAGCTCTGTCTCCCCTAACTATGCCTCAGTTTGCATATCATAGAACAGAGATAAAATATCTACTGCATAGGGTTGTAGTGAGAGGATGTAAGAGTTAGCTATCCCTATTGATGGTTTTTTAAAATCATTTTTTTAAATTGAAGTTATTATACAATAATAATATAGTTAATATAGTGATATATTTAACTATATATTATAATAATAATTAGTTAATTTACAATGTTGAATTAGTTTCAGGTGTACAGCAAAGTGATTCAGTTATACATATATATACATATATATATATGTGTGTGTATATATATATATATTCTTTTTCAGATTCTTTTCCATTATATGTTATTATAAGATATTGACTGTAGTTCCCTGTGCTACCTTGTGCTGTTATCTAATGAATGAAACTTCCCCAAACTTTTGGGACTTTGAAGAATTAAAGGCATTCAGGTATGCCTTTATCTGAGAATTTTGAATCAAAATTATCTCAATATTCAGGGAGGGGAATTGGAGAGGGAAGAAGTGGATTTTAAAATCTCTCACAGGAGTTATGATATGCCAGACACTTTCACCAAGCTCATTTAATCCTCTCCAAAAAAAAAAAAAAAAAATCCCATGACATTTGTGTTTCGATTAACAAATGGGAAAACTGAGGCTTGCACATGTCAAGTGGCTGCCCGATGACATTCCAGGTCTCTCTGACCCAAAGCACAGGATGGTTCTACCACGTGACCTGCAGCCCTCCTAGGACAAGGGCGCAGACAATCCCAGAGACTTCTTTGTGACCCACTGACCTTTACTGACGGTCTCTTCTTACCTTTCAATAGCATCCTTCATCCCCAGTGAGCCCGTTTTTGTGGCCTTTCCATTGAGAATGAATGGACATCTTCTAAAACAACAAATGGAAAAAGGAATGGCAGTGGATCATGACATCCTTCTCTAGGTGACATTTCTTAAGAACCTCTGGCATTTCTTGCCAACTTGGGGGGGCATGACCTCCTCCTCAGACCGTGCTGGGTCCTAGGCTGTGATGTGGGGCCCAAAGGCAGAGATAAGGGAGGAGCTGATGGGGAGCGCATGGAATGGACTCCCCACTCCACCACCTACCGGCTGTGTGACATTGGGCAGAGGACTCGGGCTCTCAGAGCCCCAGACTCTTCCCCAGTTCGTGGGGCGGATGCCATCCATATTGGGTTTGTTAGAGAGTTTCAATACAGTGACGGATGGGAACATGGCCTGCTCATTCAGAGAGTGTCGGTTCTTACCTGCATCACCCCCAGAAGTACTCAAGGAGAAGAGTGAAAGTGAAGCTTACTTGCCTGGGGAATATTCCTTCCTGTTCTCTAGGTAGCTGCAGTCTTGGGATTTCACACATTCTGGAAGAATCTACTAGTCTCTGAAGGGCAATCTTCTTTTTAATGGGGGGGGGGGTGTACCCTTTCCATATGAACTTAAAACATGAATGAATTTTTTTCTTTAGAGTTCTGTCTTTATCTTATTATGTGTTTGGAAAAGATATAGCAAGCATTTCAGACAAATGGTTTCACATGTTTTTAACTGCATAAGACAAAAACGGTTTAAAACTCAAGTCCACCAGGTAATTATAGCAAAAGTGGCATCCGGGTATGGCAGGATTCATGAATGAAGAAAGAGAAACACGCATCTGAATATGTGAAATTTTCCCCGAGAGCTCTTCATTTAAATGAAATCGTTTATTCCCAAAGCTTGTCCCTGCAAGCTGCTTACGGCAAATGCCTCAAATAACAGAATTTTCTACTAACCAGAATTGCAGTTCTGCGCTCAGTTTTCAGGGGAATGAAGTGAAACAAATGAGTCTGTCAAGAATGTTAGTAAAGTCATCTCAGAGCATGTGTCTGGACACATTCAGTCTCTGTCTTTCGTCTTTGAAAGAGGAATGGCTGGCCTTTAGATGAATATGATGCTAATTAAAATGACCTCTGTGTGCTTACTCGATGACAGGATCTGTTCTGATTGAGTATAGCGATCAACTGACTTATTCCTCACAACAATTCTATGAAGGAAGTCTATTACTATTCATATTTTCAGGAGGAAAGTAAGGCACAGAGAGGTTAAGTGACTTGCTCGAGGTCACACAGCAATTAAGGAGTAGAGCCAGGCTTTGTATGCAGATGGTTCTAGAGGTTGTCTTCATAACCCCTGCACTCCCTGCCTCCTTAACCACCATAGAAAGAATTAAATTTTCCTTCTCTTTGACCTTCACTTAACTGGACAGTTAATTAGGCACAGGCATGAGAGGGAAACAAAGGGACCGTCGGTCTTAATTGTAATTTTTCAGTATTTTACAAGGATGCATTGGTGTATTCTATCAGCCTCAGGTGCAGAATAATACAGGGGTTAAGAGCCAGTCTGTCCAAGTCTACTACTTACTATTCTCATGACCTTGGGTTTACTTAAGTTCTTCTAACGTCAGTTTCCCCACTTAGGAAGTGAGGATCATGAATCTACATGATCAGAGTTAACAACTATGACCTGCATAGAAGGGCATCTGATACACATCTGATTGTCCAATACCGTTTATTACCTGTTGGAGCAAAAGTAACTATGGAAATCATATCTCACGGTGGGGCGCAGTTGCAGTTGGGTACAGTTTGCAGTGGAAGAGAAGGGAAATTCCCAGGCATGCGGGGCTCGAGCTGGAAAACGGCTCAGGTTTTTCCAGATAAGGTCAGAGACACTGGCTTTCCTCGTCCCCACGTGAGAAGTTGCAGAGACAAGTCCGCAGCAGGCAGCCTGGAACGCCCAGCCCGCCGGTATTAAAATCTAAGCGGATGAGGACACCACGGCCCTCGGGGGAGGGACTTGCCTGTCACGTGCCTGGTGCCCGGCAGAGCGGACCCCCCCTTCCCCCGACCTCCCAGGAAGAGTTGGACTTTGGGCAGCACGGGTCAGAGGCAGAGAAGAACGCTTCCAAAAAACCCTGCCCGCTTGTCTGTGCAAACTCAAATGCCGTGGTAGCCTCTGATTCCATTTTTCCTCTTATTCCCTTTCTTCTGTCGTGGAAAATGTCCTTTTCTCCAGAAGCCACTGCTGGGTTTTCAGTGACCAGGTGTGCAGACTGTCTGGGTTTGCCTCCTTTCGCCTTCCTCCTCCACTTCAGCCCCCCTCCATTTCCTCTTGAATGCAGAAAACGGAATTTCATTCATTCATTCGAAAATATGTACTGAGCACCAGCTGTGTACCAGGACCTACTCTGGACACGAGAAATACAGTAGAGAACAGAAACAACCAAAATCTACTTCATGGAGCTGCAGTTGAGTGGGGAAAGACCAAAGATAAAAACCTAAATGTGTAAAGTACACAGAATGTCAGATGGTCATGAGTCTGGGGGGGAAAATCAAGAGAAGGTGGATAGAAAGTGCGGGGGGAGGGGGGCAGGGGACGGCTCTCTGAGCACAGAGCTGGAGTGAGCTCTGCCCATATCTGGGGAAGAATATTCTAGAAAGAAGAAACAGCAAGGGCAAAAGCCCTCAGATGGGAGCCACCTGGAGGCCAGTAGGGCTGGGGCCAATAAACAGGGGGGGCTGGCGGAGATGAAATCATGGTGGAGGGGCCCCATGAGGTAGAGCCATTCTGTGCCAATCAGACATGTCTGAAGTCAGTAGTATCATAATTTTTAAAGGACTTTTTAAAAGTACATAGGACCTAAATCTGAAATCAATCATTGCAAATTCAGATAGGCAGGTAAGAAGTTAATGAAATGAGCAGGGTAATTAACCAGGGGGAATGCTGATTCCATATTGCCAAAAGACACTGAAATCTGGACTTTTATGAGAAATGTCCTGATTTTAAAATCATCACGAGGAACCACCAGCATGCAGGTGCAAGCTCGCAGTTTGAGACCGCTCTTCCAAATATCCCTGTAGACCCTGGGAGTCTAATTTCAGTGACAAGACAGTGAGCCTTTCTCTCACGCTCTCTTTTCTTTACTTTTTTACCAATTCCTGACCAGAAGGGTGCCAAGAGATGCTACCAGTTGTTTCCAGGAAAAAGTAGGACTTGAATCTCATGAGGATGGGGGCTGAGACATCGTCCAAGGAGCAATCAGCTTGCTTCATTTTCATGTCTTTCTCAAGACTTTTTCCTGATCACCCCTCATCGTGGGTAATGACAAACATGGTCCAAATCCATCCTCTTTCGGGTTTCCATTAGTTTCATGATGATTATTATTTTGTCATCTGGGGTTGATTTAGGAGTGGTGAAATGTTTGCAGGTTTCGTAAATGGTTGTCAGCCACTGTTTAGAACGGCAAGGAACTTCTTGTGTTGTTCACGTCGTAAGGGCTGTGGTGATAGTTTCCAGTGGCTACAGACGTGAAAGGGGATAAAAGGAGGGGGGGCCTTGAAGGATTCCGCACAAAGTGATTGGAAAATTGAATAATGAGTCAGGGGTGGCGGGGCTGCGGGGGTGAGGAGAGGGTTCAAGAGCCCTAAAGACCTGGGATGCCCAGGCTGACAACACTGGATTCACAGTCTGCCTTCTCTACCCCAAAGCTGAGTCGAGCAAAAACCCTGCCAAGGGCCCACAAAGCTGTCAAGATTCTTCTGGATGTAAGTAATAGAAAACTTACTTCTGAGTTGGTTTAAGTTAAAAAGGAAATGTACTGACTCTGGGAAATGTAAAGTTCTGGGGAGATCTGGTTTCAGGTGTGGCTGGTTCAAGAGCTGAGACGTAGGTGATGAGCCCATCTTTTAATTAATCCCTGTTCAGGAGGATTCGGTACTTTGTCATGCACCACTTCTGGAACTTGGGCTGGAGTGGGAGAGAGGTAGATTCCCCAACTGAAGTCAGCAACATTGCCTGGAAGTGGGGGGTGGACTGGTTCCCTGTGGATCCCCAAACTTCAGCATAATGCACCTCTAGATATGCCTTGGCCACCCCTCTTCTACTGGGCTACAGTGCCATTTGTGAAATGTGTGGGTTTTCCAGGTGCTGTGCAACACTGTGTGTGTATCATCTCCTTTCTCCTCAAACACTCCTTTGGGGACGGCACTTTTAAGACGTGCTGCTGTTCTCCCTCCCATGTGCTCTTTCCCACAGGCCTAGATGATGACCTTTTATTTCAGGTAAGGGTGTTCAGAGAGGGTCATCTTTTTTCATGGTGTCTTGTACAAAATTAGCGCTCAATATCTAGGACACTCCACCCAAGCATGGGAGAGGCACTGAACTTCTGAGGAAAAGATAGAAACGCCTCAGTATCACTTGGAGTGGCCAGAGTGACCCTGGCTAGACTGTGCTTACGTTTATGGGCCTCTGATGATCAGCCTGTGTTTCTCTTCCTCCTCTGAGCTTTGTCCTTCATTATTGCCTCCACTCCATTATTGCCTTTTTCCTGTTCCCTTTAGTGGCCCTGCAGTAACATCTCGTGCAATACAGAGGTTGCAAACTGGCAACCAAAAGGCATTTTGTTTGGTCTGCAGAACATTTAAAATAGAAACTGGAGCCAACATTTGAAAATCTGGACATTCCACACAGAAATGAAGATTTCTGGCTTCCATTAAAAAATCAGAAGATCTGTCAACACTGTGCCCACATTTTCACAGGACTTCAATTGGCTTGAACTGGGAAATGACTGTCTCTTTTAGATGGATGGGTTCTCAGTTCAGCACAGTCCCCACCTCTCTCTATTGTCCCCCTGACACTGGGGTTCAGGGTTAGTTGCCGTTGACCATTGGGATGGTGCTGTTGGCTGTCCTATAGTAGATTTCAGAGGGAAGGTAAGTCTATCCTGTATCCAGGTCTTCATCAAAAGTGTGAAAATGAAGTATAAATCAAGTTGGTCGTTAGTATTAAGAAAAATGAGAAAAAGCATGTGTTTGGGGGTCAGTCAAGGTTTCTCAACCTCGGCACTATTAACATTTGAGGTTGGACAGTTCTTTTTGTGGAGGTCTGTCCTTGCATTATAGGAGGGTATTTAACACGTCCAGATATGGACCATACCCCTTTCAGAAGTAAATAGTTCCCTGGACTCCAGGCATCCACCAGTTTGGTAAGAAGTTACTGTAAGTGAAAAAAAACTGTTCTTGCTGTGAATTGCATGCTGGCGGGCCCGGCGTTGGCAGTAGAGGTTCTGAGTTGGCTGACTTGGGTTTAATCATAGGTGAACGTGCCAACCGTTGAGGCCACTTGCGACGGCCTGTCTAAGATGTTATAGAAGGAATTCAGCGTGAATGAGAGGTTGAACCATCTTAAAGAGTCTTTGGAGAATTTCTTAACTTTCAGCTGAGAGAGGCCATTGTGACTGCTATTTTCAAAAGGTTTGCAAACAGTAGGTTCTGCTACAGAGTGTGGACAGGCATCAAGCCTCGTTGGAGAGCAGAGGGAGGGACCAAACGATCTCTGGGTGTCTCTTCCAACTCTGGTTCTGTGAGCTGCACCTCAAAGAGTGAATTTCCCCAAGACTGGTTTAGTATGTTGCCTACTGCATTGCCGCAGCTCATGATGATGGTCTGTGATGGAAACCCAGGGGAGCAGTGATGGTTGTCCAGGGAGGGAAATCAGCCTTCCCTAGGCCAGTACTGTGTACGATGTGGTGTGGAGGTTTTTCTGATTTGTTTTGTTTTGTTTTGGCCTTTCACCAGTGCTCCAAATCCTGTCCAGTTTCTGAAATAGTGTCCATGCTTAGGTTTCCCATACTAACAATAATAGGTTCCAGTCAGACATTCAACACCTATTAATTGAACACCTGCTATGAGGCAGCCACTGTTCCAGGCACTTGGCAGGAAGCTGAGAGCAAAACTGACCAAGTCCTTGCTCTCATGGAGCTGTGTTTTTGGTGGAAGAGAGATGGACAATAACAAGAACACAAGCAAAAATACGTATAGTGTGACAGAGAGTATTAAGTGCTATGGAGAAAAATAAAGCGGGGAGGGAGGGAATAGGAAGTGCTGGGGTGCAGCAGGGAAGGGTGTTTTTTTTTTTTTGTTTTTTTTTTTTTTGCGATACGCTGGCCTCTCACTGTTGTGGCCTCTCCCGTTGCGGAGCACAGGCTCTGGACGCGCAGGCTCAGCGGCCATGGCTCACGGGTCCAGCCGCTCTGCAGCATATGGGATCTTCCCGGACCAGGGCACGAACCCGTGGCCCCTGCATCGGCAGGCGGACTCTCAACCACTGCGCCACCAGGGAGGCCCCAAGGGTGGTATTTTTAATTTAATTTTAATTTAAAATAAAGTGCTCAGTGTAGTGGTGTGCTGGTAAGTTGGCTCTCTGGAAATAAAAGGTCCTGACTTACAACATTTGCCACTTCCCATGGTGTAAATACTCCCACCATGGCTGATTTCAAGCTCCTGTTGGTTTAATAACCAGCTCACAATATTCACACGAATTTAACAGTCATTTCTTGCAGGCGGGTGCTGGCCAGCTCCAGCACTCCACTGGTGGGGAAGGCCTCACCGTAAACTCTCTGGCCACAGAGCACGCACAGAAGACCTGAGTGGGATTGTGCCTGGTGTGTTCAGGGATAGCCCAGAGTCCACTGCAGCTGGAACAGATAGGGGGAGAGGGATAGGCCATATGGTCAGAGAGGTAGCCAGAGGCAGATGATGTAAGCATTTTAAGCCATGGTTGGATTTTTGGCTTCTACTCTGAATGAAGTGGGAGCCCCTGGAGGGCTCCAAGCAGAAGAGAGACAGGATGCGATTTACATCTGGCAGAATCCCTCTGGCTGCCATGAGAATGGGGGGCAAAGACAGAGCAAGTAAACCTGTTGGGAGACTGTTACAGCACGAGACGATGGCGACTTGGAGTAGGAGGGTAGCAGCAGGGCAGGGGTGGGGAGAAGTAGTTGGATTCGGTATATATTTTGAAGGTGGAGCCAATGGGATTTGCTGACGGAATGGATCTGGGAAGTGATACGAAGCATCCAAGGTGACGCCGAGGTTTTTGGCCTGAGCATCTGGGAGAATGGAGCCGATGTTTCCCGAGATGGGGAGACAAGGGGAGGAGCAGGTTGGGAAGCAAGGTCAGGAGCACCTTCTATGAACCTAGCCTTGAGCAAGGGCTTAAACGCACACCTTCTCCTTCCGTGCTAACAAGTGGGTTCTTTGATTACCCCATTTTAGAGAGGATGTGACAGCGACTCAGAGAGGTTAAACAGCACACCCCAAATGGCCCCGCTGGAACCTGGCCAGGCCAGAACTACCTTCCGCCCCACCACCACCTCCCAGCTGTTCTACCATGTTTTCTCAGCTCTCCCGGCCCCATTCCTCCTCTTCGTTTTGAGGAAATGGAAGCAGAAAATTTCTTCAAACGAACTAAACAAGGAAGCAGAAGCCTCTCCCTTGTTCAGAAAGAGCTCTGCAGGGGTTCATGCCAGGCACAGGTGGATTCTGCTCAGCGGACCCATTGCTGGCCTCTTTCTATGACAAATTTGTTGGATTAACCCATGAAGATTAGTATTCCACAGGAGACCTCACACTTAGCAAAAATTAGTAGTCAGTAGCTTAGAAGGCTTTGGTTTGGGGCGGACATAGGTTTAAATCCAGACTCCACTGCTGAATAGCTTTACCTGCCTGAGCCTCAGTTTTTCCATCTGTGCCGTGGACGCACTAAGAGTTCCTCTCAAATTAAATGAGATAATGAACATAAGGTGCTTGGCCCAGAGTCCACACTGGGCAAATGGAGGGTCTCAGGACCATTATGGTTTGAGAGAAAGAATTAGAAAGTCGGGTTTAATTGTAAACCGAAGGTGACTTGCCTTCTGAAGCTGGGGTGGGGACGAGGGGTTGTGAAGCATATCATGCCTGAGAACTTTGTGGTTTGGCCTTTTTTTCTTTCTTTCTTTCTCTCTCTCTCTCTCTCTCTCTCTCTCTCTCTCTCTTTCTTTCTCTCTTTCTTTCTTTCTTTTTGTGATCCTGGAGGTTGGAGGCCTCTGTCTGGGTTCTGCTGTGCTCACCAGGTGGCCAGTCCTCCGCCATTTACTGCTGTCAGCGCTCCCAGAGGAGCCAACCTCAGCCCCAAAGAGTCGGCTGCCTTGAGTTGTCATTTGTCGAAGGCAGAACAGCCTGTTCTCTCCACAAGCAAATCCCCAGATGGGAGCCCATTCGGGGCTGCTACGGTTTTCCTGATGAAATTCCTGACTTGGTGTGTTGTGTTTTTTTAAAAACACACCCACTGCCTCACAAAAACCTCAGCCGGAGAAGAGAAACATTTCTCATTGAATTACTGGTTTTTGAAAGGGTGTCAAGTTATACCCCACTTTCATGGCCTACATACGCCACTCTTTCCACTCACTGCTTCTGTGGAGAGTCCAAGATGGCAGAGTGTGGATGTTATCTCTGGCTGCCCTTGCATTACGCAGATGGGAAAACTGAGGCCCAGAGAGGCCAAGGAGGAGAGCCACAGGCTAAGTTGGTCTCCGGGCCTCGGCCAGACCCAGATCTCTTTATTCCAGAGCTGTTATTCTTCCTCCTTCATCAGAGGTCACAAATGGGCAGGCTGTGGCCACCTCTACCCCACAGATGTGCTGTCTTTGGCGCGAGAGTGTTTTAATTTGAATGAGTTGCCAGCATTTAAAAATCAGGAGATTCCATATAAAAACCCAGCTTTCTGGCTTCTCTTCGACCATTGGGAGATGTGCCAAATGAGGTCTGCCTTCCTGCATGGTGACAGTTGAGGATCTCAGTAATGTCCACTCCCTTCAGCCAGAGTATGTCTTCCTTTTGCCACAGTCCCCACCCCTCCCTGTCATCTACCGGGACATGTGGGGCTGAATGTCGGTTGCCATCACAGAGCTTCCCTTCCTGGTTCTCTTATGGTGGAGTTAAGAGGAGAGTAAAATATTTCTTGAACTTGTGTCTTTATATCAAAAACAAAGGAACAAAAGATGAAGCGAAATGGCTGCTTGTTTAAAAATTAATGGTACACAGCATTATTTCTTTGTGGCAGGGAAGAAGATTCCTGTGAATTTAATATGCAAACAGAACACATCAGTGTCTAAATAGCCAGCCCTCTTTACTGACCGATGCCCCCTTCCCCTTTTCTGCCAGCATCATGTTTGTGACCCCCCCATGCCAGGGCCATAGTTTCCACTTCTTTTTTAAAGACAGAATTAAACTTCTTTAACCAAAATCTGCTCCACTTCTGTGAAACTTGAACCAAATTAAGAAGTTTAAATAATTTTTAATTGCTCAAGAAAGACCACGTGTGTGAGTCTGACTGAGTACGCGCGCGTGTGCACGCATGTGTGCCGTGTGCCTGTGTGATGTGCTCTTGATTTATGGGATTACCCCTGAATAGAACTGGATGAAAGTGTTTTTTTCCCTGGCTTTGGCACTGGCACTTCTGGACTTTGCTGTAAATTTAAGCCAGGGTGCAAAGCCAAGTGGTTTTAACTCTCTTTTAATGGTGTAACAGGGAGCTGCGTTAAGGTTGGGTTAAAATTGATGTTCCTTCTTTCTGGGGCATACTGGGGGGGCTCGTGGAGAGAAGAGTTGGGGATACCAAGTTTTTAAAATAATCATTCCAGGAGAGCTGACCAAGAGAAAAGAGACTCACATTTTCAGAATGCCTGCTGTGTGTCAGGACTTGGTGTGAAGATTCTCTCCCTGCGTTCCAAAGTGAGCCGCGGAACTTTCTTTGAATACCGACCTGTTCTTTTTCGCGTGTGTTAGGAAGAAATAAAGATAATCTATAAAGCACATAAGGAGTAGTATTTCTTAGAATGAAGCCCAATTTGTTTAAGGGGGAAAAGAGTCCATTTAGAGGAGAAATATGTAAATAGTACAGGTGGTTTTGTGGATGTGACAAAATCGTGAATGATGGTTTGATTCAGTCCTCACAATACTCGGGAGTGGTCAAGTGGTCAGCCCACCCCTAAGCTGGGAAACCCTTCTAAAACCTTGTACTTCCTCAAAGCACTTAAACTGGTCATTAAATACTTAGTTGTGTAATCTTATGCAGAGTTCTATCTGACTCCTTTGAACCAGGACTGTGTGGTCATTTCACTGTTGTGTTCCCAGCATCCGGGAGAGTTCCAGGCATACAGTAGATGCTCAGGAAATAATGCGGAAATGAGGTGGTTGCCAAGAGTTTCACAAAGCTGGACTGGTTCCATGTAAAGAATGGTCTGTTAGACATAGAAAACAAACTTACGGTTACCAAAAGGGAAAGCAGGGGCGAGGAATAAATTAGGAGCTTGGGATTAACAGATACACACTACTATATACAAAATGGATAAGCAACAAAGTCCTACTATATAGCACAGGGAGCTATTTTCAATATCTTATAATAACCTATAATGGAGAAGAATCTGAAAAAGAATATATATTTGTATAACTGACTTTGCTATACACCAGAAACTAATACAACATTGTAAATCAACTGTACTTCAATATAAATAAATAAGTAAACAGACAAATAAAGATAAAAGCACCATTCAGAGTAGGGATCACACACACAGAAAGAATGGTCTATTAGTTTTATTTCCTTTCCACTGTAAAGGTAATATTTATGGCTATAAACTTTCTCATTTGTTGTTTTTAAACTCTACTTGGCAAATCGAAATGGGAGCTCCTTTATGTTCGGTTGCCCAGTTTTCTTCTTGTCTTTGAGATTTTCTAGTTGGTGGAATCCTCCAGTTTCCTCTTGAGATGTTATCAAGCCAGTCGATGAAATCCCTGAACCCCCCTTCCCCGCACTCCGACTTCCCTCAGGTTCACTTCACCGTTTCCCCTTCTCGGGAGTGAGGGCAGGTGTGTCTTCCTCACTCCAAGCGCCAGTGACACAAAAACAGAAGCCAGAGCAGTATCTCCAGGACTTGTCCTCAGGCCTCCCAAGATGGCCAGAGCCTGCCCTTAGCAGATTGTCTGAGAAGACAGGACCCGCCATCCCTCTGGGGGAAACAGGATGCCTGGGATGCCTCTGGGTGACACAGCATCTCCTCACGGGCTCTGCCCACCTGCTTTGGTTTTGGCATAATGCAGATTTTCTTTTCTTTTTCTAGACCAATCCAGACCCGTCTCATAAAGGTTAATCATAACTACTTGCTGAGCAAGGGTTCACCTCTGAAATTCTGCCCCCTGTTGACCCCCAGTCACTTGTTGCCAGCTTGGGGGCTGCCCAGGTGCCACCTCTCCGTACCCTAGCTGTGGCCAAACCTTGGCGGGCTTTTTTTCCCTTGCAGTTTTATTGAGAAATAATTGACAGGCAGCACCGTATAGGTTTAAGAAGTACAGCATGATGGGTTGATTTACATATATGGTGAAATGATCTCCACTGTAGGTTCAGGTAACACCCATCTTCTCATAGAGATACAATAAAAAGAAAAGAAAGAAGGGGAAAAAGGAAACTTTTCCCCTTGTAATGAGAACTCAGGATTTAATCTCTTAACAACTTTCTTATGTATATCGCAGCAGTGTTAACTACAGTCATTGTGTTGTACATGACATCCCTAGAACTGATTTATCTTATAACTGGGAATTTATACATTTTGACCACATTCTTCCAATTCCCCCTCCCACCACCCTCTGCCTCTGGTAACCACAAGTCTGATCTTTTTTTCTGAGTTTGGTTTGGGGTTTTGGATTTTTTTTTTTTTTCTTTCAGATTCCACATATAAGTGAGATCATACAGTATTCGTCTTTCTCTGAGTTATTTCACTTAGCATAATGCCTTCAAGATCCGTCTATGTTTTTGAAATGGTAGGATTTCTTCAGTTTTTATGGCTGAATAATATTCATTGTATATATAAACCGTGACTTTTTGATCTACTCGTCCATCAAGGGACACAAGTTGTTTCCGTGTCTTGGCTACTGTAAATAATTTGGTCGACTTTTAACTGGGGAGACTCCAGGGTGAGGACGCTGTGACAGCAGCTGTGGAGACCTGGGGCGGGAAAGATCCTGGCCCTCTCCTCAAAGAGTTTAGAGACTAGTAGATGACAAGACAGGCCCAGATGTTTCCTCGGGACTGGGTTCTAGGTCCTGTGCTGAGGACTGGACAGTAACCTCTTGTGATTGTGCCTGGACAGCACTTTACAGTTTACGAAGGACATCCATAATTTATTTTCTGTCATGTCCATTTTTAGCCCTCTCTAGTGGATAATGCCTAGCAGCCATTCCATCCTTTGGTTTTCATTTCTTTCCTTTCTGGTTCCCCCTTCACTTTCAGGCCATTACCTTACTCCTCCGTTCCAGGTGTAGACCTGTGATCAGGTGTAGACTTTTCTCTCCAGTTCAAGGTGTAGACCTGGACAATCACAGGATTCCATCCCCCGGCCCTCAGGATTGGTTTAGGGACAGGTATGTAACTCAGGTTGAATGGGACCCAATCCTGGGAACTTTGCTGGAATTGCTGGGGAAAGGTGCATTCTCTGCTCTGGCTGGCTAACTTAGTAGAGTGTGACCATCTTGCTTAGAGGAGGCCTACCTGAGAATGAAGACAACCCAGAGGAAAATAGAGACAAGATATGGAGGCCAAAGATCCCTGACGACATCATGGGAGCACCTGGATCCAGCCATTCCTGAAGCTAGACACCATGCTCTATTCAATTATTTTTCATTTACTTAAAAACACTTGAACAACTTTTCTTCCACTTGCTAGGACTAATACAGTTGGTTCCATTTGCCGAGTTGCCCTGCTTCCTCTAATCATAGTAACACTCCCTTTCATTTATAAAGCCCTCTTGAAAGCCTTTTCATAGCAATTGAACTCACTTCTACAAGACATCATTGGCCTATTTTTGTTGATGAGGGATCTGAGGCACAGAAGGGGAGGGGAAGCAAGTTAACTTTTTTCCCCCCTGGATCATCCTCACCAACTTTCAGTCTGGGGAAGAAAAGCAGTTTTCAATACCCGGGGCACCTCCACCTCAGTGGGGGAGAACGTAAAGTGATTTGATGAGCAGCCGCAGCAAGGTCAGGGAAGACCCTAACTGCATCACAGAATCATAGGAAGTGTGGTCCTAATAGTAATTTTAGATGTCTAGAAAACTTCTGGAAGATGGGAGAGGAAGTAGTTAACTGCAGTTACCTACGCAACATGGAATGGGGAGAGAGGAGACTTTTGTTTTTCACTGTATATACTCTGTGTACATTCTGAAAACGTTTGCTAGGGGCATGGATTGTGTTATATTCAAATAAACAGTGAATTTTGTAATGTAACAGTAGCTGGCTTTCAGCTGGGACACTTAGAGTATCAAACAGTGAATTACAAACCATTGAAAAAATATGAATCCATGAGTCTATGCCAATAATAAATAGATAAGTAAATAAACAGGGGAGAGGGAGGTTTCTTGTTTACAGGAGAATGACAAGGACCAGCGGGAAATGTGGAGAGAGGGCTGGACTAGAAACACGCCATGTTGTAACCATTATGGTAAAAGATTGGTTCAGTCAGGAATCATCCGTGGGTATTGAAGCTGGGGTAGGGATGTGGATGAGGACCAGGAGATTCGCATGCGCTTAAAGGGTCTCCCCGTCAACGGCTTATGAATTTCAAGGGGAGAAATAGTCCCTGTACACTGGAGAAATCAGAAAACACATCGTCTGGGTGATCGGTATTAATGTCAGGGAGGGGAGGATGAGTAGAGGAGGATGAGTGACCTTAGAAGGACACACCGGTCACCCCAGGTAGTGGTCTGGCCGAGGATGCAGAACCTGAATCTAATCACGAGGAAACCGCAGAGAAGCCCAGAAGGTGGAACATTCTATTTCCAAAAAAACCCACCTTCTTCTTTTAAAATGCCAGTGTTGTGAAAGGCAGAGGAAGGCCAGATTAAAGGAGCCTAAAGAGATAAGACAACTAACTGCAGAGACTAATTCTAGACTGGATCCTACACAGGAGGGGAAATGCTATGAGGGACGTTGTTAGTTGACAAACTGTAGTGCGGAGAGTGGATTAGGTAAAATGCTATATATATTGGCGTTCAGTGTACGGATGGTAATTGCCCTGTGATTAGGTAAGAAAAAGTCCTTATTCTTAGGAAATACACCCTGAATGAATGAAGTATTTAGGAGTAGAGGGCCATGTGTCTGTAACTTACTCTTAAATGGTTCAGAATAAAAATTAGATGTGTGTGTGTGTGTGTGTGCGTGCGCGTGTGCACGCGTGCACACGTGTATGGAGAACAAAAGCAATTGATAAATGGGATAAGATGCTTACAGCAGGTGCATCTGGATAAAAGATACACGTGTGTTCTTTGCACTAGTAAGTCTGAAATTATTTCCAAAGAAAAACTTTAAAAAGTTGCTCTCAACAAAAATATATCATCATGGTAGCACTTATTGGATAGCAGGACTCAGGCCAGTTATGTCCTTTACTCCTCAGAGACCCCTGACATCAGGCACGATTAACATGCTCATTTTCACAGATGAAAAAGCTGAAGGTCATGGAGGTCAAGTTGCCTCAAGACCCAGAGCGAGTCAGCGCCAGAGCAGTATTCTCACTTCTCTGTCCAGAACCCACACTCTTAGCTATTCAACCGGTACTGACCTAAAGCACGGGACGCCTCTTCCAGTGGAGGTTTTTCAGCGTTATGCCAGTGGAGCCTTGGATAACATTAAATCACTTAGTGATTTTTTTTTAAATCTCATTTCCATTCACTTTTCAATTCTTTTAAATTCAGAAGAAAATCTCAAGTTGGTGCTGATTCTCATTGAATAAGAGAGAGTCACCAGGTAGGTGACCCTTCTAGGCCCTCCACGTGTATTTACTCTCCCCTGCAACTCTGTGAAGTAGATAGTTTAATTATTCTTACTTTACAGATAAGGAAACTGAGGTATAGAGGTTAAATATCTTGCCTGAGCTTGCATAGCTCTGGCTAGGGGAGGAGGTGGGATTTGAACCCAGGCAGTCTAGCTCAGAGACTGCCCTTGCTTGGCTTCACCGTTCTCTTCAGTGAGTTCAGGGGCGTGAATCTGAATGAATGGGAAAATGCAAACTCCAAAACCCTCAGCCAAAGTCCGCTCTGGGCCTGAGTCTCTGATCTTTCAAGTGCTGCCTGGGCCACTCTTAGTTTCGTGAATTTCATTTTTGTCATACGTAAACGAGGATGAGAATAGTAGTAACATCTGCTATTTATTGAGCACCTGCTAGATGCCAGGTGCTGTGACAAGTACCTTACATGTCTCCTTTTAGTCTTGAACTTGAACCCTATGTGGTAAGTACTGTTGTTCCCATTTTATAGATGAGAAGACTGAGGTTCAGAGTGGTTCACAATCTTTGGCAGCCCGTAAGTGGCAGAGATGGAGTCTGAAGCCACGTTTCTCTGATTGCAGAACCTGGATCCGTCACCGTCCCCTGGCCTGTGCCCCCGGGGAGCTGTCTTGAGGATGAGAGCTATTTTCTGTGGTGGCTGGGCATGAAAAATCACTAATGCTTGGGGTGGTGATGTTACATCTGCTCGTGGAAAATTGATCTCAATTTTGGGGTCTCCAAAATGGAGACTCGTTGGGGTCTCCATTTCCTCCTCTGCTGGGTCAGGATGCGGATGGCGGTGCGGGGAGTAGGGGCGGGGGGGCAGCTTTCAGGGACTGCTTTATGGAAAGGGTTCTAGAAGGTTGTGTGGCCCGGAAGCAGCACTGCGCTGATGTCGGAGGCCTCTACCTCGGAACTACAAGCAAATTCTTCCCTCCAACAAGAGCACATTGTGTTCTGGCCCTGCTCTCCCACCCAGGCTACTTTAAATGCAGATCCTGCTGCCAACAGCTACTTTTAGCGAAGGCAGACTATCATAAGGAGAGAAACTTGTGAGAAAATAGCAAAATGGAAGCATTGTTCCTGAGGGTTTGGAGCAGGCTCAGGGAACGGTGGGGTGGGAGAGGCCTGGAGACGTGCTTTGCCATCACAAATAAGTTGTACAATAATAATAATAATAATAAAGTCAGAAAGCTTCTTCTTCAAGCTGAAAGCAAGAGAGGGCCGGAGAAACGAGCTCTTGCAGGGTCATGATCCTGTGGTCCTGTGGAACCTCAGCTAAAGGAGCTGGGGAACGTTTGGAGGAGGAAAATCGTATCTAGAGGCTGGAAGGAACAGAGTGAGATTGATGGAGGGATCGTTAGTGCAGGATGTGGGGCAGGAGGGTAAGCTTGTGGGTCGAGAGGGTGACGGAGAAAAGGCCCTTTTTTTGAGGAAATTAGAGTTCCCGGGACAAACAAGAATCATGGGATAGAAGATTATTATAAGGGCATTTCCAGCTCCACACTAGTTAGACCTTCTGATGCTGCCAGTAGGCTGTCTCATGCAGTAGTGAGTGGACCGTCCCCAGAAGCATTTAAGCAGAGCCTGCATGATGATACAGGGATTTCAGCTTTGAGTTAGGACGCAGGACTTGAGCAAAGGTTCACAAACACTGACTGGTCTATGTGTCAGGGCTAAGAGGATTGAGTAGTGAGGTTTTAATCCAAAAGATGAAATTGATGTCTATTTAAAAGATTGTCCTTTGAGACTGTGCCCTTCCTATATTTGGGTGTTTCAGTGTCCTTTATAAAATCACCAGTTTGTGGAATGCAAAAGTCAGGAAATATCAGGATTAGATCATAATGTCCAAGTCTGTTCCATTGCTAAGACTCTGTGATTCAAGGAAAATATGCTTCTGATTTGGATGAAACAGGATAGGGGGAATGCATGTAAAATCAAACCTAAAACTGACACATTGAGAAATGGCCGTGTCAGCATATTATTTAGAAATGTGGAGTTAATTACCAGAAGGAACAGCTAAAAAAGTTGACAGTGGTTGTCCCTTGAGAACTGGGCTGGAGGTGAGTTTTCTCTTAAGTATCCATTCTGTGTTACTGTGTAAATTTGTAAATTACATGTATGTAATTATATGATGTTTCATTAAAAATTTTTAAAACTTAAAAATAAAGGCAATAATAGCTGCTATTTTCTGGATCCTCTGCTAAGAGCTTTTCATATATTGTTGTATTTAATTAACCCCATCTTAGAGATGAGGAGATGGGCTCAGAGAGGTGAAGTAACTTGCTTTGCTCTACAAAGAGGGTGACTGCCAGGTTTTTTGTTTTTGACTTGAGAACCCAAGTCAGACTCCTAGACAGAATTCTCTGTTGTCCTCTGCCCAGGGTGAGACTTCTGGGAAGTTTGAGAAACGGGAGAGGATGGGGAGGTGGGTGATGCTGCAGAAAGGACCAGAAGATAACTGGAAGAGAGATGAGGACAAAACAGGAAGTGGTGGTTTGCTTTCTAGATTGTGCATTTTGAGAAATTCTGCAGAGCAGGCACAGATGCGCGTTAAAAGAGAAACTAATAAACAGTTTCTCTTTTCCTTTTGGCCTTGATGGGAGGGAGGCAGAGAGGGAGAAAGCAAGCTGTTTTGGAAGAGTCTGCCCTGTGCCAGGCGCTGTGCTAGGAACCTTGGGTAGATATCAACCCATCTAGTCCTCACAGTGACCCTGAGAAGTAGTCACATTCACTATCGAGGTCACTTTGGAGTGCCTACCGCAGGGTTTCTCAGCTTACAGTCTGGGGCTGGATAATTCTGACGTGCGGGCACTGGGCGCTGTAGGATACTTAACAGCACCCCTGGCCTCTATCCACTGGATGCCAGGAGCATCCCCCACCCTCTCAAGCTGTGACAATCAAAGATGTTTCCAGACATTGCCAAATGCCTCCTGGGAGGCGAGACCACCCCTAGTTGAGAACCCCTGGCCTCCTGTGACTGGGCGTGTCATACATACTGTCTCCAATCACCTCTCCAGCTAGTGGGCTTGATGTCTACCTTACAGATGAGAACACCGAGGCTGAGAGAAGGGGAGGGATTCGCCTGGGGACATGTAGTTATTAGTAGTAGAGCTGAGAATCGAAGTATTTCAGTAGGGAACTTAGAAAACCAGCTGATGAAGACCTGGGCCCAGACTTGACCCCAGGTTTACCCCAGGCTGGCACTAAAATGCAGATTGAATCTTTTCTTTTTAATGGCAGTGGATGTCTTAGAGGAGGTACAGGTATTTCGTTAACATCTTAAAAGTAGGCTGGACAGCAGCAAATGCTGGCACGGATGCGAGCAACAGGAACTCTCATTCATTGCTGGTGCGAATGCAAAATGGTGCAGCCACTTGGAAGAGCGTTTGGTGGTTTCTTATGAAACTAAACGTACTCTTACTGTGATCCAGAAATCATGCTCCTTGGTATTTACCCAAAGGAGTCGAAAACTTATGTCCACACAAAAACGTGCACGTGGATGTGTACAGCAGCTTTATTCACTGCCCAACCTGGGAAGCACCCAAGATGTCCTTGAGTCGGCGAATGAATAAATAGACTGTGGAAAATGATTTAGCACTAAAAAGAAATGACCTATTAAGCCATGAAGAGATATGGAGTCACCTTAGATGCATGTTACTAAGTGAAAGAAGCCAATTATATGCTCTGTGATTCCAACATTGTGTAAAAGGCAAAACTTAGGAGACAGTGAAAAGATCATGGTTGCCAGGGGTTGAGAGGAAGGAAGGATAAATAGGTAGAGCACAGGGATCTTTAGGACCGTGAACTCCTCCATGTCATTATACATTTGTCCAAACCCATAGAATGTACACCACCAAGAGTGAACCCTGATGTAAAGTATGGACTTCAGGTGATAATGATGTGTCAATACGTGTTCTTTGATTGTAAAAATGTACCACTCTGGTAGGGGAGTGTTGATGGTAGAAGCAACTGTGCATGCGTAGGGGCAGAGTATATTTAGGAAATCCCTGCACCTTCTGCTCAATTTTGCTGTGAACCTAAAAGTGCTCTAAAAAAAAAAAGTCTTAAAAAAAAAAAGATCGGCTGATAGCATGGTGGCCAAGAGTGCGGGCTCTGGAGCCAAAAGCCTTTATTCAATCCACTTGCCAGCGTGGAAACCCTGGCATGTTACTTAACATCTCTGGGCCTCAGTTTTCTTCTCTGTAAAATGGGGTTAATGACAATACCTCTTCATAGAGTTGTTCTGAGGATTAAATGTCACAGAGTAAAACAGTGCCTGGCAGATCGATATTCAGCATCGATGAATATGTGCTGTTGTTCTTATTTGCAAGCTTTTAAATCCATTTCACGTACTCAGACCTGGAACTCAGACCCCAGTGACGTACATCAGGGCACAATCGCCTAAGTGGCTGACTCTGCTTCTCTGCAGTCGAGCCCTGGGGTTGCAATTGGGTCGATTTTTCACTGACCACTGAGCAATCATCTCCGGGCTGCAGGAGTAGCCAGATGGGCCTTGAGTGTCCCAAGAAGAAGCCATCCAAGCCAATCAAGCACTCGCCTTCCCCACCAATAGGAATCTCAGGAGAATTATGGAAATATCTTTGCACATGGAAGAGATTAATTCATGTGGCCACAAATAGCTCGAACACTGTGTCCTCAGCGCTGTAATCTCCTATCCCCTGAAATTTACTCAGGGTGCCAGCTCGGCAGCCAGAAAAGCCACAGGGCTGCCTTAGCTACTCAGCCTGTTTAGCTGGGGGACTTCTCAGGAATTGCAGGGGGCAGGATGAGATTAAGTAGTTTGATTGTTTTTAATTTCACCCTCCCACTACTACCCCCACCATAACCTACTTCTGCCCTCCCACACATGAGCCACATGGATTTGTCGCATGGCCCCCTGCGTTCCCACCTCCAGACCTTTGTCTGCCTAGTTCCCCCACCTAGAATACCCTCTTTTTATTCCCATGGCCACCTTTCTTGTCTCCACATGGCTAAATACCAACATCCTTCAAGCCTGGTACCACCACCTCCGCCTCCCGCTGGCAGATCATAGATGTTTTTACAGGGTGTGGGACCTGGAATGGGTTTTATTTTTTATATTTTTTTTAAAGATTTTTTTTGATGTGGACCATTTTTAAAGTCTTCATTGAATTTGTTACAGTGTTGCTTCTGTTTTATGTCTTGGTTTTTTGGCCTGGAGTCATGTGGGATCTTAGCCCCCCTACCAGGGATCAAACCTGCACCCCCTGCATTGGAAGACGAAGTCTTAACCACTGGACCGCCAGGGAAGTCCCTGGAATGGGTTTTAAACCGCAGCTCTGCTTAAGGATAGGTAAGGGGCTTACTCTCTGTGAACCTCAGTTTCTGGCCCTGTAGGATGGGAAGGCTGATCCTTTTAAGGAGAGAAGTGTGTTAGGTAGGTGCTTGGCACCACTGAGCATGTGGTAAGGACTCAATAAATGTTAGCTCAGGGCAGGTGAGGCATAAGCAGACCCCTTTAGATGGGGGTGGGGGGACATCGGAAGACGTGAGACAGGCTGGCGGCTGCTGGTTGGCTGGCCACACCTCCATGAATGTGGCCAATAAGGAGACAACCCGCCCCCATGGATTTAGGCAGCAACATGGATAAGAAGAGCTTGGTGTCAGCTCCTGCATCCCCTTAGTCCCACAGGGCTGCTCGTTTCCAAAAGCTCCTCCAGAGTCACAGGATTGGCTCTCACTGGTCCAAATTGGGTCATGTGCCCATCCCTGAACCAATCACGGTTGGCCAGGGATGGGTCGAGGCTCTGATTGACCAGGCTTGGAGCATGTGGCCATCAATCACATTGGTCAGGGCCGGGGTAAGGCTCTGATTGTCTAGGCTTGGGACCTGTGCCCATCCCTTTAAACGGCACTGTGGGACTCTCAGCTTCATCCAAACTATGTGGATGGAGAATGGAGGCGGAGTTCTCTAGAGGAAAGTCAGGATGCTGTTAGAGAAGACGAGACGAATGCTGGGCAGGTACTAACAACAGGTGTCAACTAGACTCTTGAAGAAGACAGTTTATTTCAGCCTGATTGCATGGACTGAATGAGAGTTCAAAAGGTGAGATGGGGGGCCTGGAGTGAGGGTAAGGGAATCTCAGGAGGAAGGAACAGCATGAGCAAAGGCCCAAAGGTGTGAAGTGACATGTTTAGGAAACAAAAAGGAGCTCACCTGCTTGGAGCACAGGGAGTGTGCTTAACATGATTTATTTAATTCCTACAGCAGCCCTGTAAGCAGGTACTAAGATTAGCCTTGTTTTTTATTTCAGATGAGGAATCTGAGGCACGGAGAGGTGACATCATTTGCCCAAGGTCACAGAGCTGCTAAGTGGTTTACCTCTCCACTAAGGTACATGATATCAAGGTCCCCATTTTCCAAGAGAGTCAGATGGGTATCGGGAGGTGACGTGCCTTGAAGACAGTCATGGTAATAATAGTAATTACTAACGTCACCATTTATTGAGCATTTCTTATGTGCTCAATAAATGGACCGGGAGATGGGTAGGTTGGCAAGGTTGGAGAATTGAGCAGGGGCTAGGTGACCAGAGGTCTTGAATGTCAGGTGACTCAAAGAGGAAAGGGCTATGGTCCAATTTGTGTTTTAGAATTTATTCATTCATCCAACACAAATTTGCTGAGCACCTACTATGTGAATAAACAAACTCCTTGGTTACGTTTTCATGATACCCAAGGGCAGTGATAGGAAACCAGACTGGAGACGCTGAGTCTCAAGGCAGGGAGGCCAGGGGGGAGACTGGTGCACCAGTGCAGGCAGGAGAGGGTAAGACTTCACTGGGGTGTGGAGCACTTTTCCCCAGAATCACAGCTGTAATCAAAGGCAAACCTGGACTATATAGAGGGAGTGCTTGAGGCCGATTTTTAGGCTCTCGTGTGCTGCCCCTTCAGGGCAGCCTGCTGGGAACAGTTGTGTAGCATCTGCTTGCATAGGCTGCCACCAACTGAATTACTCAGGCTAGATTTGATTCTTTGCTGCTGCGGGCACTACCGTCTGTGTGACCTGCCTCACATCTCCGGGCCTCAGTCTCCTCCACTAAATGGCTTAGTGATAGTACCTGCCTCGTGGGGTTGTCATGAGGATTAAATGGGACCATGCTGGCCAAGTGTTTGGCACATAAGAAATGCTCAATAAATGGTGACGTTAGTAATTACTATTATTACCATGACTGTCTTCAAGGCACGTCACCTCCCGATACCCATCTGACTCTCTTGGAAAATGGGGACCTTGGTATCATGTACCTTAGTGGAGAGGTAAACCACTTAGCAGCTCTGTGACCCTGGGCAAATGATGTCACCTCTCTGTGCCTCAGATTCCTCATCTGAAAAAAAATAAAAACAGGGCTAATCTTAGTACCTGCTTACAGGGCTGCTGTAGGAATTAAATAAATCATGTTAAGTGCTTAGAAAAGTTCCTGGCACGTAAAATGCTCTCAACATACAGCAAATAAATAAATATCAGTAGTAGTAGTATATTTTTAATGAGTAGGAGTAATTGTGATAATTAAGTGAGGTTATGACATAATGAGGGCTTATTAAATAGCGGCTATTATCAGTATCATCATCTTCCCATCAAATACTTTGAGGGGAAATGACAGCATTTGGTTTTGCGGACAAAAGGGACACCATTTCCTCCCACAAAGGCAGATGCCTTTCTCCCAGATCACACAGGTATTAAATATTGCTCCTTGGGTGGGGTGAAAAGACATCAGTTGAGGAACACTTGCCCCCAGCCCTCTTCAGTCAGGACAGGAAAATGAGGCTGGTTCCTCTCCCTGACTCACTTCTCCCAGGATAATTAGAGGGATGTCCTCCACTCCTTCTGACAATCCTGGTGTTGCCAGGATTCGACTAAAACTGGCGTTTTGGTGTTGTGACTTGGGGATTTTTTTTTTTTTTTCCCTCATGCCTGGAATAATTTGTGGCTCCATTTACAAGAGTCAAGTTCTTATGATCAACCCCACTCAGGTCCCGGAAGGAGTAATGCCTGGAAAGTGGTTTGGAGAGGTCAGTTGAGGGCAGAGTCCAAAGTGATTTTAAGTGGCCCAGCTAAGTGCCAGGCAGAATGGGGAGCCCTTTTAATTTATGACAGTCTTGCCCTGTGAAGAAAAAAGACAACACTGCTCTGGAGCAGTTTGACTGCAAAGTAATAAATTCCTTTGTGTACATTAAAAGTAAAGACAAATCTAGCTCATGTTTCAGAAGGAAAAAAATCTCTGCTGGTTGGGGCATTGGGGTTGAACTCATGTACCAGAACCTACAGGAGGAACTTCATGGAGAATAAGGAGTTTATAATCATCGTACATTTTTTATTTATATGGATTTGATCTGAGACTGCCTGAGATTACAACTTCCAAAGCTGTGTGACCTTAAGCAAGTTACTTCACTTCTCTGTGCCTCATCTGTACAATGGAAGAATAATAGTACTAGTTTTGAGCGTTGTTGTAAGGATTAAAGGAATTATTAGGCATAAGGAAGAACAGTGCCTGGGACAGTAAACACATTTGGTAAGGGTTGGTTACTATTACCTTATATAGACTTTTGTTTGGGGGTTGGTGGTAATTTTCTGCCTGGCGCACAGGAAAGCCAGTCTAGAGAATGGCCTTGTTGTTTGCGAGAGAAACCTATAATTGTCTGTTTCTCCTTGGTTTTCTAGCTTGGGAGTCCAATGCATGCATTTCATCGTGCCTTGATTTTTTTTTTTTTTTTTTTTCTTTTTTAATCCAACCTTTCAGGACATGCTTCCAGCAAAGCATTTTAGAATTCTTGAATTCCAGAGAGATTTTTTCTGGCCACATCAGCTAACAGAGGAACTCTTCAAAACCAAGAGAAGCCTGCAACCCACTGGTTAGAAAATTGACTCATTCATTCATTCTACAAATATTTCTTGTGGGCTTACGATTTGCCAGGTCTCTGTGCCAGGCTCGGGGTACAAAGCAAGCATGACGTAGTACAGCTGACTCTTTGGGGAACCAGACCCTGATTTGTACCAGAGCTATACCTGCATCAATCCACTTAATCATCACCACAATCCTATGATAGATGCTGTTTGCATTCCCACTATACAGATGAGAAAACTGAGGCACGGAGAGGTTAAGTAACCCAAAGGGCTCCTTAAATAGAGTCCAGATTCAAGCCCAAGCAGCCTGCCTCCAAAGTCTATACTCTTCTCTTTTTCTCCCCAGTTTTTTAATTTGGAAAATATCAAACCGCAAAATTTACCAGTTTGGTACAGTGAACATCAGATACCTGTCACATGTCACCGATTGTTAAAAGTTTGCCACATTTGCTTCATTACTCTCTTTCTCTCTAAATTTTTGCTCAACCATTTGGGAGTTACTTGAATTCTTCATCCTTAAATATTTTAGTGTATGTAGTAGTTATCTATTGCTGTGTAACAAATTACCCCCCAAATGTAATGGCTTGATAAAATAAATATTTATTATATCATAGTGTTGTGGGGCAGGAATCTGGATGCAGCTTACTAGGTCCTCTGCTTCAGGGTCCGTCGCTAGTCTGGAATCAAGGCCTCAGCTGGGGCTGCATTCGTGTGAGGCATCCCTACGCTCACTCACGTGGCTGTTGTCAGGAGGCCTCAGCCCCTCTCCACATGGGCCTCTTTGCAGAGCTGCTCATGACATGTCAACTGGCTTCCCACAAAGTGAGCAATGAGAGAAAGAGTGACAGAGAGAGATGGAGAGAAATGGAGAGAAGGAGAGAGAGAGAAAAAGAGGGGGGTGAGCTGCCCAGAAGCCAGGATGAAAGCCACAGTCTCTTCTAACCCAATCCCGTAAGTGATACATCATCACTTGTGCCGTTTGCTACTGGTTACACAGAGCAGCCCTGGCACCATGTGGGAGGGGACTTCACAGGAGTATGAAAACCAGGAAGTAGAGATCACTGGGGCATCTTGGCTACTGGTTACAAGGAGATTCTACACAATTCCAGTACTATTATCATACTCAGGGTGTTTATTATTAACACTGTACTACCATCTAATATTCTTTCCCTAGTCAAAGTTCTTCATCATGTCTTTTAGATCAGATTTTTAAATTTAGTCTAGGGTCCAGTCTAGGATCCTGTATTTTACTTACTAGTTGTTTTTCTTTGATCTCTTTGAATCTGGGGCAATTCTTCAGTTATTTTTCGTTTATTTGTGTGTTTTTGTTTTGTCGTTCAAAACATTGGCATTTCTTGAAGAATCCAGGCCATTTATTTTGTCGAATTTTCTCAATTTGGATTTATTTGATGTTTCCTTGTGGTTATTCAGGTTAAACAGTTTTGTCAGGAATACTGCATAGGTGACATTGTAGAGTCTGCCCAGTACCACCCTCTGGGAAAAAGAAACAAACAGTCATATGGGGAATAACTATTCAGTGTGATAAGTGTTGCTCATAGCTAGAGGACGTACAGGATACCCCGGGGGTCCCCCAGGACATCCTACCACGTAGACCATACAGACCACAGGGCATCTAACCAAGTTTGGTTGGGGGCAAGGCTCAGGGAAGACTTCCAAGGGAAGGTAACAGCAACGATGAGACTCGAGGGATGAGTAGGTGTGACCCAGCAAAAAATGGCGAGAAGTGTTCCAGGGAGTGAAAACAGCATGTTCGACAGCCCAGAGATGAAGAAGCCCAGCCAGCTGGCAGAACTGAAGGAGGTTTGGGGTAGTTGAATCAGAGAGTGCAAGGGGCAGAGAGGCGAAAGGTGTTACTGGGAGTCAGGAAGAGGCAGCAGCCAGCTCAGGTAGGGCTGGCTAAATCGTGTGGATCAGTCATGATCTTAGTTGCAAATAACAGAATCCACTTCTGCTAGTTTAAGCACAAGTGAGGGACGGGCCAAGAAAAGGCATGGTGGTCACACAGTGCCCGGCCCAGACCTGGGGCCTGCTGCAGTGGATGGTGACTGCCACAGCCAGGTCCCGGACACTGAAAATCCTTCCCAGGCCCTGGCAAGGATGCGGCTGCTGGAACATCTGCTCTGGCTGCTTCCGGAAGCCATTGTCTTTGCCAGCACCGGATGGCTTCTGTATAGCACATCTTCTCCTTTGAGCCGTCGGCTCCTAATCTAAGTGTCAGGAGGGTGAGTCTGATCGGTGGAGCACAGGTCCCATGTCTGCATTCTAGTTGCACAGGAGGCTGAGAAAGCAAATTTCTGGCATCTTCTATGGGGATCTGGGGCCCATGATGTGGGAATTCCCCCAAATGGGAGCAGTGTTCAAAGGCAGTGCCAGCCAACAAGGGAGATAACTGATCACTTTGCATAGTGGAGAGTTTGAACATCATCTGTGAGCCCCACGGCACCTCTGAAGGGTCTGAAACAGTGCAGCGGTCAGACTTTTGGAGGGGACAGAGGAGAGACAGAGGGGCAGTCAGAACCTGTGGGTCATCCCAGAAAGACATGAGGGTGTATCCTGAACTGTGTATCGGTCTTGGGATGGAGAGGAGGGGATGGTTGGAAGAGAAATCTCAAAGATGGAGTCTGCCTTAGATTGTAGAGGTGAGAGGGAGTTAGGGAAAGGGAAATGGTCAGAGTTAGGGATGAACAAGCGTTGGGAAGTCAATGTCTTTAAGAAGTGGGGGTTGTCTGGAATTCAGTGCATCAGCTTGTGATGCTTAAGGCAACCTGAAGATGGGAAGTGCTCTTTCCTGGACAACTTAAATCACATGGTTCAGATTCTGCCTCTCTTAGGAGGGACAGTCAGCATAGTGGGTAAGACTCAGCCCACTGCCTGGGTTGAAGTTCCAGTGCTACTCAGCTGGGCAAGTTGTTTAAATGCTCTATTTCCATCTGTATGATGGACATACTACCAATACCTACATCTTGGTGTTGTTGTGAAGAGAAACCAGTTAATTGGTCTCTTCCAGACCTGCCATTCCAGACCCGGAGAGACTAGGTTTGGGGCTAGCTTCCTCTTCTTTTGGTAACTTGCCTTGATTTCCCTTGAAGAGCCCCTACCCACTCTCAGGCTGCAGGCTTTTGCCTCTGTTCTAGTTCTGTGGTGTGTTGTTTCATTATGTTATCTTTACTCCAAAGTTTCGTGAGGAGCTTACACCTCTCTCTCTCTCTCTCTCTCTCTCTCTCTCTCTCTCTCTCTCAGCCACTGGACTGTGAGTTGCCAGTCCAGATCCATTCCACCTTCTTGACATAAAATCACTTTGATTGTCCTTTTGGAACTCCCAGTTCAGGAGGGTCTCACTCCCCTTCCCATATGGTGAGCATAAGGCACAGATCTGACCAATGAGTGCGTAGCATCACCCTGGTGATGGTGATTGGTTCAGAGATGGTCACATTTTCCAAGCTTAGCCAATCAGAATAATTCCTGGATTTTAGCTGGTACTATTAGGAAAAAAAAGTATGCTCTTACTATGTACTGGGATTGAAGAGCTGGCAGGGGGTCAGGCTGGACACAACAAGAACTTATCTTTGCCAACAACTTGGGGGAGAGAATGCCTGAGAATGAAGCCAACATGGAGGAAAGCAAAACAGAGAGAGAGAAAGACAGGGAGAGAAGTAATGACTTTACTAGTATTTAAATCCCTTGATCAAGCTGTATCTGAAGCTAGCTACTCCTCAGGTTTCCAGTTATGTGAGCCAATAAATTCTCTTTTTTACTTCAACTAGCTAAACTTCCTGTCATTTGCACCAAAAATGGCCCTAATATACACATCTTCCAGGGAAAGAGAATGATTTACTGTAAATCCTTAGCACAGAAACTAAGTCGTTCGCAGCAGAACTTCGCTATAAGAAAGCAGACTGATATTCTTAGAAATCAGAGCTCGTCGCTTCCTGCCCTCTATTTGTAAGAGATGGTGCAGCGAAAACTCTAGACTTCCTGCCTTGCATAATGGGCCTGCCCATCCCCAGGAAATTCATCAAGGCCTAGTTGTTCCACTTATTACTGCTGGGATCTTGGGTAAGTCACTTACCCTCTGTAAGCCTCAGTTTCCTTATCTGTAAAATGGATATATTAACAAGACATAAAGTTTGAGGGAAGAGTAAAGTAATATATGTTAAGCATTAGGACAGTGCGGGGTATATAGTAAGTGCCCAATAAAACGTAGCCATTCATAGTTGTTATTAGATGAAAGATCTTCTGTGTGCCCAATATTGTTCAGAGATCTGTGAGAAGATATACAAGAAGTATGATATGCCTGCCTGATATCTCAGGAATCTTCATGGAGGAGAAAAGGCTTGATCTGGCCTTTCAAGGATTCACCCAAATTTAAAAACATAAATAAATAGATAGATGGCTTCCTAGACAGAGTAGGCAGAAACGTAAATCAATGAACTGTTTCACAGATAAGGACACAAAGCACCGAGAGGTTAAATCATTGGCCCAAGATCACTGTGGTCCTGAGCGGGGACCCAGGATTGGTGTGTCTGGATCCAGAGCCCACATTCTTAATCACTCTGCAAATACTGCTATTACTAATTTTAAAAATAAATGAAAATAACAATAGCAATTATTGAGGTCACATAGCTTATAGGCACCAGTACAAAACTCAAATGGTGATAAGGATATAAAAGAAAAGGCACAAAAGATCACCCATCTAGCCAGGGCTTGGGCCCATCTGTGTGGGCCTTTGGCCCTCGAGGGGTTAAACACTTTGATCTGCGATGGTGGCCAGGCCAAGGCAAAGGACTCTGGGAGAGGAAGGCGACAGGCCATCTGAGGGAGGGGTGGACAGCTCCAGGCAGCTGGTAGCATTGGGGGCTGTGGCCAGCTGTCTCCCACAGACCAGGCTGGGCACCCCCAGGCCTCTCACAGGCAAGACCCAACAGCTGTGGGAGGGGAGTGGCGCCTGCCGCCTCAGGGGACCTGCAGAGCGAGCCAGTGACCCCAAGGTGAAAGATTTGCCTGCCGGCTCCCCAGCCTCCTGACCCACCATCTGTCTCACCACCTGGAAGGGCCACTTCTGATGGTTCCCTTTGGTGTAAACGGGGAAACAGCTACGAAATAAACAGTGGGAGCTGTGTAAGATGCGCCACCTTTCGAAAGCCCCAGGCCTGATGGCTGCCAAGGTGTATTTGGTGGAGAAAGCTGGTCAGGGGCATCAGCAAGGAGACCACGTGCCGGATGGTGCAGTGGGAAGGCCTGTGCCTTGGAATCACACAGGCCCAGGTTCAAATCCTGGCTCTGGGCAAGTCCCCGCACTGGAGCACAGTATCACGTATGTCTTCTGTAAAGTGGCAGTGGAAGGATTGAGTGAGATGATGGAAATTAGACACAGTCTCTAGGACCAAACTCCTAGGTTCACATCCTTAGCTGTGGCCTCAGCAGGCTCTTCAATCTTTCTGGGACTCAGCTTCTAAAATTCCTAAAATAGGGCGACGATATCCGTCTTATCTATCTTCCAGGGCTAGGGTGAAAAAATAATTGCACTGTGCGTAGAACTTCAGTCAGCACTATTAGGAGAGTCAGTTTATCCTGGTGGGTAACAGTGCCCACCTACCAGCTGTCTGACCTGGAGCAAGTTACTTCCCCTCTCTGTGCCTCGGTTTCCTCATTTGTAACATGGAGATCCTCAAAGGCTTGTGTCAAAGGCTTGTCATAACGGTTAGAGGAGATATTTTAAAAGCCCCTCAGAGCATAGTGGTGAGTACACAATAGACGCTGGCTCTTCATATTATGAAAGTGCTTATCAATTGTGAAGTCATTGTTACTAGACTTCTTATTATTGACATTGTTTTAGAACATTCCTCACCAAGGAGGGTACAGTGGACAAGCCGAGGAAAGGCACCATTTTGTAAGAGAAGGACCTTCTTAGAGAGAAGATGAGAGCGGGGCAAAGGGGCCACCGACCTAGGGACATTTTTCGTGTAGTTGAGAGAACCTAACAGTTGAGTTCATACAGTTCCAAAATGCAACTTCTCGAAGGCTTCCAACAACCAGCTGTGCAGCCTTGAATATGTACTTACCGCCAAATTAAGTGTGAGCAGGGCTCTCCGCTGGGCTCAGGTCCCCTCTCTGACACTAGCTGTGTGACTTTGGGCAAGAGCAGGCGACTTAACCTCCCCAAGCCAGGTTCTCTCATCTGTGAAATGAGGACCCCATCAGACCTGCCTCACAGGGAGGATTCTGTAAGTGAATTCTCGTAGGGCAGCGGTTCCCAACCAGGGGCGACTTTTGCCCCTCCCCTACAAGGGACATTTAATAGTGTCTGCAGACATCTTTGTCACAACTGGGGAGAGGATGCTACAAGCATCTAGTGGGTAAAGGCCAGGGATGCTGCTAAACAGTGCCCAGGACAGCCCCCCAACAGAGAATTATCCAGCCCCAAATGTCAGCAGGGTCAACAGAAATCCTGACCGAGTGTATGGGCCTTAGCACAGTGCCAGTAAACAGTAAGTGCTCGTGTTTGTTGAATGACTAAAAAAATCTTGCTGTCTCCAAGTCTCAGCTTTCTCCTAGCATGGAGAGAATATATATATTTACCTCACAGATTTGTCATGAGATTTAAGGAGAAAAATCCACTGAAGTGCCCGGCCCGAGGCATGGCCCCCTCTGGGCCTGGTAACTGTTGTCAGCTGTTGAATGAATGTTGTAACCAAGGGGCACAGAGTCCCAGATCCAGCATTTGGGCAGGAAGGCTCACCCTGGAGGCCAGCTTGCCTGTGCTCAGCGTGAATTTCTTCCAGTTCAAACTTTTATCCCCGAAGGACTTCAAGGGTGACATATACCTAAACAAAAGAGGATGGCAGCAGAGTATGCAGAAGGAAGCTAGAATCCATTTGACCCCCGGTGTTCCCCCTCCTCGCTAATTTCCAAAGCTGTAAGAATTTTAAGGGAAACTTAATCCACGTGTTGTTGCCTGTTTGTAATTCCTTGTAATTCCTCAAGACGCCTTTCTGTTAATAGAACCTCTCCGTGGCTTGAAGCCCATTATTTTTATCTTTTGCTTTTCTCTCTCTCCCTCTCTCCTCTTTTCTTTCTCTTTAAAAAGATGCCATCGCACCATTGTAAAGCAATTATACTCCAATAAAGATGGTGAAAAATATATTTTTTTTAAAAGGAAAGAAAAAGAATAAAAGATGCCTTTTCTCTCAAGAACAGGAAGTTGGCTTGGGCCAAAAACAAACAGGGTGGATGCTGAAAGCTCCTGGAGTTAACTTGGAGCTTCCAAACGCTCTCTGAGCAGGTTTCCAAGCAGAAGCCTCCTCCCTGTTCTGTCTTCTCTGGCTGGCCCCGGGGAGCCTCAGAAACAGCTGAAACAGGGAGGTGAGTGTGTGTGATGGGAGATTCTCACTCCAGCCCTGAGGACCCTGGGGTTGGGGCTGGGGACAAGATGCCCAAAGGCCCTTTCCAGTGGTGGACATCTCTGATTCTGTGAGGGGTTAGTAAGGGCTGCATAGCTTTGGGCCAGCTGCAGCCTCAGTCTCCTCATGTGTGCAATGGGAGAGTAAGGGGCTGTTCAGAGTGCTGGGGTAAGGGGCCTGTGAGGAGAAGAACGCAGAGTGTGTGTCAGACATCTGGCAGTGCTTGGTGAGGACTCAGGGCTGCCAGCCACTGGTGTCACTGCATCTCAAGGGCATTTTTTGAACCTTGCAGCTTCGTCTCTGAGACGGGGGGTGGGGGGCAGAAATAGCATCCACTCTACGGCATTGTTGGGATGATCCAACCAGCTGTTTGCTGTCAAGCTCCCAGTAGGACCTGTCACATAATTAGTGTTCAGAAGAGTTTGTCATGTTTATGTCTTGTCTTAGTCAGTTTGGGCTGCTATAACAAGTTACCATAGGCTGGGTGGCTTAAACAACAAATGTTTACTTCTCACAGTTCTGGGGGCTGGAATTCCAAGATCGAGGCAGATCTGGTGTCTGGTAAGAGCTCACCTCCTGGTTCATACACGGCAATCTTATCACTGTGTCCTGTTGGAAGAGGCTGGGGAACTCTGTGGGATTTTTTTAAAGGGGTGCTAATCCCATTCATGAGGGCTCCACCCTCATGACCTAATCACCTCCCAAAGGCGCCACCTCCAGATTACACCACACAGGGGGTTACATTTCAACATATGGATTCTGTGGGAGACAGAAACATTCAGACCATAGCATGTGTCAAATCTTACCTGATTGATGCCAACTGTGTACTAAGAAGAGGTATCAGGTAGGAAAGGAGAGGAGCATAAAAGGTAATAATGCTGCATTTACTATTTCTTGGCAATTTATTTGAAAAAAAAAATGGTTCTTTGAAAAAATATGCCCCTGGAATAGCAGTGGGAAGGTTCCTCCTTCATCTGGGTAGCCTTAGTCTCCCTGGGCCTCAGTTTCCTCATTTCCCTCAGTAAAATGGGGCTAATTATAGCATCTGCATCATATTGCGGATTGAATGAGATCTTCTGTGTAAAGTGCCTACAACAATGCCTGCCATTTCCTAAGTGCTGTGTAAGAACTGGCCGGAGTGAGCCTGGGCAGCTGGACTCTGAGTGCCAATCCGTTGAATCTTTAGAAAGCTCAAGCTCCCTATTTTTAACCAACTTCAAGCCATTTCAGAGAGTTCAACCTCTCTTACGCCTCGGCATGTGATGATTTTGGACGGGATCTGCCTTTCACCTCTGTGGCCTGCTGGGCCCTGCTGGGCGTGTTGCAGGAAGGGATGCATCATTGCTCCTCTCTGCTTCGTCAGCTTTTGTAGCAAGCTCTTGATGTGACGATTGGGTGTTTTGCTTTAGCTTTTCAGACCTCTAGCAGGCTCCACGGCAGAGGGTGGAGGTGCTGGAACGATCAGATCAGTCCACCAGCTGGCGAGTCTCACAGCGTGAAAGACACTGAGCTGTCCTACTCTGGCTTAAGGTCCAGCACTTGGGATCTTGTGTGCCTGGGATGAGGGCTGACTTGGAACCCAGGTGGTCCTGGCACAGAAGACCCTGAGCGCTGAGGGCCTCAAGAATAAGTGTTGACCTTGGGATCTGGGTACCATTTCCCAGTGGAACTTAGAGTCTCGTGGTCGAGATTGGCTTTTCTCCAGTGCCTGCTTGTGTTTGAACTTCTTCCTTCTCTGGACCTCGCCCGTTAGGTCCCTGTAGGGCCATCAAACCCTCTGCCAAGATGGGCCATTGGTGGTGAGGGCTGCTCCCTCCTTACTTCTAAGCGCAAAACCCTGGGAGGTCTTGCCTTTGGAGACAGGGTGCGGGGCTTTGTGTTTTATTACTGTGTATCGTTCTTGTTATTTTAACATTTATGGAGCACGTCTTAGCTGTGAACTCATTTCTTGCACATCACTGTGGTCAGAATCTCTCCAGGGTGCAGGGCCAGAGGTTATTTTGATTCGTTTTGGCTTTTGCCCTATTTACCTTATTAAAAATATTGTTCTGCTCGGGGCTGCCTTTGTTCTAAGTCCTTTTCTGGGTGTGGCTCTGGACCCACCCTAAGCCCCCAAACACCATTGTTTGAACATGAGCCTGGGCATACTTGAGGCCGTGTAGGCCAGGAATCAGCAAACATTTTCTGTCAAGAGCCAGACAATAAATATTTTAGGCTTTGTGGGTCCAATGGTCTGTTTTGCAACTACTCAACTTTACTGCCATGGCATGAAAGCAACCATAGACAACACCTAAACTAACAAAACTTTATTTACAAAAGCAGAAGGCAGCTAGAATTTGGCCCAGGGCTGGTAGTTTCCTGACCCCTCATGTAGATGATGGGGCCCTTGTTCTTCTACTAGGAACTCCTCTTTAGCTCTTCTGTGGATCTCAAATGTAAGTCCTTACGTTTCAACCTGTTTCTACCTCGTTGTTTGATCCTCTGGAGCAGGGGCCAGCAAACTGCAGCCTACAGGTCAATCTGGCCAGATGCCTATTTTGTCATTAAAGTTTTATTGGAACACAGCCATGCCCGCTCACTTCTGTATGGTCTGTGCCTGCCTTCTCCCTACATCGGCAGAGTCAGAGTAGTTGTGACAGAGACCTCTGGGCCTCCAAAGCCTAAAATATTTAATGTCTAGCCCTTCACAGAAAACGTTTGCTGACCCTTGCCCTAGAGTGTTGGAAAAGGGCTTGGAAAACACCCTTTCTTTTCATGTACATGAAGAGCATTGAAATCAACTCCTCCAAACTTAGCATCTTAGACCTTTTATCCAGAGTTCTCCTGTCTAGTCCTCCAGATGTTTGTATTTATGTATATATGTATGTATTTATTTATTTTTGGCCACACCTCACGGCTTATGAGATCTTAGTTCCCTGACCAGGGATACAACCTGTGCCCCCTGCAGTGGGAGCGTTGGAGCCCTAACCATTGGACCACCAGGGAATTCCCCCTCCAAATATTTTAGATGTTCTTTTCTGGACCCTAAGTTTTTTCCAAAGTTCCAGACTACTGTTTTTAAAGACTTTTGACGATGATTCTCAGTAAGAAACATATTTATTGCAATCTTGTAATGACATAAAAAAGAAAAACCACATGTGCACATAGAAGACATACCCCCCACCAGCACCACCACCGCACAAAATATATATATAAATAAAAGTTTCAAGAAACAATACTGACTCTTACTACATGCAGTACACTCTCATATTTTCTATTAAATCAGTCAGGTTAGGCTTGACTCTGCTGTAGTAACAACTAGCCCCAAATCTGAGTGACTTTAAATCAGATATTTATTTTATAACAGATATTTATTTATTGCTCCTGCTCCGTGTCCCTCCTGGGTCTTCTGGGGACTCTGAAGCTACAGAACATCACACACTAGTTCTCCAAGCCTCTGCCCAGAAAGGTTGCTTGTCATTTCCTTTAACACTTCTTTGGCCAAAGTAACTCACATGACCATAACTTTAAAATAGGATGAAGAGGTATAGTCCTACCCAACAGACAAGCCTGGAATATTTGATGAACAACATCCGTAACTACCAGATTAGTTATCTCAAAGACAAGGTTTTAAATTGTGGTTGGCATTTGAGGGGTTTTTAAGGGGTTAAGGGTTTAACTTGGAAATATACTGTAATGTACTCCATCAGGTAATACCAGAAACATAGATGACCCAGTTTCTTTTATGGAAAAAACTGAAATTAGGAGTGAAATTGGGGCATAACGCTTTAGAAACTGTTCCAAGTATGAGAATAAGTCGGACCCAACCTAACTCTCCTAGTCAAGACGTATAGTTACAAGTGACAGAAAACCCAATTCAGACTGGCTTAGTGAGTAAAGGGAATTTATAGGTTCAAGGAACTGAGAGTCCAGGTATAGCTGGTTCTGCATTCAGGTATAGCTGGTTCAGGGCTCCGGTGAGGCAGTCAGGATTCCAGGTGCTTTCTGCCTCTTGATTTTATTCGCCTCCATCTTTGCGACTTAAACTTCAGACTGTATGTAGAGCTCGATGGTAGGGGTAGCTCCATCCCCACATCCTCTCAGGCACATAGTAGGTGCTCAGTAAATACTTATTGAATGAACAGACCGCTCAAGATTGGCTCAAACGGTGGATACTTTTGCTTAAGTGTTGATACTCGTTTGAAGACTTGCGTGCATTTGTCTGTGTCTGGCCCAGAGGTTAAGGGTGAAGCAGATTGCTTTGACTGCAGCCTTGGCTGTACCGCTTACCGTGTGGCTTTGGGCGAGGGTCTCAACCTCTGTTTCCCTCAGTTCTGCTTCTGCACAGTGGAAGCTAAGAAGAGCTCCGACCTCATAGAGTTGCTAGGAAGTTCAAAGGAGGTCGTAGTAATATTTACCGCCTCCTGACAGCTCACAAAGAGTCAAGTGCTGTCCTCAGGGATTTCCATGTATTATGGAATCTTCACAACCTCCCTATGAAGTAGGTACTATCGTAACATGTATATGACACAGGAGGAAAGTATGACACAGAGAAGCTGAGTGGCTTGGGCTTAGTGAGTGCTGGATCAGGTGCACACGCAGCAGTCTGGTCCCAGGGCCCATGTTTTTATCCACTGTGAGTGCAAAGTGCCTGGCACAGAGCAAGCACTCAGTAACTGAGAGAGTTCTCAGTGCACGCTTGTTAAAGGTGGTGGTGGGTCACGGCGAGGCTGCGCACCAAGAAAAAGTGAAGCCCAGCCTCCGCCATAGGCTGCCCCCTACCCCGAGCCACCACTGGAGCTCTTCTTCCACAGAGTGTGGGGCTGAGTCCTGCCAGTCCAGCCCCACTGATCCCCTGGGGTCAGCGGTGCCCATACTCACTCTACATGATCCTCACTCCAGGTCAGCCCTGCTGGCATAGAAGCAGGACATCCTAAGACATTTACAGAAGAGGCTACATGCCCAGTGAGTTTAAGATGCAAAACTCAAGGCATTTCCCCAGAGTAATGAGGGTCAACAAGGAGTCATGCTATATCTACATGCGCAGAAAATGGGAGTTCATCCATATTTCCATTTCGTTCTATTTCAGTTTTGCACAAGTCATGTAATTCAATTTTCAAATATCATCCTACTGTAAGGGACCTGATGTTTGAAGTCCCAGAACTCTATTTTTTTTGAAATATTTTAACGTGAAATAAAGTTTTGACATTATTTCTTATATTAAAACTTGGAAGAAGAAGCAAAAGAGAGATAGTCGAGTAATCGTCATAGCTCAATGTTTCTCTGCTACTTAGTAATGTGCCCCTGGTTGATGCTTTACATATACTAATTCTTTTAATCTTCATGATGATCCTCTGGGGCAAGTTAAATGTTAAGCCCATGTTACAGATGGGGAAACTGAGGTCACAAGGCTCAGTCACTCCCCAAGTTAACCCAGCTGGTAGGAGGGGCCCAGAAGCTGTGTCCATAACCTCCACACTACGTTAAGCCAGTTATGACACCCAACCCTAAGGAATATGGTACCATCATAGTGTTTGTAAAAAATCTTGGGGAACAGTGGATCGCGCTTTCATGTTTGGTGGAAAGAGCAGCATCAATGTAGAATATCCCATAGGAGCTCAACTATATTAAAAAGTAAATGAATATAAGAACTAGAAGAGTTGGGGGCAGGGGAGATGTCCCAAAACATTGGCCTGGAACAGGTGTTTTCAACCTTGGCAATATTGACATTTGATCCTTTTTGGTGGGGGCTGCCCCGTGCATCGTGGGATGTTTAGCAGCATCCCTAGCCTCTGTCCACTAGGTGCTAGTAGCAGCCGCCGCCACCACCTCCCGGTGTAACAACCAAAAACTTCTCCAGTCATTGCCAAGTCTCCCATGGTGGGTGAAATCATCCCGGTTGAGAACTATATGGATAGAGATGCTAAGATCACAGGTAGCACTTTTCCTTTCTTTCTCTTTTCTATGGCTTCAAAGTTCCTTGAATAGATAAGCTTGGATTTTGTAAATAAGTTGGGACAAAGAAGCTCCCATTAGAAATGATCATGCCACTCTTTTTTTTTTTTTTAACATCTTTGTTGGAGTATAATTGCTTTACATTGGTGTGTTAGTTTCTGCTTTATAACAGATTGAATCATGCCACTCTTGTTCAAAACTTTATAGCGAATTCCCAGTATACTCAGCCTTACCAAGGCCTACAAGGCCCTGCATGATGTGGCCCCTGGCTACTTCTTGGATGTGTTCTCCTATCCCTTTTACTCTTACTCACCACATCCCCACTGCTCTGTTATACTTTCTGTTTTTCAGACACACCTGGCTCATTTCCACCTCAGGGCCTTTGCATATGCTGCTCTGCCTGGTCACTCATCCCTGCCTCCTCTTCACATCACTTGTTATCTACATCAAGTGTCTGTTCAGATGTCACCTCCTCCAAGAGACCTTTCCTGGTCACCCTGCCTAGAATAGTTATGTGTCCCCCGTTCACTGTCTCCCCCACTAGAATGTCAACTTCTGGAGGGCTGGGACTTTGTTTTGTTTACTGTTCCATCTCCCAGCCCTAGAACAATGCTTGGCACATAGTCAAAGTTCAATATATATTTGTGGAAGGAGGGAAGGAGAGAGAGAGAGAGGGAGGGAGGGAGGAAGGAGAACAATTAAGAAAAATAAAATCAGTAAACTTAGGAGCTTACGGTAAAGGCGCAGTCTCACAACCCACACAGCTGTGTTTCTCTCTGAATTCCAGCTCATTTTGAATTTGTGGTTTACGGACAAAAGATTTGTGTCGCAAACAGGCTCCAGGCAGCTAGCTCCCTTTGAGGGAACACATTAATGTGATTTTTATGCTGCCTCTTTCCAGAAATACCATGCTGATGAGTGACCCATGTTAAAACAGCAATAACATAAGCAGATAGATGCTCCTTCCTCGAGCTGGTGAGTGACTGAAGGGCTCTTACGTGTTGTCCCTCAAACACCAGGAAGCACCCAGAGTCACCTCGTCCTCCTCAGCGTCTCCTGCTCAGCCTTGAGCAGAGCTGTGAGTTCATGTCACCCTTGAACTGGATCCACAGGGAAATGAGCTCTGATGATGTAGACTTCTTACAGTGAGGCATGTGTGATGCCCAGGGAAGGCTGGCTGTTGTGGTCTGCCAGCCGAACATTTTTGACAGAGGACTTATTCTAGGTTTTTTGTTTGTTTGTTTGTTTGTTTGCCTTGATTTGGGGGTAGGGAAGAAACAGTGCCATACCTTTGGTTATTCTAAAGGTCAGAATGGAACGCCAGCCCGTCCTGGGGCTGGGTTGATTTCCAGGCACTGCTGGGTGAGCAGAAGGAGGTAGGGATTTCTTTTCTTTCTCTTCTTTTCGTTCTTTTGCTGTGTTGCTGATTTTCTCCAACATCTGCTCATGCAGTCAGCATACATTTAATGAGCACCTACTGTGTGCCAGCCAGGCCCCAGCCCGGCATTTAGGAAGTCTGAGGAGGTATAAGAACTGCTCTCCACAATTTCTGCTTCACACTCCTTGGGGTTCAAGTTTCTTGTGACGTTTTTTTTCCTGTATTGGTTCTATTTTTAATTACAAAAGTAACAGGCTCATCATAAAATGTTGAGATGACGCTGAAATATATAAAGTAAAAGGTAGGAAGTCTCCATGTTTCCTCTTCGATGGGACCGCTGGTAATTGTCGGGTGTGTACGTTTGCAGATGTGTCTTAATATATATGCAAACCATCGTACAAAGTCATATAGTTTTCTTTTTATAAAAACGGGATCAGTTTTGCAACTTCCTATGTTCCACTTTTATATGGTGGTCATTTTTCCATATCAGACACTGTCAGTAGGTTCATTGGCAGATATAGCATAATCTTTATTTTTCCTATGTTGGCCACCTGGTACAAGGATCAGCAAACTGTTTCTGTAAAGGGCCAGATAGTAAATATCACAACTACTCAACAGTCTCCATTGCAACTACTCAACCCTGTCGTCATCATAGCACGAAAACAGCCATAGACATATGTAAACCAAGGGGCATGGTGGTGTTTCAGTGAAACTTTATTTGCACATCAGGTAGTAGACCACATTTGGCCTTCAGACCATAGTTTGCCAATCCCTGACCTTGTAGTCTTCCACATTTTTCTCTATACTCCTGTGTTCCTAAACACATGAATCTAAGTTTGGGTTTACTTGGTTTTTGGATTTTTTTTTTTTTTTTTGAGGGTTGAGAAGAGGCAGAAGGAATCACTGATTTTTTTTTTAAATAATATATTACACATGTTTAGCATCATATTTTTTTTCTCAGTGTTATTCATGGAATTGCCTCCGAGACAATTGGTATCGCTCTTGCTTATTATTCTCAGTGGCTGTATAAAATTCCACTGTGTAGGTAGATGATCTGTATTGGTATAGGTAATGCTAGCTGCTGTAACAAATAAGGCTTATAGTCTGTGGGCTTAACACAATCACAGCTGATTTCTCACTCACTACAGTGTTCCTGGTAGACCGGTGTTCTGCATGTGGTCCACCAGGGACCTGGGCTCCCTTTAGCTCTGCCTCCTTTAGTGCCTCAGAGGCTAGTCCAGTCAGCAGGTGGATAAAGAAAGAGAGGGAATGATCGAGTGGTAAACTCTTTACCAGCCAAACCTATACATTGCACACAACATTTCTGCTCATAGTTCATTGGCCAGAACTCAGTCATTGGCTGCATCTAACTGCATGGGAGGCTGGGAAATAATCTAGATCTGTATTGAGAAGGAAGAAAAGCTGGACTGCGGTGCCCACATAAGCATTTCTGCCTTAAGAATTAAATGACTTAATTAAGGTAAAGCAATTACGGTACGGAGGAAGCACTCAACAGATGCTACCTTGGTGATTGTAAACATGTGGTTTGGTACTGTTCGATACTGTAATGCTCTTAAGACCTAATGCAGGAAACTAATACACCAAGAAGTTTTCTGAGGATCTCTTAGGAATAAAATACATAAGCACCATAACTTGCAGCACGTCCCAGACCAAATTCCCTGCTCCCTCCTACCAGGTTTTTCCTGTTGGCTGTGAACTCTACCATCCACTCATGACTCAAGCTAGAAGCCCCGAATTCTCGCTGGCCTCCTTCCAGTTCCCCCCCTTGTACCCCGTTGCATCCATCACGAAGAGTTTGTCAAAATAGCTCAGAAATCGCTCTAGATCCACCCCAACACTTCATTCTCACCATCACGCCCTTAGTTTGTAGCATTGATGTTTTTTGCCCAATCTGGAACTTTCATCTACAAAACTGATCCTCCTGCCTGTCCCTACACCTCCCTCCATGCCACCTGCCACGGTGCTGCCTGGGTAGGGTTTTCCAAAATTACTCCTCTGCCCAGCATTCCCATGGGCTCTCCTGCTCCCAGAAGAGAAAAATCCAAGTGCCCAGCCAAGCCAACTTTGTTTCTAGCCAACTTCCAGTCATGACTTAGGAGGTGAGTTCGGCAGGGAGATAAAACATGCCTGGTTGCAATAAAGCTTCATGATATTTGATGAATCTGAGCCCACGTTTTCTATGATTATGAGAAAACCGTGAACATAAAGGTTTCCACTGACGGATGATGTGAAGGTAGTAGTATTATAGGAATAAAAAATAACATTCCCGGGCTTCCCTGGTGGGACAGTGGTTGAGAGTCTGCCTGCCGATGCGGGGGACGTGGGTTCGTGCCCTGGTCCGGGAGGATCCCACATGCCGCAGAGCGGCTGGGCCCATGAGCCATGGCCGCTGAGCCTGCGCGTCCGGAGCCTGTGCTCTGCAACGGAAGAGGCCACAGCGGTGAGAGGCCTGTGTACCGCAAAAAAATAAAATAAAATAACATTCCCATAAGGGACCCCATTTATTCCTCAATACCTGAAACATAGTAGATGCTCAGGAAATAAGTGTTGAATGAATAAATATGTGAAAAATGGATCTGACTGAGTCACAAAGACCTTTCTTGTTTATTGAATAGTTGATTTACAGTTGTGTTAATTTCTGCTATATAGCAAAGTGACTCAGTTATATGTGTGTGTATATATATATACACACACACACACACAACACACACATTCTTTTTATAGTCTTTCCATTATAGTTTATCCCAGGATGTTGACTATAGTTCCCTGGGCTATACAGTAGGACCTTGTTGTGTATCCATTCTAAATGTAATAGTTTGCATCTACTGACCCCAGACTCCCAGTCCATCCCTCCTCTACCCCTTGGCAATCACAGATCTGTTCTTTATGTCTGTGCGTCTGTTTCTGTTTTGTAGATAGGTTCATTTGTGCCATATTTTAGATTCCAAAGATCTAATTGCATTTGTATCCATCCCTGTGTACAGTAAAATCCTTCCCCTTAGCTCAGAGTTTCTCAGCCTTGGCATTATCAAGATTTTGACCTGGATAATTCTTTGCTGTGGGGAACTGTCCTGTGTACTGTAGGGTGTCTAGCAGCATCCCAGGCCGCTACCCACTAAATGCCAGTAGCACTCTTTCCCCAATTCTGATGGCCCAAAATGTCCAGACATTGCCCAGGGTCCCCTGGAGGCAAAATCGCCCCCATCACTGCTTTAGCTGATCCTAGGGAGGCGCCGTCCCTCTGCAGAACTTCACTGCATCCCCAACAGTGTCCTCTCCCTCCTCCTCCATCACTCTGCTACTTGTACCCCCAACACACACACACACACACACACACACACACACACACACACACACACAGACTTCAACTTCAGCTGCCCCCACTTTGGTATATAAACGTGTCAGAGAATGAAGGTTCTCTCTTATTCCCTCCCTTCCCCACTGTCCACTTACTGAACCCGGAACCCGGTCGCTGTTGAGGGTGTCTCCTCTCTGAAAGTCTCCAAGCATCCTGTCCCACTGAAGTCAGCAGGAGCTACAGATGCAGAGGGATAGGGCGGGAGAATGTGGAAGCTGCCTGCCCTGTGTTTTTCTTTGCCTTTGAAATCTCAAGGAGGGGTTGTGTGGAAAGGGTTGCAAGAAGACAACTTTAAAAAGGGCCCCTCAGACCACACATACCAGATTCAGGCCAGGTCAGCAGCCTGAGCTTACAGCCAGGGCCATAATGTGCCCAGGTTTTGCTCCGATTCTCTTAGCGTTTCTCTTGGTATCCTTCTGGGAAGTACTACTATCGACTTTGTCTGTTGAGCACTTAACTATGCACTTGGCAAAGTACTTGGCATATATATGCTCATTTCATCCCACAACAGCCCTGGAGGGGGACACTATTATTATCCCATTTTACAGCTGAGGAAATGGAGGCTGAGAGAGACCTCTTTGCCCAAGGGACACACCTAGTAAGAGGAGTAGCTGGGATTTGATCTCAGAGCTGTTTCTGCTTCTAGATAGTAATAATAAGAGTAGCTAAGATTTACTGATGTGTTTACTGAGTACCAGGTACTGTCTGGAGCACTTTATGCCCATTAATTTATTTAATCCTCAACCACTCTATGAACTAGATCCCTTTATGATTCCCATTGACGGATGAGAGAACTGAGGCACAGAGAGGTTAAGTGACTTGCCCATGGGTGGGCTCCAGTGGTCCAGCTCTTAAGCCATATCTAGTGCAGAGATGGGCAAACTATGTCTCGAGGACCAAATCCAACCCACTGCCTGTTTTTGTAAATAAAGTTTTATTGAGACACAGCCATGCCCATTCATTGACATGGAGCCGCTTTTGAACTACAATGGCAGAGTTGACCAGTTGCAGCAGAGATGGTGTGACCCACACAGCCTGGAAGATTTACTCTCTGGCCCTTGATAGAAAACCTTTGTGGACTCTGCTCTGGGACCTTCTCTGATCACCATCCTACCACCTGAGCCATGGGACCTCCACAGCCTGCTGGATTTGGGGTGTATTTTGTGGGTTTAAACAAGGGAGCATTTTGGCAGCGACTGGAAAGAAAGCCCATATCCTAGGAGGTGCTGTGGAGGTACCCTCAGAAGGCTGACTTCTCATCTCCATCATGTTTCTTGGTTTAAGATTGGGTCAGCAACATGTGTGCAGGCACCGTCCTCAGCCCCCGGGGAAGGGAAGGAAACCTAAGACTCTTTCCACTCGGTTCATTTAATCCCAAACATGCAAACAAATAAGCAAATACATAAACTACTAGTTCAGATCGTCTTAAGTGTTCTGGAAGAAATAAAATAGGGTGGCTTGCTAGACCTAGGGGTTCTCCATAGTCACTGGGGAATTTTTTTAAAGGCTGATGTTCAGGCTTCACCCCCAGAAATGCCTGATTCAATTAATTTGAAGTCGGGTCTAGGCATTGGTTTAAAAAAAAAAAAAAACACCCAAGGTGGTTATAAGGTTCAGGACGGTCTGAAGGTGAGTCACAGGTGACAGTGAGACAGCATTCAATGGATGAGCAGGCAACTTCCCTAAGGAGGTGGCCTTTGGCTAAGCCAGATGAACAATCAGGAAGCGGGAACGGCATGTGCAAAGGTCCAGTGGCAAGAGGGAATGTGATGCAGGGGGTTCAGCGTGACCAGAGCTTGGGCTGCCAGGAGGGGGTGGGGAGAGATGAGTCTGAAGGGCTGCCAGGGCCTGGGTCTGAGAGTTCTGAAACCAGTGTTGTTCAGACTGCAGGTCTGAATGCCTCAGTGGGTCATGAAATCAGTTTAGTGGGCCACAGCTGGCACTGGGGGGTAAAAAAAAGAATAGAATAGAAAATATTCATGTGTGTCGCATATGAGGTCAGTGTGGTTTCTTTAAACTTTTACTTCAAGTTTTATAAAGGTGTACACTACACAGCATTGTAAAATGTGTTTCTTACTGTGCGTCTCAAAGATTTTGAAAGCCACTGTTTTTAGCCCCCGTTAAAGTTTGGAATTGAGCCCAAGGGCGATGGGGAGCCATTAAAGAGGTTTTAGTGGGGGCGTGACAAGGTCAGATTTATGTTTAAAAATCTTATATGAGGAGCATGGAGAACGGTTTCAGGGGAGATGGGCCGTGGAGGCTGGGAGGCACCCCTGGGGGCTGCTGGGCTGGGTCATCGGGAAGCGAGGATGAGACCTGAACGGTGTCCCGGGCACGGAGGGCCTGCAGGTAGCTGCCAGGAGGATGCATGTACCCACAGGAAGTGCCAGGGGAGTGGAGGGCCCGAGGGTTGGAAGGTTGAATTTCAGGTTCTGCCTCCCAGCCTTCCCTGGGGAGCCCTGACCCTGACTTGTCACCTTTCCTGTGGCCCAGGTATTGTGTGCATGACGGACCTTGGGCTCTTCTTTGAACAGTTCCTCTTTGCTAGACGCTCTGCTAAATGCTTTCAAGTATTAGCTCAGTTAATACCCTCACAACAACTCCATTGGTAGGTGCTATTATTGTTCCTATTTTACAGATGAAGAAACTGAGGCCCAGAGAGGATAAGGTCACAGCTACGATCAAGTTGCACAGCTGGGACTCCAGCCAGGCAGTGCAGCTCCAGAGTCTATGTTCTCTAGCATCAGTAGAGGGTCCACGGGAGCCAAAGTGCCTGAGTTTGAATAATAGTTACTGGTGCTATTACAGTCCCCCAAAGTGATACAGCAAGTCAGTAGTAAAGCTGGGGTTCAAACCCACGTAACTAGCAAACAGAACGGCAGCTCCAACTACCAGGGTTTGGATCCCACCTCTGCCCCTGGCCCTCTGGGTTGCTGACGTGCCAGACCAGTGTTAGCTCTTGTTATTAGGCACTCATTGTCAAGGACTTCGAACCAATTCTGGCCTGCAGTGGTGACCCCTTTCCAAGTATGAGCTGTCAGTCCCTACCATTGAAGGTCAAAGAGGAATACAAGTGCCAAGGCCAGGGTCGGGGTTCAAGCTTGTAGCCAGTTCACTCCCAAGTACCTAAAGCACAGTTTGTTTATTTATTTATTTAGGCTGTGCCTAAATTGTTGTTGTGGCATGCGGGCTTCTTAGTTGTGGCATGCGGGCTTCTTAGTTGCGGCATGCAGACTTCTTAGTCGCAGCATGCATGCGGGATCTAGTTCCCCGAGCAGGGATCGAACCCGGGCCCCCTGCATTGGGAGCACGGAGTCTTACCCACTGGACCACCAGGGAAGGCCCTAGAGCCCAGTTTAAAAGAGGCCAAGACACCGAGGTTTATTTCTCTTCTGCTCCCTCAAATCCTTAATCTCTTCTCTCTACCCAACAGTGGACCCAGATTAGAGCTTCAGGTTCAGTTGGGTCCCTGCACCCAGGCCCATGAAGGCCACGGGAGGGGGCAGCCTCAGAGAGTGCTACAGACTCACAGCCCCCAGGGGCCACATGGCCTGGGCAGCTCCTGATCCTGACCTGGTCTGCCTCCTTCCTGTCTCGTCTCGGAGAGCTGTTTTCCTTGGCGTAGGATGGAGGTAGGTGACCCCACCTGGCTGGTTCAGGCCCAGGCTCGTTCAGCCTCCCAGACAGTTGGTCGTGGCCTCTTGACTTCCCCAAGTTGGCACAGCCTTGCCTGCCTTGGCTCCCATCCGCCATGCCATCCCCTGCAAGTACGAGTGGCCCTTTCTATACTGTGTTTGTCCTGTCAAGGTTGACAGACTCCCCGAGCCACCGTCTGTTGGCTTTTTTTGGAGACTCTGGCTGCTGGGTTGCTGCGGACGTTTCTCTCAAGTCTCATCTTTTCTTGGGGTGTAGAATCAGCTAAGGAAGCAGGGTAACCAGCCAAAAGCTGGTGCCCATGTTGGCCAAGACTAGGCAAGTGAAAGAATTGTAATTCCATGAATATAGCACCTGGTGCATGTTTGGAGAACTTTAAAATGCAGTATACAAACAAGCTGTTCTTGACAACCAGGATATGAGCTAGGCACCCTCTTACAGTCTCTTTAAGTTTTGCTCATTCGTTCATTCACTCCATCCTGTGCCAGGCACTGTCCTAAGCACTTGGGATAGATCAGGGACAATCTAGTTACGGTCTCTATTCTCATGGAACATGTTGGGTCTCAAGCGGCATCGTCCAAATAGAAATGTAATGCGAGTTAGAAACATGAGCCGCAAGTGTAATTTGAAATTTCCTGGTAGTGAAAGTTTACCTAATACATCAAAAACTAGTATCATTTTAATATATAATCAATATTTTTGCCATTACTAATGCATTATTTTACACTTTCTTGGTACTGAGTCTTAGAGTTCCAGGGTATGTTTGGACTAGACACATTTCAAGTGCTCGAGAACCACACATGGCTCATGGCTGCTATATAGGACGTAGCAGGAAAGTTAAGCATCATATAACTAAATACTCAGCTAATTATTCATTGCAATGGTAATAAATGCCATGATTGAAAAGTGCAGGGTACAGTGAAAACTGCACTAAGGGGGTGCGGGGTGGTCAGGGAAGGCTTCCTGGTGGCAGCGACGTTGTGACATTTATGCAAAAACCTAAAGATGGAGGTGGTGGGGGTGAGCATCCAGGGCGAGGTAATAGCTGTGCATAGACGCCAAGGTGGCGAGGAGCTTGCTTGTTTTGAGGGACAAAGCGTGGAATGCCAGTGTCAGTAGAGGGTAGAGTCGTGAGCGACGTGATGGGAGAGAGTGGCAGGGTCACCTGAAGTGGCCAGCGTGGGTCTGGTGCAGAATGCGGCTTCACTGATAAATGACAACCGGCATTTGGAGGGGCAGCTACATCTTTTAGTTATTTCACACGTCCAGGGACTTCCCTGGCGGTCCAGTGGTTAAAATTCCGCACTTCCAATGCAGGGGGTGTGGATTCGATCCCTGGTCAGGGAACTAAGATCCCACATGCCGCATGGCACAGCCGAAAAACAAACAAGCAAATCACACATCTAGAAGTTGGCTTGGCCGGTGTATTGGATTCCTCCAGGACAGCCCGTGATGATGGCTCAGCCAGCAACCGTTGCTGCTCTTCCGGACCAACAGACCCCCCAGTCTTATTTGGTTGGCCATGTGCTCGGGCCAGAGGGATGAAGGATGATTAGACTAAGCCCCTTTACCGTGATCCAGTTCTCACGGATGAGACGTAAGTCAACGTGTGCTGGAGGATGCTGATATAGTCCTCTGAGATTCTGATAACATGAAAGGGGCTTGGGGGTGCGGGGGAGTCCCCTTTTACATTTCCTTCCTTCCTGCTCTGGATAGGGTCATAGTAAGTTGTGTTGCTTGGACCTGTGGCTTGTGACATCTTCTGCCTGTAGGAGAGGCCAAGAGATGCGCAGACCTAATGCTTACCTGGGCCCTTGACTTTCTTGACCCTCCTGGGCCACCGTTGCCAGACGTCTCGTAAATTGCCGTTAAGCACGTCCGAATAGTTTACGGTGAGGTGCTCTGTGTGGAGTGAGAAAACATTTACTTACCACTTACTACTGCCAGGCCTTCTTCAAAGCACTTTATCTCACTTCATCCTCTCAGTATGTCTTAGCCCGGTTGTACAGGTAAGCCAGAATTCACACCCAGGTGTTTCGGCTGTTTTTAACCACCATTCTCTACTGCATCTCCGTTTTTTTAATGTGTTCGTTTGGAAAGTTTATTTTCCCCCCGGAACAGCATTCTTCTAAAACAGGGTTTCTCTTTGGCACTTTGGATATTTGGACATTTGCTTCTTTCCTGTGGGGGTATCCTGTACCTTGTAGGATGTTTAATAGCATCCCTGACCTCTACCCACTAGAGCCCAGTAGTACCCTCCGCAGTTGTGACAACCAAAAATGTGTCCAGACGTTGCCAAGTGGCCCCTGCAGGACAAAATCAATATCCCCCCCCCCCCCCAATAAGAACCTCTGCTCTAAAAGGTGTTTTACTGCCGGCCGCCTGGGTAGCTCTGTAACTTTGTACAGGCTATTTAATCTTTCTGGTCCTCAGTTTCCTCTTCTGTTAAAGGGTAGGAGGGACAATATTTATTTGTTTTGTTTGTTTTGTTTTTTGCGGTACGCGGGCCTCTCACTGTTGTGGCCTCTCCCGTTGCGGAGCACAGGCTCCGGACGCGCAGGCCCAGCGGCCATGGCTCACGGGCCTAGCCGCTCTGCGGCATGCGGGATCCTCCCGGACCAGGGCACGAACCCGCGTCCCCTGCATCGGCAGGCGGACTCTCAACCACTGCGCCACCAGGGAAGCCCGGGACAATATTATTGACCTCATTTATTTTGAGGATTAAATGAGCCAATATATGGAAAGCAACTAACATAGTGTGTGGTGTACAATGAGCTCTTTCTCAGTGTGAAGGTTTGGCTCAGATGCTCCTCTGTCCTGTCTGTCTTCAGCTAACAGGAACTGCTAGCTGGATTTTACCAGCAAGAGTGAATTCCATGGTCTGCAGTGAAATCTACCAGGATGTTGATTCTGAGAGTCAGGGGTGCCATCTGCCTTGCCCGCCAGTGGATGCCCAGAAGTTAGATCAGTACCTGACACATAGTAGGTGCTCGCAGCATTTCTTGAATGAATAAGTGACTTAAACCCTTGTGAATATCTATGAAACTATTTTTTTAGGTTCCCCCTTAAGGTTTCTCCTGTTCTTCCTTGTCTTCCTTTGTATTTGTTTTACTATTTTTTTTTTTTTTTACTTTAAAAAAATTTTTACTTTGTTTTTTGCTATAGCTGTGTTTTTACCACCCCGGGAATTATAGATCCCGAGGATTCTTTGGTGCTGCTATCAGCTAAAGCATCATCAGCTGGGCCACCCCAACTCAGTAGTCATCCCCTTAGCCTGTTTCAACCCCGCGAGGCACCGTTTGGGGGTTTGTTTGATTTTCCCCAGCAGGTTCTGGATGAATATTAAACCTTGCCAGGGGCAGATCTCGGCAGTGGGGGTGTGCTTTTGGGTTTGGGCTGCATGTAGAATTTGGAAGTCCTTTCCCCTTTTGTGTCCAAACAGCATGGTAATACAGCTTCTTAGTACATGTAGGGGAAAAGGGGATACGAAGGGTCACACATATCCCTGAAACCTAACCCTACCACTGAAAGAAAACCAGACCATAAGTCAGGATGGCATTCCCATCCCTAAGCCAGTTTCATAAAATGTACCTCGTGTTCTTCCATTGGATCCTGATCTGAAGCACAGTGTTCAAAAACAGATCAACTCAGGGAATTCCCTGGTGGTCCAGTGGTTAGGACGCGGCGCTTTCACTGCCAGGGCCCAGGTTCAGTCCCTGGTCGGGGAACTAAGATCCCACAAGCCGTGTGGTGCAGCCACAAACAGACAAACAAAACGGATCAACTCAAGGGGTCTTTGGCTGACATGATAAATTTGCAGACACTAACTGCAGTTTTTTGTGAAAAGTCAATTCCCAGGTTTCCACAGTAAGCATGATGAAAGCACCGTGAAAGTAGTTACTGCAATCCAGCGTGGGCGTGAACCGCTCTTTCTCAAGTGGCCACCATTTTGTGAACCTCTCTGTTTCCATTTCTCTGCTGGTCTCCACTGTAGCAATGAGGGCTTCCTACTTGCTTAAGTGTGTATATAAATATTTAGAGGTGTGGTTCTTGACCAGGGAGATTCTGACCCCAGGGGACATCTGGCAATGCCTAGAGATATTTTTGGTTGTTACAATTGGGGGAGGGAAGTGCCACTGTTATCTGGTGAGGACAAGGGCCAAGGATGCTGCAAAACAGCCTGCAATCCACAGACCAGCTCCACACAGCAAAGAGTCATCCAGCCCCAAATCTTAAGAGGGCCAAAGCTGAGAAATCCTGGGATAGACAGAGGTCCATTGCATCATTGGCCAAAAACCCCGAAAATAACATGAACGTCTACAAATTAGGGAATGACGAAATAAACTTTGGTATAGCATTTCCTTGGAATACTGTGCAGCTATTAAAAAGAATTAGGTGGCTCTATGGGTATGATGTTGAAAATTGCCCACAGTATGTTTTTTACATAGTTTTTTTGTTAAAGTAAATTAATATCTGTTTTAGTAATTTTAAGGACTTTTTCTAGGCATGATAATAGTATTATGGCTGTTTTCAAAAAAAGTTTTGGGGTTTTTTTAGAAATTCATTTACAGATAATATTTACAGATGGAAGTATATTTTGTCTGGGATTTGCTTCCGAATACTATGAAAGGGGAAGGAGATGGGATGGAAACAGAACAGGATTGGCCATGAGTTGGTTTTGGGGGCTGGGTGATGGGCAGAGAGAGATTCATTAGATGAGTTTGGGTATTTTTGTATATGTTTGGGATTCCACATAATATAAAGTTGCTACACACACACACACACACACACACACACACACACACAAATGCATTGAAGAAAATAGGGGATAGATGATAAATAGATGTAGACAGACAGATACAGATTTGGCTCTGTAACAGAGAACTGAAATCATAGTGGCATAAATAGTCTAGAAGTTTCTCTCTCTTTTATATAAAAGTCTGAGCTGACACACAGATGTAGAGAACAAACGTGTGGATACCAAGGGGGAAGGGTGGGCATGGGATGAATTGGGAGATTGGGATTGACATATATACACTACTCTGTGTAAAATGGATAACTAATGAGAACCACCCCCCAAAAAAAAGCCTGAGCTGACAAAGCAGCTCTGCTCTGTGAGGTCAGCAGCAGCCCAGACTCCTTCCATCTTGCTATGTCATCCGTAAAGTGCTGCTCTTTTCCTCATGATCAAAGATGACTATCACATTGCAATCTAGCAAGTAAGAATGGGAGAAAAGGGAAAGTGCACCCCGCTTTTTTAAGGACGTTACCTGTGTGTGGGATGCATCACTTTTGATTGTATCCTGACCATAATTTAGTCACATGACCACAGCCTAACCGCAGGGGAAGCTGGGATATTCATTCTCGGTGGCTGCATGCCGTGCCTAGAGTCACAGATTCCTTGATTGTAAAAGAAGGGGAGAAGAGAAGAATTCTGGGGATCACCTAACAAACTCTACCATGGCATAGCTCAAACTGTGAAGGATGGTTAGTACAGACCAGGGGAACTATGGAGGACTTTACCTTTTTCCGTTATACGTTGCTCTAATCAACTCTTTTATCATGAGCAATTTTTCTTTTGTAAAAAAGAATTAAATATTAAAAAGCTATCGATAAATGGTGCATGCATCATTGTGTATAACGCTGTGAGGCTCTAGGGTCTTCATTTAATATTCACTACTTATCTGCTGACCATTTAGTGCCAAGTACAGTGACGATACTAGATGCTAAGGATTCAGCAGTGAGCAAGACAGAGTCCCTCAGAAAGTGAACCAGTGAATAGGTAGCACGTGTTAAGATCATAATCAGACTTGTAAAGACGAACACAGCAGGGTCAGGGGATACAGTGTGGGGAGTGGTTAGAGAGATGGGGAAATGGGTTTGCTACTGTGATCAGGGAAGGCATCTCTGAGGAGGTGACATTTGAGAAAACACCTGAAGGAAGTCTCTGGGAAAGCTCTGGGGAAGAGGATGTGTGGCGGAAGGAACTAGTGCAAGGCCATGGGATGGCTTGAGTAAAGCAAAACGCGCAGTGTCCCTGCAGGAGAGGGAGGAAGGGCACACCTTCTGTTACCTAGCCCGGTTCTTGGACTCTTTAATCAATAGAAATTGATAAGAGGCCAGAGGAGAAATTCAGGCAAGGCTTTACTGGGACTCGTGCTGCAGCACAAGGGAGCAAAAACTAGTAATAGGTTCCTTTGCTGGCTCCCTGAGAGGGGACGAGCTGGTCCCTTAAATGGGATGAGGGTAGGGGTGGGTCGAGGCGCCGAGGTGGAGGCGTGGCTTGGGCGGTCTGCCCACCCCCTTGGTGGTGCTGTGTGCAGGGTGCGTGTGCAAGTACCGTGCTTTTGTTCCTGCACCTAAGAAGTGGCAGTTGGGTTTTTGGTCTTTTTGTATCTTGTTGTTCATAATTTGCCCCAACTACACATGCGTGCAGTTATTTGAGCAGCTATTTTTAGTCCCTTATGGTTTCTTTGTACTCTGTCGCTGGAGGAGATGTTTGTCCAGGCGCAAGCACTGCAGCAAAGGGTCCAGGTCCCAGCCTGTCTCACTTCCAGGAGATAAAATTGGAGGGGTGCTCAGGGCCCACATCGTGTGGCGCCGTCGATCTGGTGTTATATTAAGCCATTTAGGTATTACTCTGGTTATGCCCAAAAGGTGTTTTTCCTAATTATTTGCAATTATTTTCAAAATGTGGAAGAACATTCCATTGACACAATGGAATGCAATGGACCGAGATTTGTGTCCTCTTCAGCTCCCTGTCATTAGCTCTGGGACCTGAGGACATTTATTTAGCTTGTTGGCCTCTCAGTTTCTTTACTTGGAAGGGTAGAGAAAAGAGTTTACTCTGTATCCTATTCTGTTCTACGAACTGTACAAGCAGTAAGTCAGCCTCACAGTAGACCCAGGTGGTACCATTTATCCCCATTTGACAGGTGAGAAAATTGAGGCAGAGAAGTCAAGCAAGATCCCATACCACTGGTAAGTGGCAGAGCTGGGATTTGAACCCGGGCACCCAAGGGGGTCTGCTTAGTCACCCCACTGTTCTGGGTTCCTGCTGGCTCTGCCCAGCTCACAGGCTGGATGGGACAGGGCAGTGAAGAAAGGTTTGTGGCAGAGATTTGCAAGAATGTAGACGCTACACAAATGTATTCATATGATTGTAATACTCTCGGGTCATTCTCTTCTTTCAAAATACAATTTTTTTAATTTCCAATATATACAATGGAATATTACTCAGCCATTAAAAAGAGTGAAATAATGCCATTTGCAGCAACATGGATGGACCTAGAGATTGTCATACTGAGTGAAGTAAGTCAAACAGAGAAAGAGAAATACCATATGATATCGACCTACTGTATCGCACAGGGAACTCTGCTTAATGTTATGTGGCAGCCTAGATGGGAGGGGAGTTTGGGGGAGGATGGATAGATACATGTATATGTATGGCTGAGTCCCTTTGCTGTGCACCTGAAACTATCACAACATTGTTAATCGGCTATACTCCAATATAAAATTAAAAGTTTAAAGAAAATTTCCAAACCCCTAATGAAATAATTGATTCGGGCCATGAGCATCAGTGGATGAAACATTAGATGAAAGGTTTGTGGGGAACTTGGTGATGGAGGAGGCAGGGTGTTGCCAGCCAGGCCAGCTGACCCTTACTAGCATCACCAGAAGGGGGACACCTGGACATCGTGCCCCCTCTGATGTGATGTGATGGGGAGAACTCAGCACCACTCTGAAGCATTGTTCCCCCACCCAATTAATCCAAACCTAATCTCATTTTAAAGCAAAATCATGGGAAATGTGGTAGAAAGAGAAATAAGTTAACAACACCATGAGGAAGCAAATGGAAAAATCCAGAACATGAGATAGTCTACAAGACAACTAACCTACTTCTCCAACATGTCAATAGTCTGTTAAAAAAAAAGGTGGGGGGAGGCTATTCTAGCTTAAATAAATGTAAGAGACACAATAAACAAATGTGATGTGTGGCCTTTGTTTAGATCCCGAATTTTATAAACCAACTAAGGGCACGTGGAGACAACTGGGAAGGTTGAAGATGAACTATGTTCAAGACGGCACCAGGAAGCCTTGTGGCTTTCGTTAGGTGTGATAATAGAAAGTGTCCGTATTTTTAAATGAAGTACGGTGGAGAGAGAAGACTTCAAGAATTCGTTTAAAAATTTCACCAAAAAGCAAAACAAGACAAAACCAAAAATCTTTGAAGAGACACGTATGGCAAAATCTTGAAAACCGTTGAATCTGCGTGGCGCTCAGTGATTCATTTTACCATCCTGTCTGCTTTGGCGTGTGATTCAGATTTTTCATTAAAATAAGTTCTAGCCCTTACCATGAAACCATCTTACCAAAAAAGGAGGGAAAAAAAACCCCTAACTATATGAAATTGCATAAAATTGAACTAACCTCAAAACAAGAAGAAAACCATTTAAGAACTCATGAGTCACTGCATGGCCCATTCAGTTTCGGGGTAATGATGTAATTAGAGGAGATCCGTCATTAGGGAAGATTAATTTTAAGACATCTGCTGCCGATGTGGCTGATGGCGAGAGAGTGCAACATTCAGAATCAGACATCCTGGCTTTAAATCCACCTCTGCTACTTGTAGTTGATTCTAGACAAGTGACTTAAACTTCTTGTCCTTGCTTTCCTTATCTATAAGATGGCATCTAAGTTCAGCCAATCTCATAGGGGCTATTGGGAAGATAACATGAGCTCAAACCTGAAAAAGCACTTAAAACAGTGCCTGGGGATTTCCCTGGTGGCGCAGTGGTTAAGAAGCCGCCTGCCAATGCAGGGGACATGGGTTCGAGCCCTGGTCCAAGAAGATCCCACGTGCTGCGGAGCAACTAAGCCCATGCGCCACAACTACTGAGCCTGCACTCCAGAGCCCCGCAAGCCACAACTACTGAGCCCGCGCACCTAGAGCCCGTGCACCACAACAAGAGAAGCCCGCGCACGGCAATGAAAACCCAACGCAGCCCCCCAAAAATTAATTAATTAAAAAAACCAAAACAGTGCCTGGTGGGACTTCCCTGGTGGTCCAGTGGTTAAGACTCCATGCTTCCACTGCAGGGAGCGTGGGTTCGATCCCCGGTCGGGGGTCTGATCCTGCATGCTGTGTGGTGGAGCCAAAAAAACCACAACAGCAACAGTGCCTGGTTCCTAGACAGCATTCACTGCATGAGAATTAGTGTTTTTCAGTTTTGTAATGGTCAGTGCTCCATAGGGGCACAACTAAGGATTTGGGTAGGATGAAAGTATTCTAATATTTCGTTTTTAGTATTGTTTCTTTTCCCGTTTTTCCAGTATCTTTATGCAAACCATACCCCTGCATTCGCATTGAAATGTCCTTGCTCTGTAGCCTCAGAACCAGTTTCTCCATGGCTTCAAATGGATGCGGCCCTTGTGGTGGACTGTGGTTGGGTGAGTTAGGAGAGAACAGCGATGGGCAGCAGTGTCGGTGTCGTGTCTGCTGAGGGCTGGGACTGGACTCAGAGCAAAATGCCTTCGCGATTCGAGAAACGCTGCCTTCTGCCGGCCGCTGCTTGCTTGCCTGTTGGGGAGGTCCTGCGGCTCCCCGTGACCTCCGAGCACTTGATGTTCTCCAGCCATCCCTGGCAAGGGCAGGCCTTCCCTTACAGTAAGAGTCCCCTGGTGTTCTGCTTGGTGCCTTGTTTTGTTGGTTGGGTTTTTTTTTTCTGGCTCTGCATGAGAAATATTCTATAAAGTTCTGCGTTTTGCTCCAGGGCTGTGCTGAACCCAACCTGAAATCAGCGGAATGTGTGTGGTCCCATCTCAGTTGTCACCGCACACATTGGGTGCTTTTTTGAAGGTTGCCTCTTGTGGGTCTAGTGAATATTGGAAAACGCAAGCATCTGAACTTGAGTCATGTGAACTTCAGCCGATCTCAGGAGGTCATATACTGTAGGTTCCATTTATATAATATACTTAAAGCGACATTATCGAGATGGAGAAAGGATTAGTGATTGCCAGGGGTTAGGGGTGCTGGAGGGATTGGGGTGGAGGTGCTTCTGAAGGGGTAGCACAAGGGAGACCTTTGTGGTGATGGAATAGTTCTCTCCTGATTGCAGTGGTGGTTACATGAATCTGCAGATGAGGTAAGATGACACAGAGATACAGACACACTGCACCAATGTCAATATCCTGGTTTTGATACTGTACTGTGGTTACGGAAGATATAATCGTGGGGCTGGGGGGAGGGGTTTGAATGAAGGGTATCCAGGATCTCTCTGTATATTTTTTACAACTTCTTATGACTCTGCAATGATCTCAAAATAAAAAGCAAAACTGGATTCTTCAAAACAATGGGCCCTTGTCTTACATGCGATCAGGGCTGAGGGAAGCGTAGTAAAGCTCTCCCATTGACGGTTTTTATTCTGCACCAAGTTCACCTGCAAGAGAATTTATCAGACCTGAAAGAGAGAGCTTAGCCTGGGGCTAAGATTCAAGACCCAGGCTGGTTTTCCTTTCTGACGTAAGACATAAAACTTTTCTTTCTGACATAAGAACTTCATCTGCTTGGCTGAAAGCCGGTGCTGAGCAGTGGGCTGCTGTGCGGGCCACACCTGTATTCAAAACACTGCTCTGTCTTCCTAAGAGAGTTTTGGATAAAGGCTTTCAGATAAGGGAAACATACAAGGTGTGAGGACCGGGTGTGGCCGTCGGGAATATAAATTAGGTCAGACACTCCGAGGCAATTTGCCAATGTCCCTTACAATTTTAAAGGCAGACCCAGCAGTTTGACTTTGGGTGTCACCCCTAGAGAACTACATGCATGTGCACCCGAGAAGACCCATCCCAGGCAGTGTGGCATTAGTTATAACCAAACTTGGGAGAACTGAGGACTGGCCCAGAGCCCTGGGAATCCTATGCAGCAGCTAAAAAGAATAAGCTAGATCTCCGTGTCATGAAATGGGTGAACAACGAGACATTTTCTTATTAGAGCAAAACATGTCCTAGAACAGGATGTTCAGGTCAATGACATTGATAAAAACACATTCATAAAATACATTTCTAAAACAATATACTGTGTACTTTAAGGATATATGTGGGTGTTTTGTGTGTTTATGACTAGAAGAAGTTCTGCAAAGCTATTCATTGTGTTAGTAATTGTGGATACAGCTGATAGGAGACAGTGACCAAAGGTGACTATAATTTTATCTAAAATTCTAAAATTTATTGACACATTTTGAGACATTACCTGGGTCATTAAAATTGTATCATAAGAAAGTGCAATACAGGTAATAGAGCTATTTTCTCAGCAGGAGGAGACACATCTCTGTGACTGGGAGATCTAACCCAGCCATCTGGGGTCACCCATTGATGAATGCCACCTAAGACTGGAGAGCAAATCCCAGTCTAGAGTGTCAACTTCATGAGAACAGGGAACTTGTCTGGCTGATTCGACACTGTATCCTCAGTGCCTGGAACAGTCCCTGGTCTTCAAACAAAAAGTGAAATAAATTAGTGAATGAGTAACAGCTTCGCTTTTTTGGTGGGTCATATGAATAGAGTCAGTGATTCTAAATGATTGGCAGCCTGACTCAATGAACGAATCAGTGAATGAATTTAGCGTCAGCTGTGTCCCTACTTTATTTATCTGCCTTCTTCATAGCCTTTGGAGAGGAGACTGAAAGTACCTCATTCATCTGGGGAGATGGTTCCCTATGTATCCCAGCCTAACCCCACAACTTCGATTAAGTAACATCTTCCCCACTGTAAGGGGACAGGGTGGAGGATGGAGATGTGGACAGGAGGAGGGGCTTGTGACTGTACCAGTCAGCATGTGGCATCCTTCCCCCTAGATGCTGAAGTCGTCCATGGTGACAGCAGCCCCTGAATTTCACTGTGTCTGCAGTTTATTCGTACTCTAAGTTTCACACTGAACACCAAAGATGCGCTGTACAAGTATCAGAATGGGGATCACAGTCTTCTAAGACTGGCTACTCAAAGGTGGTCTGTGGACTTGCACTGCCAGTAAAATAGACACCTTGCAAGGTTCATGTCCCATGGGAAAGAGCGTCTCTTCTCCAGCAGTTAATCCCAGGCCTCTCATTGGGCTCCGTTGAATCATGTGACCACCACCCGTGAGCCAGTCGCTAGACAGAGGGATGGGGCCTGTTGGTCGGTCAGCCCCACCCAAGCCACGTGGACAGAGAGTGGGGGAGAGGCAGTTACCCCAAAGAAAGAAAAGATGCTATTGCCGTGAGACCCACCAGGCCAAAATGCCAGGAACCCGCTGCTCCCGCCATGCTCTTCCTTAGGCGATGACTTTCTCCACCATGCTGTGACTCTGGACATTTCTGCTTTCTCTTCCTGCCTTCTGAGCTCAAAGCAGGGCTACCAGAATCCCTTTGCAATGTATACGTGTATCAAATCATCTCATTGTATGCCTTAAACTTGCAAAATATGTCAGTTATATCTCAATAAAGCTGGGGGAAAAAATAAAACTAAGGGGGCGGGGGAGCAGGAAAACAAGGGCATGATAGCCAGGCAGAACTTAATAGTATAATAACCATAATTAACAAACACCTGTATCATGTGGCCAGGAGCTCTTGGACCACTTCTCCCTTCTGGGATGGCCTAGGGGACAGTAGCATCCAACATCCATGTACTTCTGATCATGTCCTACATACAGTGCTAATGCTGGAAGGAAGAGTAAATGAGGGTTCTCAAACTCCTTTCCTGGAGGGGCCAGGCATGTACTATAAATAAGTGTCCCATCCAGGGTGGTGACAATGGCAGTGACCGGCACAGTGTTTGGAACATATAACAGGCTGTCAGTAAATATTGGTTGAATAAGTACATTTATTCATACAGCACATTCATCCACCATACAACAAATATTTACTAAATAGTTCTCAAGAACCAGGCGCTGCAGGAGATTTTGGGAATGTAGTGGTGGACAAAATAAAATCCCTGCCATCAGGGAGGTTGTAGTCTGGTTGGGAAGACAGATGGACATCAAATAATGTATAAACATGTCTAAAAACTGTTATAGTGACTGGCGTGTGAAAGAGAGGGGCATGGGTTTGCGGAAGGTGCCGTGGGAGAAGGGGCCCCATTCAGGAAGGGCCTGGGGAAGTCATGCTAGAGCTGAGACCTCTGAAGGGCGAGCAGGAGGGAATGGTACTCCAGGCAGAGAGAACAGCATGTGCAAAGGCCTCGTGATAGGGAGTGTGGAGTGAGAGGAAGGCCAGCGCCCTGGAACGAGACAGCGAGTGAAGGGAAGCCGGATCAAAGCTGTGTTCAGAAGTCTTCGCTTTGTTCTTAGAACAATCAGAGGTTATAAGCAAGGATGAGGTGAAGGGGGCAGGGACATGTTCAGATTTATGTTGTCAGAAGTCCCTCTGGCTGGTATACAAAGAACAAGCTGGAGGGAGGCCAGAATGGCCCCAGGGAGACAGGTACAGCGGCCGTGGTAGTTGTCCAGGGCAGAGAGCGTGGCGGCTTGGCCCTGGGCAATGGCCGTGGGGTGGAGGGTTCACGGGTTCCGTGGATGTTTAGGAGATGAACTTGACAACACCCAGTGATGGATTGGATGTGAGAGCTGAAGGAGAGGGAGGAGGAGGGAGGATGATCCTGGGCTTTTGGTGCGAGCAGTGGCGCCCTCCACCCCGCACCCGTGATAGGGGAGACGGGAGCTAGAGCCAGTTCACGATTAGCAGATGTATTTTGAATGAACTCAAATGGGGTGTAGGCGGCCAGAAATGTCCAGGTTTGGGCCACAGCTGTTGTCTGTCCAGAAGCCTGTGATTGCTGTCGGCAGGTTTGGATTTCTAAGTCCTTGAAAGATGCTGGGAGTTGGCCCTCTCTAAGGGCCCCTTGGTCGACTGGCCATCTGTCCTCTCCATCCAGCAGGCAGGGCCACTGTTCCCAGCCAAGGTAGCAGTGCACTCGGCAGGGGCGGGTGTGGAAAGGTGAGCCGCCCACCCGCCTGGGACCCTCCATCTGCTTTTGATCCTTCCCAGCCTTTGAAGTTGCCCCCAGCCCCCACCCTCCAGCTGTCATCTCTTGGGCTCCCCCAGCAGCCCCACGCTCTCCCAGAGCTTCTCCATCCCCGGGGACAGGGGTGGTGACAAGGGTAACAAATGATGGCAAGCCGCTGGCAGCAGCAGGCTGAGGAGAAGGCAGAGGGTAGGGGCTTTCGGATGCCTCTTTCTTCTCGCTCCTCCTAGCCCGGATCTGAAGCAGCAGGGGTATCAGGGTTTTGCAACAGCGCAACACAGGAAAAAAAATTTTTTTGTAAATGAATCCCACGCCTTTGCTTCCTTTCCCTGCCTTCATGAAAGGGAAGCTGAGTCTTTCTCCTCCCCTCAGACTCTGTTAAGACTGTCTGATTTCTAACTTCCCCTGCAAAGAGAATAAGCTGGTCTCCTATTTCAGATAATTGTAAGGAGGGGAGGAGGGGGAGAAAGCAAAGGACGTCTCTCCCCAAACTGCAAGAGAACTGAACTCTGCCCATCAGACCACAGTCGGAACCAGTGGTTTCCAGATGGTCCTCACGGCACTTCCCAGTGTCGACCTGACATAAAACGAACTGTGTGTTTCAAACTTTTGTCTGTGTGAATGCAAATAATGTCAGTAATTACCCTTTATTGAACACCCGCTCACTCATGCCTTTTCTGACTTAATCTGCAGGATAACCTGCCTGGGAGGGTCCTATTATTTTCTCCATTTTTTTGGATGAGGCTCAGAGAAGTTAAACAACTTGCCCAAGGTCACAAAGCTCATAAGACACAAAGCTAGGATTTGAACCCATGTAGCAGATGACAGAGCTGGTACTCCCACCAGGTTGCTTAGTGGGTGTTGGAGCTGGATGGATCCTGGGTTCAAGTTCTGACCCAATTTTACTCGCAAGCTGTGGTTAAGAGCACAGACCCTGGAGGCAGACCACCTGGTTGTGAATCCTGGCTCCACCACTAACTAGCAGTTCGCTTTCTGAACCTCAGTCTCCTCATCTCTACCCACTTCATAGGATGAAGATGAGCCAATACATGGAAAGAGCTCCTGGCTCCAGAGTAAATGCTCTTGAAGTGTTAGCTGTTTTTATTTCTATCATCTGTAAGATGAGCACTATAATTGGGGCCAGGTTAGGACCTTCAGAGCCCTCAAAACACCAAAGAGATCAGCGCCCCCTCCTCTTCTGCCCCAGGTAGTTCAATAATAAAACAGTATGACCCATAAAATAAGAACACAGAATTTGCCCTGTGCTGAAATTTACCAAGCTTTTTATTTATTTATCTATTTATTTTTAGTTGCGTTGGGTCTTCGTTGCTGCGCGCGGGCTCTCTCTAGTTGTGGTGAGCGGGCGTCACCCTTCGTTATGGTGTGCGGGCTTCTCATTGTGGTGGCCTCTCTTGTAGAGCACGGGCTCCAGGCGTGCAGACTTCAGTAGTTGCAGCACGCGGGCTCAGTAGCTGTGGCTCGTGGGCTCTAGAGCACAGTCTCAGTAGTTGTGGCTCATGGGCTTAGTTGCTCCGCGGCATGTGGGATCTTCCCATACCAGGGCTCGAACCCGTGTTCCCTGCATTGGCAGGCGGATTCTTAACCACTGCGCCACCAGGAAAGTCCACAAAGCCTTTTTTTTAAGATCCTCAAGGCAGAACAGGAAAAGTTCACCAAACAGGAATGATCCACATTTCCTTCATGCCTATGCTTTGCTCAGACCTAAATCTGTGTTTAGTTGGCCTGTTGGGAAATAGAAGTTGATAATTATATCTCCCTGGGTGGTTGAGAGAATTAAAGGAGATAATGTAGAAGTAATTAGGGAAATTGCCTGGCACGTAATAGGTGCTTGGGAAATGGGAGCTATGGTTAGAATTTTTGGAAGGATTTTTCTCCCTGAGTTGTCTTGAACTATTCATGTTGCTGTACTTCGTTGTTAATGGTTTGCTTCTACAGGATAGCAGTACCCATAAGCTATAGCTGGCAGCAGGAAAAACAATGGTCAGGTTCTTAACTCATGGTCCTGTTTACTGTGTGAGGACTAACTTTTTTTTTTAATATATTGTATTTATTTTAAGGACTACTTTTTTGGGGTTTGTTTGTTTGTTGCCGCACCGCGCAGCTTGTGGGATCTTAGTTCCCCAACCAGGGATCGAACCTGGGCCCTCAGCAGTGAGAATACGGAGGCCTAACCACTGGACCTCCAGGGAATTCCCAGGACTAACATTTCTATTGTTTTGGCTTTGTTGATATTTATTTATTTGCCTCCAAAGGATGGTGCATTTGAACTGCTCTAGGTATGTTTGAATTTTAGATCTTATGTTACCTAACAAAGACCCTAGTGCATTAAATGTAATTATTGATAAATTTAAGTTTAAATCTATCATTTTTTTCTATTTTTTCCATCTCTTCTTTGTTTCTTTTTCTCTACTTTCTTGCCTTCTTTGGATTCATCAAGTATTTTTATTATTCCATTTTCTTCTCCATTAGCTTGTTGGCATACATTTATTATTTTTATTCTCTAAGCAGTTACCCTAAAGATTATAGACTGCGTCCTTGATAAATCTTAAAAAGTTTACTATAAATTAGTACTGGTAACCACCTCAAGGAAAATGCAATGTCCTTAGAACATGTTAAGTTCATTTAGTCCTCTCCTACTCTTGAATTTACCCTTTTATGTTACTCTCCATCCCTTGCTGAATTTTCATGCTTCCAGAGTATTCTTTTGTAGTGCAAGTCTATTTGCTACAAAGTGGCAAATAATCTTAATTTTAGTTTATTTCATTTTTGTCTTCATTTTTGAAGGATTTTTTTGCTGACATAGGATTCTACCTTGGCAGGTGAAATTACATTGTTTTCTAGTTTCCATCATCTCTGTTGAGAAGTCTTATTAGTCCTTCTTTAAAGATTTGTCTTATTTACCCTCTGGCTGAATATATTAATATATTCTCACATATGTATAGTTTGACTATGATATGCCCAGGAGTATTTTTCTCTGTACTTATCCTGCTTCTGATTCACAGAGCTTCTTGATTCCTTTGACTTGATGTCTTTCATCAGTCTTGGAAGGTTTTCTGTCAGTTTTTCATTAAATATTGCTTCTAAGTTGTTCTCTCTCTCCTCTCCTCTGTGGCCCCTATTACATGTATGTTAGACCTTTTCTCCGTGTCCCATGTTTCCTTTATGCTTTTTATAAAACCTGTTTTCCAAACTTCTTTCTGAGATGTGTCTACTGACTTATCTTCAAGTTCATTCTTTTCTTCTGCTATATCCAATCTGTGGTTCAACTGCTGTATTGAGTTCTGAATTTCAGTTATTGTATTTTTCAGGTTTAGAATTTCCATTTGATTTTTCTTAAGGATTCTAGTAGCATTGTCCATTGTAAATCTCTTTTCTTGATCATATTATCAAGGTTGCTGGGAAGTCCGTGTTTAGTTACACTAATATCTGACTCTTATATATGAATTAGGTTTTTTTGTCTTGGTTTTTGATTGTTTGGCTTTGTCTCCTTGCGTGCCTGGTAATTTTTTATTACATGCTAAACATTGTGTATGAAAAATTGTGGAAACTCTGGAAGATGACATCTTCCCCAGAAGAAAAGTTGCTCTTCTGGCAGGTGGTGGTAGTAGAGGCAAATCGCTTTGATCCAATAAGGGATTAAAATGATTCAAGACAGGATCTATTTGGTTGGTCTTTACTCCAAGGGAATGACCTTTCAGGGGTCTCATTAAAAAGCCTGGTGTGGGGCTTCCCTGGTGGCGCAGTGGTTGAGAGTCCGCCTGCCGATGCGGGGGACATGGGTTCGTGCCCTGGTCCGGGAGGATCCTGCGTGCCGCGGAGCGGCTGGGCCCGTGAGCCATGGCTGCTGGGCCTGTGCGTCCGGGGCCTGTGCTTCGCAACGGGAGGGGCCACAACAGTGAGAGGCCCACATAACGCAAAAAAAAAAAAAAAGGTAACTAAAAAAGCCTGGTGTGTTTACCAAGGATTCTCATCCTTTTTCTTTTTAATAAATTTTTAACATTTCTTTCATTGATTGCTGGGAAAATGTTTCACTTATTTATTTATTTGGTTGTGCCGAGTCTTAGTTGCGGCAGGCAACTCCTTAGTTGTGGCTAGCCGGCTCCTTAGTTGTGGCATGCAAACTCTTAGCTGCGGCATGCATGTGGTATCTAGTTCCCTGACCAGGGATCAAACCCGGGCCCCCTGCACTGGGAGCATGGAGCCTTAACCGCTGCACCACCAGGGTCCTCCCGAGGATTCTTATCCTTGATGGGCCATGAACTCCAATTTTGTCTCCCTAGTACTGGGAGATTGCCAAAAGCTCTGCTTCGTCTCTTGCCTTCTTAGCCACCCCTTTCTGCTTGACTTCTTTGACTCTTACCCCACCCAGCTTAGGTTTCAGCAAACGCCTCAAGGGTAATGACTATCAACAATGTCAGGCTAACTTCCCTGTGGTTCTCATATCTCTAGGATCTTAGCTCCTTGGGTCCTAGCTGCCTTAGTATCCTGAAGTCCAATTTTTGTCTCCCCAACTCAGTGAGACTGGAAAACTCAAAGCTCCTTCTTTTTTCTTCTGTGCTTATAAATCGGCAAATGTCTTGAGGTGAAAAGTAGTAGAGATCAGACTTAATTCAGTACGTGTCTCACATCTCTCTGGGATCCTGGGCCCTCAAGTCCTACCTTGGTTGCCCTGCAAGGCCTTAAAACAATGTTTTGTAGATTTTATTTTTTATTGTGATAGTGAGATTGAACCAAAAATAGAAACAGTTCCATCATAACTGGGAGGTGAATTCAGTTGGAGAGTTTAATACAAATTAGGAAAACTGGCTTATTTTCATTTTCTCCAATATTGGAAGAAAATGCAAATTTAATCCATGTTAAAAGGAAAACTCCAGATTAATTAAAGGTTTAACTATAAAAGGTAAAATTCCAAGTCAATAGTTTTAAACGTAGACAAATTTTAATATCCAGGGGTTAGGGAAATCATTTCTACACCTAGGGAAAACATTCATTATTGGGTAAATATATAAGATTTTTTTGTTGTTGTTCTACAAGACACTATATATTTAAAAAAAACAGACAGGTGAAAGGTTAAGAAAAGAAATTTACAACATCTAAAACCAACAATGGAGAGCAGTTCTCCTGCGTTCCCTTACCCCACTGCTCCCTGACTGGGCGCCCATTTCCAGTAAAGTCTTTTGCTTTGTCAGCAAAAAGAAAAAAAAAAATAAAACCAACAATGGACTAATACCTAGACTCTACAAGGCAGTCTATGGAGCAAATCAACAAAAAAGGGGGAAAAGAAAAAACAGTAGAAAAATGGGCAAGGATAAAAGATATGAATAGACAGTTCCTAGAAACTCTTGTGGCCCACAATTATGTGAATATATGCTCAAACTCTCTAGTAATCATAGAAAGGAAAATTAAAACAACTATGAGATAATTGCTTTCCATCCAACAGTTTGGCAAAAATTAGAAGGCTGGACAATGCCAAGTGTTAGCACGAATTTATGAAATTAGAACGCTTATGCACTTCTGGTGGGAATCTGGGTTAGCACAGGAATTGTAAAGAACGCTTATGCACTTCTGGTGGGAATCTGGGTTAGCACAGGAATTGTAAAGAACAGTCTGCTAGTACTTGGTCGAGTTCAGTTCACATATACCCAATGACACAGAAATCCTCCTCAAATATTTATACGTTTTAAGAATGTGTATGTGTGTGTAAGCACACATATATAGGTACACATTACATATATATGTGTATTTTTTTAATGAAAATATTCATTGCAGCATTGTTTATGGTAGCTGAGAGATGAAGGCATCCTAGTTGTTCATCACTAGGGCAATGCATAAACACAACAGAGTGGGTATGCAGTATGGAATTCTAGCTACAAGCTGAACAACCATCCGGCAGTCTGTACACATTATAAACTCATGGTGCAGACTGGGGAAAAAGTCCCCATGAACAGAATGAGGTCTCATGCATAACACTATTCATGTAAATTAAAACACATGTCACAGGACTTCCCTGGCTGTCCAGTGGTTAAGACTCTGCACTTCCAATACAGGGGGCACAGGTTCGATCCCTGGTCAGGGAACTAAGATCCCACATGCCTCACGGCACTGCCAAACACACAGACACACACACACACACACACATCACATAAACAGTATAGCATCATTTACAAGGGGACATATTTACATATTTAATACATTAGAGGCATTGTGTAGGGCGGGGTGTAAAATTAAAATAAATAGGAATTCAAAAAAAAATTTTAAAGAAGCTAATTGCTCAGTTATAGATTTCGTCTCTCCCTCTCTCCTTCCAAGTTCCTGTCTTCCTCCATCCCTTCCTTCCTGTCATCCTCCGACAGATGTTAATCGGATGACAGAATGAACAAGATTCTGTATCAGGTGTCGTGGGGGAAATAAGGATGATTTCCACGTTGGCCTGGCCCTCAAGGACCTTAGGCAAGGTCAGGACACCAAAGCTTTAATAGCAATACTCAGTCCTAGAGTTAAAACTCACAGACACCTTCTTGTTCTGCTATAACATCAACACATGCTATTTCGATGTGCTAATTGCTCTTGAGGATGACAACAGTACTCAGTAAAATCATAAGCTATGTGACTAAGGCCAGAAGTGTCACATTGCTGTTTATTTCCTCATCAGGCTTGTCTGATGACACATAATCCATGGGGCTCAAATGCAAAGGCCTGTAGAGACCAGGAGGAAATACAAGGAAATGGAAAAAGAGGGTCAAATGTAAGACACTAGGGAGTGGTGGGGACTGTGGTGAACTGGAGCTCATATGCCTTGACCAGATTGGGCAGCCAGCTGATAGGTGCCATGCAGGAACCTGTCAATATGCTTCCATTCTTCAAGAGAAGCTGGAACTCTAGATTTTTATGTGAAATCACCTTGTTTTTAAATATTGGCAAATACTTCAAATATTTTTAAACCCTGAGGAGGAGGAAAAACAATTCATTTTATTTTTAACCGGATTTGGTCAGTTAGCTAACAATTTGCTGCCTTTAATACCCGTACTCATAGTGTCTGGATGTTTAGAGACCAATGTAATCTTTTACAACGTTGTTTATTTTTGAACCTTCAGTTATTTGCATATACCCAAAAGGATGAAGGGAGTGAGTTTGGATAAAATGCAAATTTCTGGCAGCTACAGTCAGAGAATAGGTTCAACGTCTGCTGTTTGCCAAGCTCCATACAATATGTTTTGACATATTAAAGTAAAGAGATACCAAGGCCTCTTTCTGGAGTGCCTTGTGGCATTTGGGGAAAGAGAAAACCCATGTAAACATGGGAACACTTAGGACCCAAATGTTCATCAGCTAACATAAAGACTTCAACACTGGAAGCTGATTTGTGTGGAATTTTCTCATCTGATTAAAAACTATATATAAAGTACTTCCTATATGCAAGTCCTGGGATAAGTGATTTCTTTCTTTGTTAAAAATTAAGTGTTTCAGACACACAGAGATGAAGAGTAACCCTCTGACCGCAGTACGCCCACCACCTTGCTTATAGACTAAAAAACAGGGGGTAGCAAACTTTTTCTGCCAGATATGAAATATTTTCAGCTTTGCAGGTCTCCATGGCAACTACTTTACTCAGAAGTTGCAGCGTGAAAGTAGCCACGAATGATACAGTAAACCACCACGCAGGGCTGTGTTCCGAGAAAACTTGACTAATGGACACTGAAATTTGAACTCCACATAATTTTCGCAGGCCGTGAAATGTTATCCTTCTTAGGATTTTGTTCAGCCATTTAAAAATGTGAAAGCCGCTCTTGGTTCATGGGTCACACAAAAACAGATGCTAAGCTGGATTTAGATGGGCCAGAGTTTGTGTCAACCTCTGAACGACATTGTTGCACAGCTGAAGCCCCAGGGTACCTCTCCCCATATTGCATCCCCCAGTGATCCCTAGCTAACCATTCTCTTGAAATGGGTGTCTATCATTCTTATACATACTGTTATCTTTTTATTGCTTATGTCTGTATCCCTGAAGAGTATATAATATTGATTTGTATATTTTGAATTTCACAGAAATGGTATCATACCTTGGGTACCCTTCTGTCTCATTGCCTGGTACTTTGTTTGGCAGTCTGTGCATGGTGCTGAGTGGAGCTCCAGAGCAGTCTTTTTCACTGTTGTGTTGTATTCCATTGTGTGACCATTCTGCCTGTATTCTTCATTCCTGTGGTAGTGAGTGGACATTTAGGTTGCTGCCTGCTAAGTCCTTTCCTTACAGATCACATCTCTTGTCATCTTCACCATGACCTTGTTAGGGAGATACTGATAATCCCCACCATCCGAATGAGAAAACTTTTGACTTAGAGCAGTTTGGTAACTTGGTCAAGGTACTGAGTACTGAAATGGAATTTGAATCCACAACCGTTTTACAGTAGAATCTGAGTTTATAACCATGTCACCATCAATCGGTACACTGTGTTCTGTTGGCATGGTGATAAACATATCCTGCCAAGGATGACCTTAGATACTGATTTGCAGTGATTAGACTTAACCTTTTGCTGAGGACAACTTGAATCAGTGGCACATGTTATTGGTTGTAGTTTAGTCCTTTGAAAATCACCATGTCCGATGTTGTGCGTGTTAACCAGAAACCTCACTCCCTATGTGTGACATATGGTATTTGTCTTTCTCTTTCTGACTTACTTCACTTAGAATGATAATCTCTAGGTCCATCCATGTTGCTGCAAATGGCGCTATTTCATTCTTTTTTTATGGCTGAGTAGTATTCCATTGTATATATGTACCACATCTTCTTTATCCATTCGTCTGTTGATGAACATTTAGGTTGTTTCTATGGCTTGGCTATCGTAAACAGTGCTGCAGTGAATGTTGGGGTGCATGTATCTTTTAGAAACAGACTCACAGACATAGAAAACAGACTTGTGGTTGCCATGGGGGAGGGAGGGATTGGGAGTTTGGGATTCGCAGATGCAAAGTACTGTACATAGAATGGATAAACAACAAGGTTCTATTGTATAGCACAGTCTATTAAATATTAAATTATATTAATATTAAAGCATATTTAACATCCTGTGATAAACCATAATGGAAAAGAATATGAAAAAGAATGTGTGTGTGTGTGTGTGTATATATATATATATATATGTATAACTGAATCACTTTGCTGTGCAGCAGAAACTGATACAACATTGTAAATCAACTATATTTCAATAAAATAAATTAAAAAAAAAAAAAGAAACCTCATTCCCTGACCACAGTGGGTAGGAATTTAGGAGGAATAAGTACTGACATAGCACAAGAGTTGGAAAAGTTTTCAATGAAAAAAGAGAATGACCCAGGAGATTTGTCCCTCTTCTTTCCTGCTCCTGCCCACAATAGCATTGATCAAGGTCATGGGTGCTTCAGGAGCTAGTGTGTTCTTTCTTGGTAGGGACCGCAGTGCTGGGCTGTGGGACTCTGCTGCCTAGAGGGACTTTTTAAGTTTCGATGACACCTTTTGAGCCCTTGTCCATCTGTACAAGTGACACCGTGTAACACCATGTCCATTCTCTCTTAACTACAGTCAACTCCACCTTCTCTTCATGCCTCTGGCTTCTAGGAACCCAATCCTCTCCCTCTCTACCTGTTTCTCCCTTCCTCTACTGGAAAGTCTCCCTGGCTCGCTCCAGCTCGTTCAGATGACATTTAAAAGAGACCCAAATAAAATTTGTCTAATGACAAAATACAATGGGAAGGAGGGGAAAGTTTTAATCAAGTGGGTGTATTCTCCAGAGGGGAGCAAGCACTTCATTTCAATTCCTCATTTCCCTTTGATGGAAAGTTTAGTGAATTTTTATGATGTGGAATTTATAAGATGGCTGGGTTTAGGTAATCAGCTTTAATATTTATACTCCTAGGGAAAGCAATAGGAATCATTAGCAAGCATGCATAATTAATGAATAAATTATATTTCCCTTTGTTTTCTTTCAGGTACAAGGAAATGCTAGAACTAGTGATCTCTCCCAGCCTTACTGTAAACAGCGATCGTCCGGGTAAACTGAAGGTTAACTGTGCCGACGCTGATGTCTGGACTCTGAGTGACATAGAAGGTAGGCCTCCTGCTGTGCGTTTTGGTGGGCCCTGTGGTGATCCCCGCTCGCCCCACGGAATATGGTAAGGGACGGATAGCCTTTGGCACACATCCTCTCACAAGTACTGTCGTTATGACAATTTCTCCTCCCACCCAATTAGATTGTTGACTCTGGACCAAAACTTTCGCGTACGTTGCTAACAATTTTGTCATTAGAGGTAAAAGTGTGCTCGTTCCTGTTCTGAACGTCCCGTCTCGGTCTCCAGTTCCAAGAAATGCTGACACCTCCATAGACGCTAGTCAGTTTTGGGTGTATTCCAGGCCCAGGCCCCAGGCATGCCCTACAGGCTCTGGGGCTGGACCTCTGAGTTCTCTCCTGCCATCGCCACATCCAAGCAGGCGTCTTGTTTATGGGGGTTTGACGTTGGGACAAGAACTCATCTGCCTTTTGCTTTCAGGTTGGGTTGCAGTCAAGGAAGCAGAGGAGAGTTAAGCTGTTTAAAAAACTATTGGCAAATGATGCAGTCAGACTAGTTTTCACTAGACAATTCCAGCTATTGTTTGCACTGTTTGTGATCTGTCAGCCTTCCTGGTAGAGCGCAGAGTTACTTAGCAAAAGGCATTAAGCTATTATGTTTAACCATTGGGCTTAACCCTTTGTTTGAGCAGCTTTGGGATTTGCTGTTGGTGTTCCGAAACTCCCAGCTGTCTCTCCTTCACTGTCTGTGTTTGATGCGAGCTTATGGGGGCACAGTGCTATGTAATTGTCATGGAAAACCAAAGAGACGTGAGTCTGGTTGAATATAACATCAGAAGGAGTTTGCTTTTAAGCAACTCCAGGCTCTTGGGAATAATTACTGCCGTCACCAAGATAGCAGTAATAATGTCTTGTGTGCTGGTCATGAAGCTGGAACAGCCCTGCTAAAAATACCATCAAGAGGGTCTGGGCGCCTGTGACCAGAACACTCTCGTTCCTACTTATCCTTTGGAGCGTCTGTGTAAGCCACCCTGGGTTCTTTGAGAGTTTGAGATAATTTATTGAGCCCTATTCAAAGACAGTCATCCTTTTCCTTCTGAGTGAAGGCGCCAGTCAACTACAGACTCTTCATTTCAGAGCCAGTAGAGACAGGAAAAGGCATAGACTGCCGAGGGAGGAAGATCCCAGGCTGACTCCCAACCCCACTGCTTCCCAGCCAAATGATCTTGGGCAGATTGTTTAACCTTCCTGAGCCTCAACTTTCTCACCTGCCAAATGGGGGCAGAATCATGACACTTCATAGGATGCTTACTGCAAGGATCAAATGGGGTGATGTTATGTAAAGCACCTGGCACACCTTGGGGGCATTGTAAATAAACGTATTATCCCATTGAATCAGATAGCCACAGGGAACTCAAAACCATGATTGCAAGCTGGCTGCCACGCCTGGTACTCAGGTATGTCTTTGTTTGGTTTATACTGTGCTTTAAATAAAAGTGAACTTGTGAAAATTGGGAGAGCTCACATAAATATCTGGATTTCTAGTTTCTCTTGAGATGCCAAATTCTTTAGAAGTGCTGGACCCGTGTTCCCACCTGGCTTCCACTAGTAGGAGCTGAGGGGCAGCTGTCAAGAAGATGAGTGCCTGCCACTTCCTCTTGTCGTTTGTTTTTTGTGAGCAACTACTTTGTCCCAGGCACTATTCAGAGCAATAGAAATTGAAATTAATTCTCCTCCTCCTCCATCACCATCAAAGCAAACTCTTGGCACCTGCTATGTGTCAGGCATTAAAATGTATTAACTCTTTAGTGTCTGCAACTCTAAGAAGTGGATACTCGTTTTACAGATGAGGAAACTGAGGCACAGAGAGGCTAAGTAACTTGTCTGAGATGACAGTGAAGCGACAGCCAGAATTTGAACCTAAGTAGTCTGACTCCAAAGTCTGTTTTCCTAATCAGTACACTGTACTGTTTCTCATGTAATTATTACACCCCTATTAGGCTACGAGCCCATTTCACGGATGTGGAAGTTGAGGCTTGGGGAGTTGAGTAACCAGCTTAAAGTCATACAATTTGTGGCAGGGCCAGGAATCAGACCCAGGCACTCTGGCTCCAGAGTCCTCACGTCTAAAGTCAATAATCACTTTCTGCAAAGATCTTAGTTTGCAGACCCCAGATGTCCATCCCGCACAGTGGTGGCACCCACAAACACATTGTCTGTCTCCTTTTTGTGACTTGGAGCTGTCTGTATCCTTTACTGCCCTGGGGCAATCTGAGGCCAAGGCTCAGGCTTTGGGGGTGAGCAATGGGGCAGAAAGAGGTTGCTTCCAAATTCAGAGCAGGCAGGGGGCTGGCAGGGTCAGGTCTCTCTCTCTCTCTCTCTCTCTCTCTCTCTCTCTCTCTCTCTCTCTCTCTCTCTCTCTCTCTCTCCCCCTCCCTCCCTCCCTCCCTCTCTCCACTCCCCCCCCACACACACGTTTCTTTCTCTTTATTGTTGACATGGGCGGTGAGCTCCAGGACTCTGCAGGAGACATTCCACCCTAGTTGTGGCCTCGAGTGCCAGACTCAGCTGCCCTTCCTGCCTGGCCTCTGGTCGCCCTCCTCCTGGGCCCTTCCTTCTGTTACAGAGTGAATGTTACTGAGTGACTACAAGGGTCCAGGTCCAAGGAGAACCCCAGTAGCCATGAGCCATGAGGCCTACACTCGGGGGGGTTCTGGGGTGAGGGGATCGTGGACCCCAACAGCCCCCCGGTGGCTCCCATTGCATTTCTGGCTCTGCCTCCTACCAGTTGTAAGTCTCTGGTTTAGGGACCTAACCTCCTGGGGGCTCATTTGCCTCTTCTGTTAAATGGAATAATTATGCCACCAACCTCATAGAGTTGATGGGAGGATAAAATGAATTAAAATATGGAGAGGACTTGGTGTTTTAAAAAAGTATAGAGTAAGATCTAAATTCCTTCCCTTTGGCCAAGTAGCCTCTACTTTTTTTTTTTTTAATTTATTTTTGGCTGCACTGGGTCTTCGCTGCTGCACACGGGCTTTCTCTAGTTGTGGTGAGCAGGGGCTACACTTCATTGCGGTGCACGGGCTTCTCATTGCAGTGGCTTCTCTTGTTGCAGAGCACGGGCTCTAGGTGCACGGGCTTCAGTAGTTGTGGCATGTGGGCTCAGTAGTTGTGGCTCATGGGCTCTAGAGCACAGGCTCAGTAGTTGCGGCGCACGGGCTTAGTTGCTCCGCAGCATGTGGGATCTTCCTGGACCAGGGCTCGAACCCATGTCCCCTGCATTGGCAGGCGGATTCTTAACCACTGCGCCACCAGGGAAGTCCCCAAGTGGGCTCTACTTGCCTGTCCCCGCCAGCCTCTCAGACTCATCTCTACCCCATCACCTCTGCTCACTGGACCCAGCCCCTGGCCTTATTTCTTTTGCTCTAACTCATAAGCGTGATTCTGCCATCAGGGCCTTTGCACTTGCTGTTCCTCTGCCTGGACCAGGCTTCCCCCCATCTCTGCAGGACCATCCCCTCATCCTTCAGTTCTCATCAGAGAAGTCTTTCCTATCAAAAGTAATCATTTTTTCATTCATTCATTCATTCAACAAATGTTCACTCAAACACGTGTCCGTTCATTGTTTTAAGTACTAGGAAGACAACACAAAACCCCTGCCTCTTGGAGCCCTGCCTAGGGTGCTGGCAGGGCAAGAGTCTGATGACAACAATAGATATATAGCATGTTTTATACACACACACAAAATATATACATATATCAAAATATATAGCATGCTGGATGGTGATATGTACTAAGGGGGGAAAGCAGGGTGGGATGCGAAATGCAGTGATATGGGGTTGCAGTTTTTGTTAGGGTGGCTAGAAATGATGTCACTGGGAAGGTAACACTTGAATAAAGACCTGAAGGAGGTGTGGGCGGGCTCTTCTTGGTCACAGGGAAGAAGAGCCTTAGGAGCAGAGAAGATAGCAAATGCAAAGGTCCTGAGGCAGCAGCGGTTCCAGAGCACTGAGAAGCAATAGGAAGGCTGGTGTGGCTGGAGCCCAGTGAGCAAGGGGCCAGTGACGGGGAGCTGAGGTCAGAGAGATACCCAGGGTCAGACCATGCTGGACTTTGTGAGCCATTGGAGGGACTTGGCTTCTACCCTGAGTGAGATGGGAGCCGTGGTGGAGGGTTGTGGTTGGGACCAGATGAGGGACAATCTGGTCTACAGATTGACAGGCTCCCTCAGGCTGCACATGAGAACGGACTGCGGGTGGGGACAGAATGGGAGCCCGGGTAGCAACGAAGGCGTTACAATAACCCAAGTGAGAGGCCAAGGTGGCTTAGATGGGGTGGTAGTGATGGAGTGGTGAGAACAGGCCAGATTCTGGATCAGGTTTGAGGGGAGAGCCAACAGAACATTCAGCCACAGTATTTGGTTTGTTTAATATTTTCTTCATATTCCCACTCTCTGCTGGAAGTTATGTGTTTATTCACTTGCTGTTTGTCTGCCTCCCCACCAGAATGTAAGTTCTCTGAAGGCAGATCTTGCCCACTTTATGCCTACGTATCTTGACCACTGAGAACAAGGTATGATGCATAGTAGGTACTTAAGAAATAGTTGTCGATAGAAAACAAAATTATGGTTACCAAAGGGGGAGGGGGGTGGGGATAAATTAGGAGCTTGGAATTAACTGATACACACTACTGTATATAAAATACATAAATAACAAGGACCTACTGTATAGCACAGAGAACTATACTCAATATCTTATAACAACCTATAATGGAAAAGAGTCTGAGGAAGAATATATATATATGAATCACTTTGCTGTACACCTGAAACACTGTAAGTCAACTATACTTCAATTTTTAAAAATGATACTTGCCATATTAAAAAAAAAAAAGAAATACTTGTGGAAGGAATGAAGACAGAAGACAGAGCACTCTGCAGGACTATAGGACAGGGTGATGGAATGAGTGCTACCCGCTGTGAGCCCCCTGTGGTACGACATCTCACAGCCTTAATACATGCTGTGTCCCCTGCCTGCAGCACCCTCCCTTTCCTCTTTTTTTTTTTTTTTTTTAAGACAATCCAATTTCTGGTCACCAGGTAATACATAAATACACGATCCTTATAAAAACTTGAACATTAGGCCAAATCCCCCTTTGCCACATCCACCCAATCTTAGTCATCACCTCCCCTCCCCAGCAGTAACCACTGTTTTGTGTTCCTGTTATGGAAGACTTTCTCTATGCATTACATATGTGTAAACGTATATTTCTATAATTTAAGTATGTATATTTATGTCTCAAATTCTCTTGTGCATCAAAACCACCTTGGAAGTTCTTTTGGCACACCGCTTGCAGGGCCCCATCCCCAGCATTTCTGATTCTGTAATGGTTTGTGGTGGGGCCCAAGAATTTGCATTTCTAACAATTCCCAGACAGCGCTGATGTTGCCAGTCCAGGGACCAAACTTTGAGAACCAGCCTCCAGGGCTGGTTTTAAACGTGTCTGCACATTGGACTCTCCTGGGAAGTTTTTTTAAAAATGCAGTGCTCATGTCCAGATCTTACCCCCAAAGAGTCTGATTTAATTGGTCCAAAGTGTGACCCAGGCAATGAAATTTTTTTAAAGCTCTCCAAAGGCACCCAGTACTGTGCACCCAAGGTTGAGAACCATTGCTGTAGGTGGTGAATTCCTCCAGGACAAAGACAATTTTTTATTCCTACATATGTATTTAAATTTCTGTTCTTAATTAGCAGACAGCTCAGTGTCTGGCTCATGGTAGGTCCTTAAAAATTATTTATGGGTGGGTAGGTGGGTGAGTGGGTGGGTGGGTGAGTGGATGGATGTTGGGTGGATGGTTGGGTAGGTAGGTGGATGGATGATGGGTGGGTGGTGGATGAATAGAGTAACCTTTAGGAACCACAGATAACTTCAGATTGATATTGCCTTTGAATCCTTAGTAAAGTTTCTTTAACTTCCCTTTGCCTCATTTTCCATATCTATAAAGTAGAGAGAACAACTTCCTCGTTGAGTTGTTATGGGGAATAGAAGAGCTAAGGCCCAAGTAGTCCTTAGCAGAGTGCCTGGCTTGTAGGAACCACTTGAGAAATATAAGCTATCATTCATTACTATTTAATGGAAATTTGGATTTGAATTGTATCCCGTCTTCTGGAAGGAGGAGGGAAAAAGTTATGGAACTAAGAAAGCACAGCTGAATCGAGAAAAAATTATTTTCGTTTGAAATGCAGACATATTTTGCAAAAGCTGAGGCTGTAATCTCATTAAGTGTTTCCTCGGAGAGGTGAAATCACCTCCCGGCAGAACAAGCTGGGCTGTCATCCTCACTCAGACTGCCTGCCCCTCCTCTGCCCTGGGCATGATATGGTGTAATTTCCAGTTTCAGTCTCACCGGTTCTAGCCAGGGGCTGGCAGATTTTCTTTCATTTCACCCAAGCCAGGTTGACCTGCCCAGAGCTTTGCCCAGGTCTGGCCTGGGGAGCCACAGGTCAGTTTCACCTTTCCCACTTTTAAGCCTTTCTCAGCCTGCTTCCTGGGGGCCTCAGCACCCAGGACGACCTCTACCTGTGGGGCGCACATGCTGAACTCCTAAACCAGTGCTCCCTCCTGCTGTCGCTGACGCTGGTCTGAGTGCTGTTTAAAGCACCCACACTAAGGAGACGAGCTGATGAAATTTACAGACACGCAGCTTTTGTAGCCAAGACCTTCCTCAAGACATCTTGCATTAGAAATTGTCTCATCTCATGGGGGATCAGTTAGAAGTGGCCCCTGGGATCCAATTAGGCAATATAATAGTGGTTGCTGCTTTTAGAATCATTAGCTTCTTAATCCTCCCAGTGAGAGGTTAAAAAAAAAAAAAGTGTGAGCATTCAAATTGGGCTCACAATTGAAGTGGCTGAAGAGAATAGAAGACTAATAATAGCTCCTGTGTGTTGAGCAGTTACCATTTGGCAGGTACCTGCCTCCTGTGATCGTTGCGACAGTCCTGCAGGGATGAGATAGTACCCCATTTTGTGGATGTGGAAACTGAGGTTTAGAGAAAGGAAGTGATGGGCTCAGAGCCACACAGTTATAGTGCAGCAGAGTCAGGATCTGAATTTGGGTCTGACCCCTTCAGCCCACGTGCTTTTCTTTTTGGAAGCAACATTAAGATAACAAATTATGAGATTTGGATTGTAGATCTGGTCCACAGTAGGTGCATGGTGAGCATTTGTTGAATGCATGAATGAATGAACCAGCTGTGTGTGTCTTTGGGTAAGTCACATCGCACAGTCACGCACACACACAATCACACAATATGCGTGCGCTCACACACACAGACCTCAGCTCCGGTTTCCTCATATTACAGCAGATCATTTCTATTCCCTTCTTGGCCCCAGTAGGCGTTTGAGTTTGTGACTTCTGGAATGGAGATTTATTTTTATGAACCCAGAATTGGGACTTTTTCGTAATTTGCAGTTCTTCATTAGCCTGTGGTCTAAACCCTCACTACTCAAATTCTGGTTTCCGGGCCTGCCATGTCAGCATCACCTGGGAGCTTCCTTGACCTAAAGACTGGAGTCCGCATTTTCATAAGATCCCCAGGCGAATCCTGTGCATATGAATGTTCCAGGTGCTCCGCTCTGTATCATCCACTTCCTTCCTCTGCACCCTGTTATCATTGTAATTAAGTACTTGCCTTATCTAGTTAAGTATTTGTTTACCACCTGTCTCCCCCACAAAACTGGAGGGTCCATGAGGGCAGGAACTCTGACTGCTTTTGCTGGCACATGGTAGGCGGTGAATGAATGAATGAATGAATGAACGAACGAATGAACGAGCGCATCCTGAGGCTCTGGCCATCTGTTTAGCTAATCCTTCTCCCTTCGCCCATTGGAACCTGGGCAGGAGGAGGGGCTTAGAGTTTTAAATTCACGAGTAAATGGAGGAGGCTCTCTGCCCCTCCCGGCTGCCCCATTTTATGTGCTAGCCACATCCCTCAGAGACACATGGTAAAGCTTGAAATAAATAGATTTGACTACATTGAGTCAGGTCACCAGGACTGCTTTCACCACTGGCAACATGGATACAAGTTGCCATCAGTGATTCCGCCACTGACCCCAATCTTGTTGATCAAGGAAGTTCAATGGCACTGCCAAGTTTGAGAACAGGAGCCTGTGGTCAGTGGGAAGGGCATCTCCATCTACCAGGCACCAGATCTTACCAGTATCAAAGGGCTGCTGCTTCTACTGCATATGGTGTCTTCACCACCCCGAATATGCTTGGGGCTCACTTGAGGACTGAAGTCAAAGCGTCATCTGCCCTTATGCTGAGGGTTCCATGTTTGTGATGGAGTGACCAGGAGGAGTATGACCACTCCCCCTAGATTGCCAGCATGCCCTCTGGGTCTGTGACACTGGCATCATGGAGGGACTCTTGACCACAGTCCACGCCCTCTCTGCCCCTCTGGCAAGCTGAGGTACTATGACTGTGCTGCTGTCCAGAGCATCGTGCCCGCATCCAATGGCATTGCCGTGTCTATGAACCAGATCATTCCTGAGCTGCATGGGACGCTCTGTGGCATGGCCTCCCATGTCTCCACTTCAGTGTGTCTGTCTGGCTCTGACTTACCATTTGGAGGAAGCTGTCAAACACAACAGCATCCAGAAAGTGGTGATGAGGGCATCTAGGGGATCACCGAAAGACGTCCTGGGCTACGTTGAGGGCGAGGTTGTTCCTGCAACTTAAACAATGATGCCCACTCCTCCACCTTTCACGCTGGAGCGTGCGTTGCCCACACAATCACTGTCAGGCCCATTGCCTAGTACGCAGATGACGGATGGCTCCAGCTGCATCTGGGCCTCCTGGTCCACAGGACCTCTGCGGACTAACAGCCCTGAAGCACAGCAAGAGCTTCAGAGGAAGAGAGAGGCTCTCTGCTCTTGGGGGGTCCCTGCTCCACCTTTGCACGCAAAGCACTGAGCATGGTTGTCCTTTACACAGTCCCACCCCAGGTCCCTGAGGAAGGGAAGGAGCTTGGGGGCCCTACATTGGCACGGACCGTCAGGAGTCTCCATGAGGTCTGTGCCATCCTTGCCAGCGAAAAAAGGAAGAAGAAAGGGAGGGAACGAAAGGGAAGGAGATTATTCTATATATAATGCATTCATTTTCCAGGTTCTCAATTCTCCCAAGTGTCCCAGGATAAAAAAGTTAAATGTGATACCAGTTAAAAAAAAAAAAAAAAAGAGCCTGTGCTTTTCAAAAATCACACGGTCTGCAGAAGGAAAATCTCTCAGCACTGACTAAATGCCTGTTTCTTCCTTGCACAGTCTTCCTGGGGGTTGCTGGGGTGGAAGAGGACCATAGGTTTGCACAGCAGGAGAGGGAGAACTGCCCTGGTAGGGAAGGCTGATTGCATAACAGTTCAGAGGAACAGAGGAGGGGGAGCGAGGTGAACATGCAAATCAGGGTGCAGAGGTTGGGGGCTCGGGGAGGTGCTTGCTTCAGATTTCTAGAACGCCGAGTTAATCTAAGCCCCTAGGACTGTTTCCATAGATTTCGATTTTTATGAATATTTACATATTTATTAAAGAAAACATATTCAAAATGTTTAATTCAGTAACTTATATATTACTAAACATAACTCAAATCATGGGCTTTTACCAGTAATGAGACTGGGGCTCTTTCAGAATGAGACCATCCTGTGGGAGGAGGAGGAAGGGGATGTGGGAGGCTCTGCCTGGGGCAGGAAACCCGGAGCAGGGAAATGAGCAGCGAGTGAGCACCTACTGTGCACCGGCACCTTTCCTTGGAGTTAGATCCCTGCTGTCCCGACTTCTTAAAAATGTGACACATAGTAAGAAACGTATTTTTACACAGGCATTCAGCACACACACAACACATTCTCACGTCTACAACTGGAACAAAAGTATCCTACAACTCCTCCTTACTATGAGCAATATACACTAATGCTGTCCAGCCTTTTTTTTAAAGATTTATATATTATTTATCTTTGTATTTTATTTATGTTTGTGTCGGGTCTTAGTTGCGGTACGCAGGATCTTTTGTTGCAGCATGCGGGATCTTTCGTTGCAGCACGTGGGATCTTTCGTTGCAGCACGCGGGATCTTTCGTTGAAGCGCGCGGGCTCTTCATTGCAGCATGCGGGCTTCTCTCTAATTGTGGCCTGCAGGTTTTCTCTTCTCTAGTTGTGGCGCGCAGGCTCCAGGGCACATGGGCTCTATAGTTTGCGACACGCAGGCTCCCTAGTTGCGGCACACGAGCTCAGTAGTTGTGGCGCGGGATTAGCTGCCCCGTGGCATGTGAGATCTTAGTTCCCTGACCAGGGATTGAACCCACGTCCCCGGCATTGTAAGGCAGATTCTTTTCCACTGGACCAGCTGGACTTCAGGACTCGCCCTCTCACCCCAGTGGCTTGGGACTCGAACAGAATGTGACTCTGCCAGGGAGGTGATTAAGGAGATGGACTTGGGACTCAGACAGCCCTTGGGTTCAAGTCCCAGTTCCTATGTCCACAGGCTGTGTGGCTTGAGCAAGGCACTTAGCCATTGGGCCCTCAGCTTCCTCGTCAGTGCAATGGGGATAATGACACTGTCGGCCTTGTAGCATTGCCACGAGGATTAAATGAGTTCACGCATGTAGGCAGTTAACACGGGCCTGGCACGTGGTGAACATCTAAGCGGGTGCTGGTTGCTGTTATGATGGTGATTGTCATTGTGGGCTGCTGTGTCCTGGTTGGGAAGCCAGAGTCGGGAGCCAGCACCTGAGTTCAGATCACAGCTCCACCCTTTAGGACCTGTGTGGCCTTGAGTGAGTTATGTAAACTCTGCACCTGCTGCTCTTCATCTGTAACATGGGGACGTGAAGAGAACCCTCCTCAAGGGGTGGTTATGAGGATTAGAATAATCCAGGTAATGGATTTAGAAGGCGGCTTGGCATGTAACAAGCACTGGGTAAATGATGGATACAGTCATCATCATCATCATCATCTCATTTAATCCTCACGCATCCTTGTGAGATAAATGTTTTTTCCCCATTTCGCAGGAGGGTACCCTGAGGCCCCTGCCCGAAGTCTCATTACTTACTGAGCGCTAGAGTTGGAATTGCAGGTTGGTTTACAGAGAGGCTCAGAGCTCTGGAGGGCTTGGGGCATTTCTCAGGAGGCACAGGGACACCTCAGCCACTGCCCTACAAACCAGAGAGTGTGAGTCGGCAGATTGGTGCCATCAGTAGACACATCATCTAGAACTTGCCAGGGCTCCACACTGAGGGCATTGCACTGCATTATTTAAAATGACACAGCACAAAATCCTCCCCAGTGAACTGTTCGTTGGTAAAATTATCCTCTTGGAAATGTCTCTCCCAGCCAAATTCTATCACGTTTTCATCATCTCCTGATTATTGCTTCCCAACCATGGTTGCAGGCTGAGTGCCCAGAGATACAGTGTAGAGCACTTGTATCAGGACCTCAGGCCCCTTCCATCTCCCTGCCCCACACTCTAGCTGGAGCCTGGGAGATAATCCAAGGTGGCTGGGGCCAGCCCCACCTGAACCCAATGAACTGAAACTGGGGAAGGAGAGGAGGAATATCAAGGTGACATCAGAAGAAGAAGGAAAATAGGTGTTGGATAATCAGAGCCAACCAGTGTGGGCCTTTCTAGGTTTCTGGGGTTGCCTTTAAGGCAAGGAAGGGAGTGGGTCTTCATCCAGGAGTAGAAATGGCGCCAGCTGACAACTGGTCGTGTTACCTGGCTCCAGCACGTTCTTTCTGTCTCTTTGCCCTCCTTTCTCCATCTGTACAATGGGTGGGGGGATGGATTCTACTCTGATGTTTCAGGATGCTCCAGGTTCTTTATACGTAGTCCTTCAGTTAGTATCTGGAGACAAAGCACACCCAGAAAAGGTTTTCAAGAAGGAGAGTGCTACAATGGTGTGCCTCAGATAAGCTTGTGTGGTTGAGAAAGTCCCTGGCAGCAACTCTGAGTTTCTTCCCCCTCAACCTGGCGTCTGAAGTCATAGCTTCTGGGGAACATCGCTCTGACAGCTCAAGCCCCTCAAATGTTTTTCTTTTTCCCCTCCAGGCATCACTACATCGGCTCTGAGTGTGTCCCAGCTCTTTGCAAGGTGAGTACCCTTGCTTTATCTCCCTCTCACGCTCTCTCCTCTCTCTTTCTTGGAGGGCAGAGGCTCTGGAAGCAGACTCCCTAGAAAAGAATCCCAGCACTACTCTTACTGGCTGAGTGACCTTGAGCAAACGACCCCACCTCCCCAGGCCTCAGTCTCACCATCTGGAAAAGGGGGGCAATCATGATGCCTGCCCCACGTAAAGGGCGCTTAAAACGGGGTCTGGAACAGACTTTTCTGAGAGTGTTGGCTGTTGTTTTCTTCTTTCTTCTTTTTTTCAGTCTTTTCCTCCTTTCCTTCCTGTCCTTTCCTATCACAGACTTTCTCAATTCCTCTCTCCCTTCCTGCTTCTCTGTCTCTCCCTCTCTTGTCTTTTCTCCCTCCCTCCCTCTCTCCTTTTCTGTCTCCCTCCCTCTCTCTTTGCCCTCTCCCTCTCTCGTGCTCTCCCGCCTCTTCCTTCCTCCTGCCCCATCTTTCTCTCCCTGCCCCTCTCTATCCTTCTTCCCCTCTCCTCCCCCCTCCTTCCTCCCTCTTCCTGCTCCAACATTCACCCAGCACTCCTCGGTACCAAATCTCATAGGAGCACTGGAGACTCGCGAGATCAGTGAGACACAGTCCCTACCCTCGGAGAGCTTCCAGTCTAGTGGGGACAGAGACCAGTAGATCAGAGATCTCAATAGAGCGGACGGTACAAACGCTCCACCAGAGCCGTGCGCAGGGGTTAGTGGGAGCCCAGTGATGGACAGGGCTTACCCAGGGTCCTCAGGGGCTGCCCATCCGCACCCCCTAGTGTGAGAAGCCCCGGGTTTGGCAGGACGGTCAGCATGGCCCTCAGTCTGGATACTCAGCTCCTCCATAGCTGGACATGCTCCTCCCTGGATGAGACCGTAGAAGCTGTTTATAAGGAACACACTTTCTCAGGCTTCCTTTCCCTCCAGAAGATGTTTTGGGGGTTGTCGGTAGCAACTGAGGTCTGTTAAATCTACCTAACTTGTTTTATGGCCTTGGGGTTAGAGAGCTCCACTGTCCTCTCTCTGGCTTTTCACTTGAGCCCCAGTTTAATCCGAGAATTTCACATTGGTTTTGATGGGAAGCAGGAGCTGATCATCTCCGATTTCCACCTTCTACTTGCAAAGACAGGTATAAGTTGGGAACATTTTCAAATAAGGTTCTCTGCTCAGCACTAAGTCCCAATGCTCCAGGTGCGTTTCCAAGCACCTCACAGGGTAAGAATCTTGACTGCTGAAATGCCTTCCAGTACTGATTCTGGCGTCTCCAGCTCAAACAAGTTTCTTATGCATCTTGGAACAAGTTCCCCAACGCTTCGGCACAGTGGTTGTCAAAAAGAAAGAGGGCTTGAGAACATCTTTTTATAATTCCGCAAACTTTTGCATCTGTCTCACGCCTGCCATCAGGCTTCGTATGTAGGAGGAGCTCTGGAAACCAACAGGTTTTTACTAAGGTGATGTAATCAAAATGGAATCAGATACAGGTTTGGGAATCTCGTTACCATCTACTGATAAACTCGTGGCCAGGATAGTTAGCTACAGTTTGTCAAGTTGCACAGAGGTGGAGTGGTTAAGGGCGTGGCCTCTGGAGCAGGGTTCAAATTGTGTATCAGCTGTGTGCTTTTGGTTCCTTCATCTCTCTCTGCCTCAGTTTTCTTATCTGTAAAATGGGGATGGGAGCAGTAACTGCCTCCAAGAGCTGTCACAGTTGCTATCAGGTTTAAATGAGCCAGTCTACATGCAATAATTGGACAGGGCCTGGCGTATCGTAGCCCCAAGGATTGATGGCAGCGCACAGAGCAGACCCAGGCTTTCCAAAGCATCTGTGCTTTGCAAGAGAAGGGGGAAATAAGGGGAGAGAGAGAGAGAGAGACAGAGTGTGTGTGTGTGTGTGTGTGTGTGTGTGTGTGAATCTTCTGGTTTTAAAATATTGGCAACTTCAAATTAAGAAAAAATTGCACTGGCCAAAGAAATTCTATCTGTAGATTCACCATCTTGTCCCCTTCCTGTTATAACAACCTACCTTGACTTTATTTATTGCTCCCTACAGGAGCAATAAGTACAGGGCTGGGTCAAGCCCAGGCCCGTCACTGAGAAGCAGCAAAGCTTCGTGATTACAAGTGTGGGCTCTGGAGTCAGACTTACGAGTTTAAGTTCCAGATTTCCCACTTTCTAGCTGTGACTTGCGGTTTCTGAACTTCAGTTTTCTCTTCTCTAAAATGGGAGTTAGAAGAGCCTCCACCCCAGAGAGTTGGTATTAGTATCCGATGCGATTCAGTGCACATATTAGGCCCATGTGACACAGTTCGTAGCCCGTGGTCAGAGCGCAGTGATCACTAGCAGTCATTATATTCCAGATGTCTTAGGTCAGTGGCCCGTTAAATCCTAGCCCTTCATGGAACCCATTATTCATCTTGGAGTAAGGAATCCATTTTTTTTCTTTGGTTGCAAGTAACAGAAATAGACCCCAGCTGATGTAAACACAAAAGGACTTTTTTGGGAAGATCTGGAGTAGCTCACAATGGAAGCAAAAGTGGAATGATCAGGCCTTGAGAAAGACCAAGAGTAGGACAGCTTCTAGGATCCAGGCAATGGGAAGGAACTAAAAATCAGTCTCTTCAGAATGTGGTTGTTGGAATGAATTATTCAGCCCAAGATTTAAATTCCCAGAACAGAGTCTGATTGGATGATCTTGCACCATGTGCCCACCCCATGGCCAAGAGCAGGGCATCTTGAATGACAATGCCGTCAAAGCTACAGTCAATTGGGAAGGTGTCTAAATTAGGGTAGATAGTCACGGTGGAATAGGCTGTACTGCAGTAATCAATAAACCTTGGTCTCAGTGGCTTAGCACAACAAAGGTTTGTTTCTTATATAAAGTCCAATGTGAATCCCATGAAACTCTCCGGCACACCTCTCCTCCACAAGCTGACTCAGGGATCCAGGATGTAACTGTGTTGGCTCCGCTCTCTCAACTGGTACCCTCCACAGTTGCTGCCGAAAGAGGAGAGGGGATGGTGTTATTGGCCAGACCTATGAGTGGTTTATGCATTCTGTCAGGCAGAACCCAGTCATGTGGTTGAATCTGACTGCAAGGGAGACAGGAAATGTAATCTTCCTGGTGCCCAGGAAAGGAAAATGAAATAGGATTTGATGAACATGTAAGCTGTCTCTCCCCTGGAAAGAGTGAATACCCAGGGAATTCCCTGGCGGTCCAGTGATTAGGACTCGGTGCTTTCACTGCTGGGGACCGGGTTCAATCCCTGGTCAGGGAACTAAGATCTTGCAAGCCAAGTGGCCAAAAAAAAAAAAAAGAAGAAGAAGAAGAAAAGAAAAGAATAAATACCCCCAAAGGAAAATAGTAGTGGTGGTGATACCAGAATAAGGGGGGAGGGATGCTGGGTTGGGCTTGGGCTTGGAGATTTCATCTTCTCTCCTTCCATGCAGACCTTGCCCACGTGTCCTGCACAGCCAGCATCCCACTGCCATGGCAGCCTACGGCCAGACTCAGTACAGTGCGGGGATCCAGCAGGCCACCCCCTACACAGCTTACCCACCTCCAGCACAAGCCTATGGAATCCCTTCTTACAGTGAGTACCTGACCAAACTCTTGCTTTCCCCCTGGGATCCCCACCATCATGGTCTTTATTTTGCCCTGTTGCTTCAGTGAAATGCAGAATGATAAATGCAGCCAGCCTAATTTTGGATTGGAGATAGAGGGGAAGGACAGACACTTTAAATATGGTTCAAGATCTAGGGCTTCCCTGGTGGCGCACTGGTTGAGAGTCCACCTGCCGATGCAGAGGACACAGGTTCTGCCCCGGTCCGGGAGGATCCCACATGCCACGGAGCGGCTGGACCCATGAGCCATGGCCGCTGAGCCTGCGCGTCCGGAGCCTGTGCTACGCAACGGGAGAGGCCACGACAGTGAGAGGCCCACATACCGCAAAAATAAATAAATAAATAAATACAGTTCAAGATCTAGAGACTATATCAAGACCTCTTTTGACTGCAAGAGTAAGACACAACCCAAGCTGGCTTAGGGAAAATGGAAATTTAATGATTTACATACTGGTAAATTTGGGGATACGACTGATAGCAGGTATGGCTGGATCCAGGTGCTTGAATGATATCACGAGGAAGATGTCTCACTCCATCTTCAGATGTTTTCCTCTGAGTTGTCTTTACCTCCACATGGGCTCTTCCCATGTGACAGCAGAGATTGTACCTGTCAGCTCCAGGTTTACATGCTTTCAGCTCAGCACTCTCAGCAGAAGGACATCTCATCTTTCCCAGTAGTTCCACCAGAATCCAATGTTGACCCTTAGCACAAGCAAGGAGGTAGAGGTGAGGGAGGTAATCGGAGGGTGAAGCATATGGATTGTATGTGAGGAAGGGATGGTTCTCTTAAAGGAAAACCCAGTGGTGGTGTCAGAAGAAGGAAAAATGGATGCTGGGAAGGCAAAAACAAGAGACATGCAACCTTGACAGTCAGAACACTATTGCCAAGAACTGGAGGCTCAGTGAACTAGGCTCACCATCCACTGCTCACCTGTCCCTGTGAGCATTCATCAGGGTTCTCCAGAGGGACAGAACCAATGGGATGGAGCTGAGACAGAGAGATACATTTATCATAGGAATTGGCTCACCCGGTAATGGAGGCTGAGAAGTCCCTAGATCTGCAGTTGGCCAGCTAAAGACCCAGGAGATGGAAGAGGATGTCATTCCAGCCTGAGTCTGAAGGCCTGAGAAACAGGAGGGCTGACGTTGTAAGTTCTAGTCCGAAAGCCGGCAGGCCCAAGCCCAGGAAGAGCTCATTTTTCAGTTGGAGTCTGAAGACAGGAAAAGACCAGTGTCCCAGCTCAGCACTCAGACAGAAGGAGTTCCCTCTTACTTAGTCTGTTGTTCTATTCAGGTTTCCAGTTGATTGGATGGGGCCCACCAACATCAGGGAGGGCAATCTGCTTTACTCAGTCCACTGATTCAAATTAATCTCATCCAGAAACACCCTCACAGACACAGTATAATGTGTGACCAAATGTCTAGACACCCCGTGGTCCAAGTTGACACATAAGATTAACCATCGCACTGGTTTTTTTGTTTTTTTGCGGTACGCGCGCCTTTCACTGTTGTGGCCTCTCCTGTTGCGGAGCACAGGCTCCGGACGCACAGGCTCAGCGGCCATGGCTCACGGGCCCAGGCGCTCCGCCGCATGTGGGATCTTCCCAGACCAGAGCATGAACCTGTGTCCCCTGCATCGGCAGGCGGACTCTCAACCACTGCGCCACCAGGGAAGCCCCTGTGGCTTTTATTCATGTGATTTCTTCCATCTTAATTGATGTATCAACCAAAGCCCCTTTGGTAGCAAGCAACAAAAATCCAATGCTAATTAACTTAAGAAAATAAGGATGTTTATTGCAAACAGAGCAGAAAAATCTTAGGGCTTTAGCTTCAGGCAGGGTTGGATCCAAGTATGATAATAGGAGGAATTAGTCTCTCTGCTTCCCTTTGTGTGGGCTTCCGTCTCAGGCAGGCTCTCCACTGTGGTGCCAAAGGCAGCCCTAGCAGTTCCAGGCTGGAACTCCCCAAAAAGAGAGCCTCCGCTGTCCAGGACTTGCCACATTGTCCCAGAGATCTCTCTACCTGGACTCCCGTGGTCAGACCCTGGGGCAGAAAGATGGAATGCTCTGGATGTCCCCATGTCCACCCGTGGCACCAATGATCAGGTCAGGCTCACCCCAGAGAACTGATCTGAGTGTGAGGAAGGAGTGGTCCCCAGAGGAGAAGGGGGCAGGCAGAAAGCACAGACATCCATACAGATGGCTTTCCGATCCACCCAAATCCATGGTATCCGGTGGAAAGAACAGGATTGCAGGCAGGAGGCCTTCCTTCCAGACTCAACTGCCCCTGGCTTCTCCACGCCTCAGCTTCTTCAACGGTTAAATTAATCAGATCATCTTGTCTTGCCAACTAGATGGTGTGGCTTCAGTGCAGAGACTGAATCTTGAATTTTTTTCCTCCCTCTTCTCCCTCCCTTCCTCTGCCCTGTTCTTTTGTTCGTTCATTCATTCAGCATTGGGTCGTGTGCTGAGTATACAATGGTCAACAAGCAGAATGGGCCCTGTGTTTGTGCAGCTTACAGTCTAGAACAGAGGCTAGAAAGTGAGGGCCAACAGATAATGTGGCCCTTGGATATTTTTTTTAACCTATAAAATATACTTGACATTTAAAAAATTAATTGCCAATTTTTAAATGGGAAATGTTTACATAGAAGTTTATATTCCTAATGTCTTTTAAAAAAACGACAGATGATCGGGCAGCATTGGGCCCACATTTTTTGTGTCAGGAGTAGGTGGCTCTGAGTAGGGCTGACCCTATTAGCCTGTGTTCACCACAGTCCTCCCCCACCCTCATTACTCACTTGAGTTAGCTGCCTGTCCCCTGAAGACATTTAAGTTTGCAACCCCTAGCCTAGAGGAAGAAAGAAATTACATGAACTTTTAAAAATTGTAGGTGTTATTTCAAATTATGATGCGTGATATAAAGGAAGACAAGAAGGCTGTGAAAGGGTAAAGAACAAGCAAGATTTAATATAGGTTCTAGCGCCAGGGAAGGCCTTTTACATGAGGAGCTGATTCAGCTGAGAACTGAGAGGTGACCATTCGTAAGCACAGGAGGGAGGGTGTCCAGGCCGAGGTGATCACCCCTGGGAAGATGGACTTGGCAAATCCAGGAAGCCCAGTGGCTGGAACACAGTACACAGATGAGGTAGGCGAGGTGGGCAGAGCCTTAGCGCCTGGGAAGGATTTTATTCCAAGCGAAGCAGGAACTCATTGGCAGATTTATAAACACAGGGCTATCTGATACAATCTGGGTTTTTTAAAGATCACTTTGGCTGCTGTGGGGAGGTTGCATTGGAGGGAAGCAAGAGGAGAAAAAGGAAGGTAGGTTGGGAGACTGATAAAGTCTGGAGTAGAGCAATGGTGGAGACCTGGGGGGCAGTGAACAGACAGAAGTAGACATATTCTAGAGCAGTTGTGGAGTTAGGAGTGACAGGTCACAGAGCACCTGGTCAGGCGTTGGTCATGGACACCATCGCTGAGATGCTGTGTCACTCAGATGCTTCATCTTTGAGATGTGCATCATTGAGTTGCTGCACCACTGAGATGCTGCATCTTCAAAAAAAAAAAAAACCCTTTTTTTTTTGGCTGCGCCACACAGCTTGTGAGATCTTAGTTCCCTGAAACCAGACCCTCAGCAGTGAGAGCATGACGTCCTAACCACTGGACCCCCAGGGTGTTCCCTGAGATACTGCATCTTTGAAATGCTGCGTCACTGAGATGCTGCCACCCACAGTTCTCAGGGCTCTGTGTCTACTTGTCCTTTTAAACCCCCACTCAACCCTCCAAGGAAAGTTCCATCGTTATCCTCTTTCAAGGTATAAATAAATGGAGGCTCAGAGAGGATAAATAACTCGCCCAAGGTCCCCCAGTTGGTCGGTGGCAGAGGTGGAATTATACCCAGGCAGCCTGGATCTGGAGTCTAAGCCCTTCACTGCTGAGCTCCACTGCCTGAGCACACATTCCAGAAATCCTGGGGGATTACCTATGACAGACCTTGGCCAACTGGTGTGGACATCTCTTCTAACTTCTGTCCCTCTTGTGCCAGAAGACTTGTGATAAAATCACACGTAAGTTACCCTGCCTGGCTGACAGCCAAGAAACATGAAGCTGGATTATTTTTCAGCATGAAAGAGAAAACTAACCCTGTTCCCAGACAAAACATGGCATCCGGTGGAAATTAATTTGGTTCAAAGTCATTTTACAGTCCCAGTTACTTTCAGAGGCTCTGTGCCCTAACAATACAGTGCAAGTGGTAAGATCACACGTTCTGGGTTCACACCTCACCTCTGCCCCTTGCTGGTCCTCAGACTCTGGGCAGTTTTCCTCCTAAGTCTGGCTTCCTAACGAATGTTCTTGCATTAAATGAGATCATCTACATTGGGGATCAGCTACCTTTTCCCTGTAAAGGGCCAGATCATAAATATTTTCAGCTTTCTGGGCCACTCAACACTGCCATTGAAGCATGAAAGCAGCCAAACAATATGTAAACTAACGGGTGTGTCTGTGTTCTAATAAAACTTTATTTACATAAACAGGCAGTGGGCCATCATGTGTCAACTCCTGATCTCTATAAAGGGTTTAGCCCACAGGGCCTGGCCCAAGGGAAATGTTCAGTCAGTACAGCTGAAGCCAGGCTGCTACACACACACACCTGGAATGTCCACATCACTAAGTAACGACAGCTGGGATAAAAAAAACCCTTTCCCTTCACATACGCCTGTGCCTGAGCAAGCAGTGTTTGCTCACCGTCTGGACAAACCTTGCTGAATCTTGTTAGGAAACTTTTCTCCTTGCTCCTTGGCAAATAGCATTATTACCTTTGTTTAAATAGCTGCAGGGAAATAATAACACAGTTGAGCAAACTAGAGGCAAGGAGGTCAGGAGTGTGGAGTATTTTTTTCTCAATTTATTATGCAACATTTAAGACATATGTAAAAGTGTAAAGAGTAGCACTACAAATACCCACGAGCTGACCATCCAACATGAAAAATCAAGGGAGGTTACCTCCCTGTCGCCCCTGGATTTGCTGTTTATCATTGCTCTGCATTACTTTACGAAGAATAGAGGTCAGCAGTCTTTTTCTGTAAAGAGCCTGATAATAAATAGTTTTTGCTTTGCAGGCCATACAGTGTCTATCAGAACGATTCAGGTCTACCCCGTATCTTGAAAGCAGCCACAGACAATACCTAAACGAATGGGTGTCCAGACATACCTTGTTTCATTGCACTTGGCTTTATTACACTTCACAGATACTGCGTTTTTTACAAATTGAAGGTTTGTGGCAACCCTGCTACGACAGCATTTGCTCACTTCGTGTCTCTGTGTCACAGTTTGGCAATTTGGCAATATTTTGAACTTTTGCATTATTACTATATTTGTTATGGTGGTCTGTGATCAGTGGTCTTTGGTGTTACTATTGTGATTGTTTGGGGGCTCCATGAAATGTGCCCATATAAGATGGCGCATTTAGTCAATAAATGTTGTGTACTGACTGCCCCACCAACCAGCCGTTTCCCCCATCTCTCTCCCTCTCCTCGGGCCTCCCTATTCCCTGACACACAACAATGTGAAATTAGGCCAATTAATAACCCTACGATGGCCTCACAGTATTCAAGTGAAAAAAAAAGAGTCGTGCATATCTCACTTTAAATTAAGAAGAAACGAAAAATGGTTAAGCTTAGTGAGGAAGGCATGTCAAAATCCAAGACAGGCCGAAAGCTGGGCCTCTGGTGCCAAACAGTTAGCCAAGTTGTGAATACAAAGGAAGAAGTTTTGAAGGACATTAAAAAGTGCTACTGCAGTGAACACACGAATGGTAAGAAAGTGAAACAGCCTTATTGCTGATAAGGAGAAAGGTTTAGTGGTCTGAATAGAAGATCAAAGCAGCCACAACATTCCCTTAAGCCAAAGACTAATCCAGCACAAGACCCTAACTCGTCAATTCTCTGAAGGCTGAGAGAGGTGAGGAAGCTGTAGAAGAAAAGTTTAAAGCTAGCAGAGGTGGGTTCATGAGGTTTAAGGAAAGAAGCCAGCTTCATGATGAAAACGTGCAAGGCGAAGCAGCAAGTGCTGATGGAGAAGCTGCGGCAAGTTACCCAGAAGATGTAGCTAAGGTAAGTCATAAAGGTGGCCACACTAGACGACAGATTATCAATGTAGATGGAGCCTTTGATTCGAAAATGCCAGTTAGCAGAAAGTTTTCCGTGGCTGGCGACAGAAGAGGAAGTCAGAGAGATGCAAGTCATGGAAAGGACTTGATGGAACATTCCTGATTGGAAGATGGAAGGGGTGAGAAGGAATGAGGTGGAATCCAGGAGCCAAAAATGGTCCCCAGCTGACAGCCAGCAAGGATGAAGGGATTTCAAATCTGCAGATACAGGAACTGGATTTTTCCAAGAATCTGAATGAGCCTGGAAATGGATGCTTCCCCAGAGCTCCCACATAAGAGCCCAGTTTGCCCAAAACTTTGATTTCAGCCTTGTGAGACTCTAAGCATGGAACCCAGTTGAGCCCACCCAGACTTCTGACCTACAGGATTGTGAGTGAAAAAATGAGTTTTGTTTTCAGCCACTAAGTTTGTGGCAGTTCGTTCTGCAACTGTGGAATATGAATTCAAGGCACATTCAGAACAGCCTGGAGGGAAATGTGGAAGGCACACACCTATCCTTGTAGAGATATTTGAATGTTCACAAGATGCTACGTATCAGGTTTAAGAACTCATTCCCTTTTCCATATGATCACATCTACTACTACTCTTTCCTAACTTCCAACCCTCTTTTTGATTCTATTAAGAACTCCTCTCCTACTTAGCTCTGTCTCCTGGCCTGATCCACCAATCTCAATTTTCATCAACCCTCTGGTGAGATTTGTAGCTCACTAGGATCTGGTCCTATCCTTTCTCCTCCCTTTTTTGACCCTACCCATCCATCTGTCTCGCTTGTTTATTTTTTTGTTTTGTTTTGTTTTTTTCTGTGCCATAGCTCTGTTGAATAAAAGGGAATGCTAAGTTAATTTTGTTCCTTTTCCATAAGTTTCATTCCCTTTAGAAATAATTAATCTTGTACTCTGACAGTATATACAAAACAACTGTGGATATTTAAAGAAAAATGCAATGAAGCCTGGTATGTACTACTTTTACAAACAAGCACACATCCTTATCATTCTTTATGTCTGTGCTATTTATTTCCATTGTTTTTTTTAATTGACGCAGATATCATACTTTGAAAATGTTTCTGAGTAGGAAAGAAATTGTAATTAAAATAAAACAAAGGAAACACTAATTTACCACATACCTGGAAAAAAAAATGCCATTTAGAACTTTCATAGCTAGAGAGGAGAAGTCAATGCCTGGCTTTAAAGCTTCAAAGGACAGTCTGACTCTCTTGTTAGGGGCTAATGCAGCTGATGACTTTAAGTTGAAGCCAGTGTTCATTTACTGTCCTGAAAAGCCTAGCGCCCTTAAGAATTATGCTAAATCTACTCTGCCTGTGCTCTATAAATGGAACAACAAAGCCTGAATGAGAACACATCCATTTACAGCATGGTTTACTGAAAATTTTAAGCCCACTGTTGAGACCTAGCTCTCAGAAAAAAAGATCCCTTTCAAGATATTACTGCTCATTGGTCATGCACCTGGTCACCCCAGAGCTAAGATGGAGATGTACGATGAGACGAATGTTGTTTTTATGCCTGCTAACACAGCGTCCACTCTGCAGCCCATGGATCAGGAGTAATTTCAACTCTCAAATCTTATTATTCAGGAACACATTTTGTAAGGCTGTTGTTGGTTTAGATAGTGATTCCTCTGATGGATCTGGGCAAAGTGAATTGAAAACCTTCAGGAAAGCATTCACCAGTCTAGATGGTGATTCATGGGAAGAGGTCAAAATGTCAACATTAATAGCAGTTTGGAAGAAGTTGATTCCAACACTAATGGATGACTTTTAGAAGTTCAAGACTTCAGTGAAGGAAATGAAGTAACTGCAGATGTGGCAGAAATAGCAAGAGAACCAGAATTCGAAGTGGAGTCTTTGAAGACGGGACTAGATTTCTGCAAACTCATGATAAAACTGGATGAGGAGTTGCTTCTTATGGATGAGCAAATAAAGTGGTTTCTTGAGATGGAATCTATTCCTGGTGAAGATGCTGTGAAGATTATAGAAATGACAACAAAGGATTTAGAATATTACACAAATTCAGTTGCTAATTTACAGTATAGTGTAAACATAATTGTTACATGCACTAGGAAACCAGAAAATCCTTGTGACTTGCTTCATTGCAATATTTGATTTATAGTGGTGGTCTGGAACTGAACCCATAATATCTCTGAGGCATGCCTGTATCTGTGTTTCAATAAAACTTTTATCTACAAAAACAGGTAGCAGATCACCTTCAGCCCATGGGCCAGAGTTAGCTGACCCCAGGTGTAGAGTATTATTTTGCATGTTTGTGAAATGAATGAATGAATGCCCAGTGCATCTCTGTGGCTGACAACCTCTTTGAAATGCACATGCTCCCTTCTGTGCTCCCATGAGCTGAAGACAGTGGAACCTGTAGGTAGTTCTTGAGCATCGTTGGAGGCCTTGTTCTCTTTGCTATAAAGACATTCATGAGAAATGCTTAGAGGGCAGGAGAGCTGATGCCACCAGCCTGTCCTCAGACCAGACCGTCACCAGATTTCCTTTGAACTGAATCTCTTAGAGCAGTGCTTCTCACCTGGAGGTAAAAGACCAGTTTTGGGCTTTTTGCTTTTTAATTTCTAATTCGTCATGGACTGACTCTTTGGTAAAATGCAACAAAAATAATGAATAGAAAAATGATATTTTTAAAAAACTCATACAAAATAGAAGCCTAGGGATATGACCTTAGATGCCATAGCAAGTTCAAGTTGCTATGAAAGTTTCTAAATACTTACTTCTCAATTTCTGTGCTTTCTTATCATGAGCTGGTCACTGGTTCATGGACCAAATATGGGCAACCCTGATTTACAGAACTAAGCCTTTTGTGTACCTCCACCATATTCTCTCCCCTTTCTCATGGGTTAGAATTTTATGATCCATCCACTTCAGCAAACAGAAGGAGAGGTGAAATTTTTTCATTTGTTTTCTTCCATATTCATTCATTCGACAGATATTTGTTGAGCACCTGCTGTGCGCCTGGCACTGAGCCAGGTGTGGGCACGCCACAGTGGACAAGCCCAGCCCAGCCCCCACCCTCCTGGAGCTCTCAGCCTAAGGAAAGAACAGATGTTAAGCCCATGAACTGTGATGAGAGCCATAGAAAAAACTGGGTGCTCTGGAGGGAGTAATCGGGGCTGACTCAGGTCATGGAAGGCCTTTCTGGGGGAGCAACATTTAAGCTGAGAAATCAAGGATGAGAAGGCATTAGCCCTATAAAGAAGGGGGTGGAGGGAAATGCATTCCAGGGCAGAGAGAAGAGCATGTGCAAAGGCCCTGAGTCTAAAGACATATTCTTGCAGTTTTGTCTGTGTCTAGTTAAAAATGAAAAATGTATGTACCCTCTGACTTAGCAATTCCTCTTCTTGTATCCATCCTAGACAAACATTCTAATGTTGTCCATTCTATCTTGGATTGTGATAGAAAAAAAAAAAATTGGAATCGACCTAGAATCCATCATCAGGAGACTGGCTGAATGAGCAGTGATATTCCTTACTTTGAATTTCCATTCAGACACTAAAATGAGTGAAGTGACTGAGAACACGGCTTGAGCAGAGGGAGGAGGGAGCCTGGAGAAGGCAGAGGTCAGAGGGGTGAGCAGAGCCCACGTAGGAACACGTCACCCAAGGAGTTTAGATTTGACTCTAGTTGCACCAGGAGACAGACTGTACTGAAAACACCGTTAACCATCCCTGGCAGATGAAGCAAAAGAAGGTGCTGTATAAATATAGCTTGTTGCTGTCGTCACTGTCATCACTGAAACTGAGCACCGTCTAGTGCAGAAAATCCTTTCACACCCATTATTGAGAGGTATCGAGAGAAGGAAAAGAAAACCTAGACTTCAGAGTTACCTGCTGATTACAAGACGCTGATCGAGTGACCTGGCTTTCTGAACCTCAGTCTCCACATCTTTACAATAGGGAAAGTAATATCGCCTATTTCATGGGATTGTTGTGAAGATGAAAGAGGTGTGTGTTTCTAAGTACCTCACCCACAGCTTTATATGTTCATTCTTTCCCCTTCTTTTCATCTCCCAACAATCCTGCCAGTGGGGGTCAGCATCTTATTTCATAAGGGAGGGGACTTCCAGGCTGGGGTTGAAGGAGAAACTGTCCAGGTCACCAAGTAATGAAGCAAACCATCCCGGACGCCAGCACAGACCACTTGACTCAAAATCCATCATTTTTACCTTGCTAAGCATTCTCTTTATTTATGGGAGTGAATGGGTGAGAAGGAGGGAAACCATAGCTACAAAACCATCCCCAGAACTAGCAGAGTTCTTTTTAAAAACTTCAAATTTAAATAGTATTGAAATACTATCGTACACCCATAAGACAAAGGTAAGCTAAGTTGATTATATTTTCAATAAAAATGCAATGTATGGGCTACTGGCGGGTCAGCCTCCTCCCTCAATACAATTCCTTCTCCAACCAGTGGCTCATGGAATTGGTGCCTGTGCCTTGGGGAAGCATGTCAGAGTTTGGCTGAAACAGAAGGCAGATTTGTAAGTGTGGCCTTTGGATAAGCAGGTTCACCCATGAGAAGAGTGGGGAGTGTGTCTTAGGGTGAAGGGGCATCATCTTTACAGAGGAGAGATGGTTCATGTAATACCTTCACCCCAAATCCTGATGTACTTTTAAGCCATACATGGAGCTAGTCCTTGGAGTAAGGGGTTGTAAACTCACTACCCTCAGGGCCAGGCAGGAAGCCTGAAGCTGACTGCGTGTGCAAAACATGAGATGCTCTTAGCCTGCCTTTCCCTTTCGCAGTTTTGAACGTGTCCTAGGACGAAAAAACACCAAAAAAACTGCAATGAAAAAATAGTACCTTAAAACTAGCCTCTATGTCTCAGAGACAATATGGGCTCCATGGTGACCTGGGAAACACACAAATCGGGAGCTACGGGGGCAGCCTGTCATCACACGGGAACACAGGGATGAGGTTTCTAGGTCATCCTGTTGCTCAAGAGAAGCCATAAGTCTAGATTTTTTGGAGAAATCTCCTGATTTTTAAACAAAAACAACCAATTTCAGGTTTTCCTTTAAAATACACAGGCCAAGCAAGACACGTGTGTAGGCTAAGTTCAGCTCACAAACCACCAGTTTGCAACCAGTCTGGAAGCTGATAAAACCACGTGCTGTCTTGACGCAGTAGCTCTTCTGCAGGTGACAAGGAAGCATCCTAATTATGTGTGCCTGGTGATTCTCTCTCCTCCTTCCAAGGCATCAAGACAGAAGACAGCTTGAACCATTCCCCTGGCCAGAGTGGATTCCTCAGCTATGGCTCCAGCTTCAGCACCGCCCCCACTGGACAGAGCCCGTACACCTACCAGATGCACGGTGAGTGTGGCGCTGCGGCCCCTCCCTGCCGTCTCTAAGGCGCTGCCTGAGCTGGGTGTCCAGTCGTTCATTCATTTATTTAGCAGTTTTACTGAGAACCTACTGTGTGCCAGGATCTATCTCAAGTACTAGAGTTGCAGTGGTGGACAGAGGAGATACGACTTCTGCCCTCATGGCAATTACAGGGCAGGAGGGAGAGACTGACAATCAACAAGGCAGCAAATAAGAGGTGTTGAATGCGATGAAGCAAATAAAAGTGGTGTTCAGATAGAGAGTGACGAATAGTTGAGGGGTCAGGAGAGGTGGGAGAGGTAACTTTAGATAGAGTCATCGGGGAAGGCTCTTTGAAGACGTGACATTGGACAGAGACCCAAAGTATGAGGCAGAACCAGCCATGTGCAGACCTATGGGAAGAGCATTCCAGGCAGAGGGAACAGCCCTTGCAAAAGCTGTATGGAAGGAAGTGTCTTAATGTGTTCGAGGCGCAGAATAGGAGCCAGTGGGGCGGAAGCAGGGTCAGGGGCATGTGAGAGGAGAGAGCCTTGGGGAGAGAGCAGGACCAAATCGTGCAGGGCCTTGAGGACTGAGGGAAGGTGTTGGCTTTGATTTTAACTGTGATGGGACAGGCAAGTCCATTGTAGGCTCAGAGAAATGCCTGGTGTTGGGAATACTGGACAGTAGGTAAAGGAGCTATTATTCCAGGCAGGAAGTTCTGGGCTCTGCATCCCCACTGGGTAGCCTTAGAAAGGGAAGAAACTCCAGTGTGGAACTCCCACCCCGCATACCCTAAGAAACCAGCCTGCTGGGTTCTCCTGTGCCCACCTGCACTCTGTTACCATCCAAAGGCCCCTTCTCTTCTCTGGTGCCCCATGGGGAGCATGTTGGAGCTGATGCATGGAGCAGAGGGCTGGTGGCAGTAATTTGGGGGATCCTCACCCTGGTATTTTTTTTCTTCATGAAAGCTGGTAAAAATGACCACCAACAGTCTAAAAAGTAATATGCAAAATGCAAAACCGAAAGAGCAATGACAAGGAAGTGGGCTAATACATGATGCTACTTTTCTTTAAAAAAAAAAAAATGCAGGTATTGCGGCTTCGTCTTTTTAATTAAGGAAACAATTTAAATGGATGTCAAGGGCAGCCTTTCAGGAAAAAGCATTGTGAAGAGACAGCAAGTGATCTTAGGGGTACGTAAAAGAAAGGGGGTGATGAGCATTAACGCCCAGACCTTGGAATAGCTTCCATGTAAAGATCTGCAACGGAGTTTGTTGATGACACCATCAGCTAACATTGACCAAGCACTCACCACGTGCCACAAGAGGTGGCTAATCATCTCATACAACCTTCATGACACTCCAAAGTGTTGGTTCTGGCATAATTCCCATTTTATAGGAGGAGAAACTGCGTCATAGAGGGAGGGAATGCCTGACCTGCCCAGCGTCAGGGCAAGGAGCTTAGATTTTATTGCAAGTGCAGTGGGAAACAGGTTGCATCAAGTCTCTTGGGGGTCTGGTGAACTCCCAAAGCCAATCCTCGCTCAAAGCCTGCTCTTCGCCATGGTACCTCCTGCCTCCTCTGCTTTGGCTGTCATCTCTGTCTCCCCGGGCGGTTTTTCTGAGTCCCACTGAAGGGAATAAGCTGCTGTGACCCCTCCTCAAATGGAGAGTGAATTATGACACAATCCTGATCATAAAGGCTTGTGAAGACAGTGAACTTGAACTTGCATTTGGGTCAATCTCAACCAGTTTTTTTCAGCTCTTTTTATAGAAATGGAACTGACTGCCTCAGGGCTTCTAAGGAGACAGACAATGATCAATTAAGTAAATCGATCCTTACAGATTGTGCTAAATCGCGTGAAGGACCAAAACAGGGTGGTGTGATGGGCCATGATGAAAGGAGTGGTGATGGACGCTACCCAGGTTGTTAGGGAGACCTGAGTGAGGGAAAGAAGCCAGCCTGTGAGTAGCTGGAGACTGGACAGCCCAGGCAGAGGGCCCAGCAAGGGCAAATGCCTGGAGGCAGGAAAAGGCTTGCAGTGTTGAAAGAGTCCAAAGGAGTCTCATGAATCTGGGTGTAGAGAGTAGGTGAGATGAGACTGGAAAGTGAAGCAGGAGGCCTCCCTGGACTGGGTCATAGAGAATATGTTATTTCTCCTCTGGTCCTTGCAGCAGCCATAGGAGGTGGGCCGCATCAGCTCTGCTTTACACATGATGAACGTGAGGCTCAGAGAGGGGAAGTGACTTACCCAAGGATCCCAGGGCCAATAAGTGTTGAGAGCTGGGATTCAGAGTAGAATTCCAGAGGCTATGCTGTTTCCTCCAAGCGCTATTTCCCGTACTCCTTCAGGACTCCAGATACCGCCCTAGCTCTGCGTATACACCATTCCCCTTGATCTTCCCAGTAGCCCTGTGACGTAGGTTCTGTAATTATCCCCATCTTACAGGTGGAAAAACTGAGGCACAACGTGGTAAAGTAGCTTGCCCAAGGTCACATGGCTGTGGCAATGGGATTTGAAGCCAGGTGGTTCCACTCCAGAGCCCAGGCACGTAACCCCAACACCACCCTGCCCTCCACACTCTCATAGATCCATCTAGAAGATGATCCTCCGTGGATGAGCCCTGGCCTAGACCCCACGACCCGCCGCCATCCCCATCAGCCCCTCACAAATGGAAAAACATCTGCTGCTCTGTTCCCACCCTACCACGGGAATAGTCCAGGTTATTTTCTTATCGTCTTCATGGCCCAAATGCCAGCTGGACTTTGTCCCAATTAACTGCCTTCAGTCTAATGCTAATGGCCATAAACTGCTCTTGAGACAGCCCAGGCGTTTTGCAAGCCTGACATATTCCTCCTTAAGTATTTCTTTTTCAAACACAAACATATAGAAGGCTCACACACCATGCCCATGTGCTTCCTATTAACTTTTTTTTTCAAGTTGTTCCAGAGGAGAAATAAACTCTCCAACTACTCTCTGTGCATTTCAGAATGGAAGACATTGGTTGAGCTTAGTTTTTTGGACAAAGAAGGGAATGAAGAAGGAGATTGAGACTGAATTTTAGGCCTGAAAGTATCGACTTGGCGTAAAACTGGTCCATGTTCAGAAGCCGAGCTGAGTCCTTTTCCTTTCTAAGAATTAAAATCATCATTTTATAGAAGCAAAAAGAACCTGAGTAGAGAGAGACCACTCCATCGTTTACAGATGCGTAAACTGAGGCACCGCAGCAGAGTGGCTTGTGTAGGGTCCCAGATCAAGCATTAAGTAAGCTGGGATAGCTCTCCCTAGGTCCTCTACCTGATCTCAGAAACTTCCAAACATCTCAGCAGAGCCATCTTGCCCGCTCCCCCTGCCACAAGGCCTGGTTGGAGATCTGTATCTGCTTAGATAGCATTGCCCCCCACCTACGTGCAGGAAACGTAGGAGAGAGAAGTTCATGGCGCTCCTTTAGCTTTTTCATGGTTGTTTATTTTCTTTTTTTAAGTTCACCGGAGTTTTTGTAGCTGAAATGTATTTCTTATGGGTTTGATTTTTGTTGTTGTTCCTTTGGCTTCTCCTGCTAAAACACTGCTGTTCACGGAAGTGACCACAAAGATTAAAAAGAGAAGAAAAGAACATCTTGAGAGTGTGGTGTAAGAACTTGCTGGTGCCCCAGAGGGGTTAAGAGCCCTGGACCCGGTTGCAGTTAGGCTGTGTCCCAAGGCATGACCTGGGTGAGGCGCTTGGCTTCTCTGGGCCTCTCTCTCCTCACCTGTGAAACTAGCATCATAGCAAGAGAGATGACCCCATGGGGCTGTTGGAGGACTAGACGGAACGGCCATGGGCACATCCAATGAGGTCCATCAAGGCTGGGTGTACTTTTTATTATGTCTTGCATTGCTTCTGTAACATGAGAGTTAAAAGCAGTAACTCTGAAGTCAGGCTGAGTTCACTTCCCAGTTGTGCAATCCATGTACCAGCTTGTGACTTTGAGCTGAGTTACTTCCTAGTACCTCGGTCTCTTCCCCTGTAAAATGGGAATACGAGTAGTACCTACGCGTGGGGTGCCGTGATAATTAAATGAGTTAATGTGTGTGAAGTATTTCGAACAGCACTGGCACAAACTAAGTGCTCTACAAATGTAAAATATTATTTTTATCCTAGTTTCAGATTTGAGGGTCTTATGTTTTTCCCAACTTCACTTCTCTTTCCTGAACTCTTAGTTTCAGGAAATAATTTTGGTAAGAGAAAAGAGGAATACCAGTTTGAGGCTGTTGAGCCACCCACATCAGCATCAACTCCCCTTCTGGTGAAATCTGCGTTAAAGGGGGGCCTTAAAAACAGTGGAAGCGCCTTTTTCTATGGAAATTTACTTTTGTATTTACCAAAGGCAGGGGTTGTTAATACTGACCTCGGAACCCAACGTGAGCCATTCAGGAGCAACATGGAAACGTGTGATTCGAGGATGTGTAGGAAAACCAAAAGTCCAGTGGAAGGGTCTAAGCTAATCGTCTCAGCCCAAGACCTCTGAGGTCAGTTTGTGCTGGACTTGTGAAATCTAGCACCATTTCTGGTACCAGCAAGCTGTGCGACTTTGGACAAGTCACTGAACTTTCACGATCTGTGTTTCACAGCTCTAGCGCTCACAAATACTCACTGAAAAATAAAGAGGTTGGGGAAGGTCATTGTCAAATACATCAAACACATTTGGTAAATAGTGTGTAGCATGAAGTTAGATGTCTTCGCTCCAGGACTTTTCAGAGCCTTTGCAGACTGATGCACCTTGTGACTCTCCAAGAGAATTCAGTAGTCAGTTTTCCCAGGTAGACTTGAACAGGGACCCTCTGCCCACACTAATGTTCTCTGCTCACTGGGAAGCCCTGGATGTAATGACCATTAGGCCCGTTCCTGTGTTAAAATTCTTTGATTCTGTAATTTTTTTAATGATGAACATGCATGTATTCCTTTTTTTTCCTGTATTTTAGTTAATTTATTTTTTGATGAGATTAATTCACATATCATAAAATTCATCCTTTTAAAGTGTAAAATTCAATGATTTCACTGTATTCACAAAGTTGTGCAACCATCACCACTATCTTAATCCCACAACATTTTCATCACCCCCAAAAGAAACTCCATGCCCATTAGCCATCATTCCCTAATTCCCTTCCTGCCAATGTATTTCCTTTTGTAATAAGAAAAAAACCATACATTTAAAGTTACTCCTTTATATTAATTTTTGAGCAGGTTATGCATTTATCTACTTTAAACATCTACAGAAATCTCTATGCCACCCTCATCCAACAGCCATTCAGCTTCTAAATCCCCAATACTTAACCCACTGTACTAGGTTCTCGCGAACCCATCCAGAATTTCCTTCTGCAAATATAAGCAGTCATGAACACAGTCTATTATATTGCATAGTTCTGTGACAAGAACTAACTCATATGTGATTCATAAACAAGGAGATGATATCAGTATAACTCCAAAGGTATCTTGGTTCATTTGTTTTAAGATTTTCTCCTTATCACTGGTTTTAAGCAATTTAATTTTCGTGGGTCTTGGTGTAGAGTCTTCGTGATTCTAGTGCTTTGTGTTCATTGAGCTTCTTAGAGCTGTGAGTTTATAGTTTTTATCAAATTTAGAAAATTTTGGGCCATTATTCAAATATTCCCCCCCACCCATGTCTTCAAGTTCACTAATCTTTTCTTCTGCAGTATCTGATCTGCTTGTTAATTACTCTCCAGTCATTTCTTTTTTCATCTTATACATAGTTTTCATCTCTAGAAGTTTGATGTGGGTCTTTTTTTTTTTTTTTTACCTTCCATGTCTCTACTTAACATGTCCAATGTCTCCTCTGCCTCCTTGAACAGACAGAATACAGTACTGTTTTAATGTGCTTGGGTACTAATTCTGTCATCTGTGTCATTTTGAGGTTTCCATTGATTTTTCTCCTCATTATAAGTTATGTTTTCCTGCTTCTTTGCATGTTTGGTAAGTTTTGATTGGATGTCAGACCTGTGGATTTTGCTTGCTGGGTGCTGGATAGCTTTGTATTCCTGTGAATATTCTCGAGCTTTGCTCCGAGATGCAGTTGTTACATAGAAGTAGATTGGGTCTTTCAAGTCTTGCTTTAAGCTTCGTTCAGGGGAAGCAGAGCAGCATCTGGTCTAGAGCTGTCTCTGCCTAGCAGATTTTCCCAGCACTGAGGCACACCTTTCTGAGTATTCCTCCCAATGCCCCATGAATTATGAGGTTCTCCAGTCGGGCTGGTGGGAAGAGGAACTATTCCCAATTCTGTTATGAGCTCTGAGGATTGTTCCTTCTAATCTTACCAAGTGGTTCTCTCCTGGCCTTGACTGATTTCTTCACGGGCATGTGCTAGTCAGTTCTCAAGTGAACTGTCACAGGGAACTCTCTGCAAATCTTCAGCGCACTCTCTCTGTGCAGCCCTCTCTTTTCTGGTACCCTGCTCTGCGAATTCTGACCACCTTGGCCTCTCTGGACTTGCAGCTCCATCTCCTCAATTCAGAGAGATCAGTGGGTACCACCTGGGTCCTCCTCCCTGGAAGCTCTCCACACTGGGATGGTCTTACAGTCACCACTTGTTTCCTCTCTCTCAAGGATCATTGTCTTTCATATCTGATGCCCAATGTCTTGGCAATCTAGTTTTTAAACTATTTCCTGTCGGAGGGTAAATCCAGTCCCTGGGACTCAGTCTTGGCCAGAACTGGAGGTACTGCTGCATTGATTCATTGGCATTTTTTCCCAGCACATATGGTAACAGCAGCTGAATGCAAAATACATAGCACAGGTAAAGGCAACAAGCCTTGTAGGAATACAGTTCAGTCTCTGGTGACCCGTATTTTTCCTCTGACCTCAATTTGGCCATGTGCTCTGTTTCTGAAGAACTTATGTCACAGCTTCCCCCAATCTTTGTGCATTTTGCCCTTGTTTCCATAGTTCAACACCTCTGTCATCTGTACACCCCCTTCCATCAAGATACGTTCACCTCCTTTTTAAGGGGAAGTCCTGTATTTAATGTGACACTTCTCTGTATAGTACTTATTTATTTTTTCACTGTGCTATTATTTTTATTGGGATGATTATTGCTTTTGTTAATGCTGTGGTTACTAAGTTGCATTGCTTTTGAGCAATCTGCCTCAACCCTGTTTTTCCCCATAGGCCCCATTATTTTAGTGCACAATTTTGCACAATGTATGGCCTCTCAGATTATAGCAAAAACACTTGTATATATTTTTGTTTTCATAGGTAACATACTATACACACTGTCTGCGCTTCGCTTTCTTCAGTTAGCTATATACCTTGGGGAACTTTCTAAGTCAGTTTATAGAAGGTGATTCCTCATTCTTTCCACGGATGCCTATTATTCTGTTGAATGGTGTGCTGTAAATGATTTAACCAGTTCCTTATTGGGTGTTTCCAGTCTGTTGCAATTACCACCAATATGGCTATGAATATCCGTATATGTATATCATTTTGGTTTTCTGCAAGTATATCTGATGGGCAGGTTCCCAAAAGTGGAATTCAGGGTCAAGGAGAAAGTCCCTATTTAAATTTGGTAGATATCTCCAAGTTACCCTCCATAGGTATCCTAGCGATTTAAACTCCCACCAGCAGTGTCTGAGAGCGCATGTTTTGCCAACCCAGTGTAATCTAACGTTGGAGTTTTTGCCAGTCTGATACACAAGAAAAACAGTATCTCAGCGTGCTACTAATTTCTAGGTGTGTCGTACAAGGTTGAGCATCTTTTCAGATCTTTGACCACTTTGTGTTTCCTTTTCTGTGAACTAGGAGATTAGACTTGAAAAACTGTACCAAAGAAGAGTGGTAAGGTACTAAGCATACCTGTATTGAAACATAGAGCTTCAATAATCAAAACAGTGTGGTTCAGGTATTTGAATAGACTGATTGACTAGTAGAGGAGAGCGTACAGTCCAGAATGAGGCAAAACATGTCAGGAAGTTCAGCACGTGGGGCAGATGGCACCTTAAGTCAGTGGTAAAAGACAGAGTATTCAGTGAATGGTACTGGAACAACTGGCTAGCCATCAGGGGGGAAAAAAGATCCATTCCTATTACTATATACCAGAAAAAAGTCCAAATGGATCAACAGTTTAAACATCAAAAGTAAAACTATAAAAGTACTAGAACAAGAATGAACAAAATTTTTATAACCTTGAAGTGCAAAAGGCCTTTGTAACCATGACTCAGAAATCCAGACGTCATCAATGAAAAGACTGACAGGTTGGACTGTGGGTGTTTGTTTTGTTTTTGTCTTTGTTTTGGTGTGGCAGGGAACACCAGAAGAAACGTCAGAGCAACAAAAACACACAAACAAAACAAACCAAATGGCAGCCTGGAATGAAATGTCTACTGTCTCAAATCAGAAACAAATTGTTACTCTTTTTCAAGCGATTCTACAGTTCCGTGAATTAAACTCCTCCCCGATGTGATTCTTGTAAATAAAAGCGAAGTGAGCTGGGCGTACTGTTACAGGGAGTGGTAAGGGCTGTGGCAGTTGGAGGGTACACACCCATCAGACTTGGTGGGGGGTTGGGGGGGGTGTTATTTCAGCTTTAGCTCATTGCTACTACACTAGAATGGGACCCCAGAGAGGCCAGATCTTTCCATTTTTCAAGATAATCCTCAAAACTATATTTTAATGTAAAAATCTCATTCTTTTTCAATATTGACAATGGATTTAAACACTCTCTTTAAAATACCTTATGAAGCAGACAGACATGTATCAGGCTGCTCTCTATGCCTCTATCTTGTAATCTGGTTCCATATTTTCTTAGTTGAACCACAGATTGTGAGACCAGGAATGGAAGGAGAAAATTCCAAGCCAAGTGATGACTTGGGGAGCTGGAAAGATCACTATTTTTGGTCCCCACCTCTGATTTATTTCACCAGTGAGGCACGCCCCAGAAGATTTGAATGGTGGGTGTGGTTATAGCTGAGTTGGAACCCAGTGGCCTCCTGTGAAGTCAGGTATTTCCCTGTTTCTTCTGGGCAGCAGCGACCTTCAGGCTGTCCTGGCTCAGCTAGTTTTGAGCAGGCTAAGTCTGCCTGGTCTCACTGTGTTGGTCAAGACCGGAGCCAGGCTTGGCATCCCTCGGGTTCCTGGACTGAGGTCAGGTTTCCTGGTGTGAATCAGCAACTCTTCTGTGCACGATGACGTGGGTGAGGTTTTCTGATACCTGTTAGCGCTCCTGTGCCGTGCAGTGCCTCCGCCCTGCTGGTTACCTTCTCGCCACCTTCACGTGTGTTGGTGGGTTTGCTGCGTCCCACTTGAGCTGAAGTCTGCTGGATTTAGGACATATCGAGGTTAAATGGATGGTCTTTTCCTCTGGTCACAGAACAAGTTTGATTTGGTCACCCACATCTCCAAAAACCGCTGGAGGGGACCGATGAAAACAGCTGGAGAGACTGAGAGTCAGTTTGGGGATCAGGAAGGCTTTTCATAAACAACAGTGCACTAAGGCAGCGCTGGCCTACAGACCTTTCTGTGATGATGGAAACGTTCTTATCTGTGTTGTCCAGTGTGGTAGCTGCTAGCCACATGTGGCTGTTGAGCATTGAAATGTGGCTGATGCAACTGAGGAGCTGAAGTTTCAGTTTTGTTTGATTTTCAATTAATTATAATGTAAACATAAATGTGGCTGGTGGCTGCCATATTGGGCAGTGCGATTCTAAGGGGTGATTAAAAACTAACTCGTAACCTGGTTACTGCTGGAGTTGGGTGAGGGTAACTAGTAGGGGGGAGGGGAGGGGAGGGGACGGGAGGGCTGCTCAGGAAGGCCCTGTGGGACCACTGAGAGAACTTTGGCTTCTGCTCTGAGTACCGATGCTGAAAACTCAGTCTCTGTGCACCGGCACCCAATGGAATCTCTGAGACAAAGTTCGGGTGAAGTAGAAAAGAATAGCTTTTTTGCTTTGCCAGGCAAAGGGGAACACAGCGGGCTCCTGCCCTCAGGAACTGTGTGTCCCAACCTGGGAGGATTTGGTGAGGAGTTTTATACCAATGGTTTAAGGGTGGGGTTGCTGATAAGATTAGGGTGTGTGCAGGGCCTGCACTCCTTTAATCTGGTCTCATGAGTTTCTCTGGTTCCTTTTAATCTGGCCTCGGGTGGTCTTCTCTGGAATGAAGAGCACTGACTTCTTCCATTTATTGGGGTTTTAGTTCTATAAAGAGCTCAAAAGATACTGTTATGTGTGTCCCTTGAGGTGGGACCAGGAACCTGCCCTGAGGCTGCATTACTGTTTCTGGGCTGCTCCTCCCTTGTCTCTGCATCCCCTCCCTTCCCTGATTAGCAACTGTTTGAACCTGCCCTTTGGGACTCAGGAAAGGTCACAGAGGCTGGAGTCTGTCCCCTACAAACAAGGAATGGGGGACACAGAAAGGCTTTTGTGCCCAGGAGCCCCACGGGGTCCTGCTCGGTTTCACTATCAGACATGGGGAGCAGTGGAGGGTTTTGAGCAGGGGAGTGACAAGATACATCTTAGTTTTAACAAGCTCTCTCCGGCCACCACGTAGAGAACAGACTGCAAGGGCAAGAATGAAGCAGGAGACCAGTGTGGAAGTGACTGCAGTAGTTCAGGTGAGAGATGATGGAGGCTTGACTTGCAGGTCGAGGTGGAGGTGGGGAGAAGTGGTCAGATTCTGGATCTATTTTGAGTGTGGAATTGCTGATGGATTGATTGTGGGGTGTGGACGGGAGGTATTTGGACCGTTAGGGAGAGGAAGCTCCTGGTCTGTCTCTCTCTGGAGCCCAGGGAAGGAGCTTCATTTTCAAGCCCAGTTTCCCTCGGAAGGTAGTTGAGGTCTTTGAGTGGAGAGCAGCCTGGACACCAGGGCTGTTTACATCCAGGTTTCTAACCCCATCAGACCCAGTGCCCCCTTTTTATAACAAATGTCCTAGAAGGCCCCTTCACTCTCTTGAAATTTAATTTGTACATAATTTAACCTACTTACATGTATCTTTTTAAGTCAAGCAGAATGCCCTTACTGTAAAATAAAGAAAGTAATTTGTAAACTGTATTTTTGAACATGTAATTGCCCAGGCATGACCCCACTAGAGGACATAATGAAATAGTCAGACAGACCCACGTGAAGACTCACAAGATCATGGCTGACAAGCTGGGCTACACGGCCAGCCCAGGCGTCACCAGCAGTGTGGCCGTCGGTAACGTGAAGTTCCAGAACAGTAGACAAGCCTTGGAAAAATCCAAACCAAAGGACAGCGATCCTTCTACTGACAGTGGTGGCATCCTTGGGAAATGGCCCTGAAGCACTGACAGCCTTCAGGAACATGTTCCCCCAGAGGTCATAGGGATAGGCTCATAGAACAAATTAAGATGCTCAGATAACATGGTTTATTAAATCGACTTAAACTGAAAAACAAGGGGAGAGAGATGGAGTTGACCCATTTAGGACAGGGTACATGGAGGTGGAAGGGCCACACGGCCTGGGTCCTGGGTTCTGTGTACGTCCTGTCTCTCTCTCTCAGCCCCATCAGCCTTCCTGATGATGGTGTGTGTGGTCAGTGGGACTGGAATTCAAGCTGAACAAGGGGCTCATCAGGGGAAGGTTACCTGGAGAGTCAGCCCACCCTACTGTATGGGAGACGGGCAGTCCGCCTGGTTCCACTGTAGCTCTCTGGGTACCCTGATGGGCAGCCGTGACTTTCAGCTGTATCTCTAGGGCAGAGGGTGCTTGGGGCCAGAGTGCCACAGACTGGTTGTCATCAGCGGGTGGCCAATTTGGGGTTGACATAACTGTCGGCGTAGAGATGGCAGAAACAGGTTCCTCTTACTGTTTAAGGTTGACCTCCTCCTTTCACTCCTTTCTATATAAGTAACACTTATGTCTCTTCCATCCTTTTTATCACATGTTGCATTCATTCTATTTTTAATGCGTCATACAAGGTTACTAACTTTCTTATTCTCTGTTCTTAACACATCTTTAGAATTTTGCCCGTATCTCACAAGCTACTTGCCTAAGTTTATATAATGCTTCTTATGTTTCATCCATCCTATCTCTTTTTTCTTGGGAGGGGGGAAATGAATTTTTTTTTCTTTATTGAAGTATAGTTGATTTACAGTGTTGTGCTAATTTCTGCTGTACAGCAAAGTGACTCAGTTATACTTTTATCTTTGGTAGTGGTTTTTGGCTTTTTTTGGTGGGGTGGTGCGTGCCATGAGGCATACGGGATCATAGTTCCCCAGCCAGGGATCAAACCCGTGACCCCCCACAGTGGACGCTCTGAGTCCTAACCACTGGATTGCCAGGGAATTCCCTACATTCTTTTTTTGTTTTTTTTATCTTTATTGGAGTATAGTTGCTTTACAATGGTGTGTTAGTTTCTGCTTTATAACACATTGAATCAGTTATACATATACATATGTTCCCATATCTCTTCCCTCTTGCGTCTCCCTCCCTCCCGCCCTCCCTATCCCACCCCTCCAGGCGGTCACAAAGCACCGAGCTGATCTCCCTGTGCTATGCGCCTACATTCTTTTTTATATTCTCTTCCATTCTGGTTTATCCCAGGAGATTGGATATAGTTCCCTGTGCTATACAGTAGGACCTTGTTGTTTATCCATTCTAAATGTAATAGTTTGCATCTACCAACCCCAAACTCCCAGTCCATCCCTCTTCCTTCCCCACTCCCCCTTGGCAACCAAAAGTCTGTTCTCTGTGTCTGTGAGTCTGTTTCTGTTTTGTAGATAGGTTCATTTGTACCATATTTTAGATTTCACATATAAGTGATATCATATGGTATTTGTCTTTCTCTTTCTGACTTACTTCACTTAATATGATAGTAATCTCTAGCAGCATCCATGTTGCTGCAAATGGTATTATTTCATTCTTTTTTATGGCTGAGTAGTATTCCATTGAATAAATGTACCACATCTTCTTTATCCATTCATCTGTTAATGGACACTTAGGTTGTTTCCATGTCTTGGCTATTGTGAATAGTACTGCTGTGAACGTAAGGGTGCGTGTATCTTTTTGAATTATAGTTTTGTCTGGGTATATGCCCAGGAGTGGGATTGCTGGATCACGTGGTAATTCTATTTTTAGTTTTCTGAGGAAGCTCCATACTATTTTCCATAGTGGCTGCACCAACTTACATTCCTGCCAACAGTGTAGGAGGGCTCCCTTTTCTCCATACCCTCTCCAGTATTTGATATTTGTAGACTTTTTATTGATGACCATTCTGACCAGTGTGAGGTGATACCTCATTGTAGTTTTGATTTGCATTTCTCTAATAATTAGTGATGTGGAGCATCTTTTCATGTGCCTATTGGCCATCTGTATGTCTTCTTTGGAGAAATGTCTATTTAGGTCTTCTGCCCATTTTCCAATTGCATCCCATATCTTTTTCTTGTTTTCTACATAGCATAATTGAATATTGTCAAATAGTCGATTAAGAATAATCGAACACATTATAGTACAGTACAGTTGCAATTGAACACATTATAGTAGCATTACTGCAAAGTTTAGTGAATGTTAAAACGCAGGGGAAAAAAGTCCTTTGTATTTACGGGTAAAATGAACTGATGTGCTAAGACAGGGGTTAGCAAACTTTTTTAGTTAAAGGGCCAGGTAGTACCTATTTTAGACTTTTCAGGCCATAGATCTCTCTCCCAATTACTTGTAACTCTGCCAGTATAGCTTGAAAGCAGCCATACATGATATGTAAATAAGTGGGCAAGCCTGTTTTCCAATAAAATCTTACATTTAAAAACAGGTGGTGAGCTGGATTTGGCCCTGGGACTGTAGTTAGCCAACCCCTGTGTTGTAGGATCAGATCATTAAAGCCAGGTCTTCATCTATGTGACTGTCTGGTCAGATATTCAAAAGTCAGGCAGGACCTGGAAAAATCCTTCATTTTCCTGGACTAGTCCATGAATTTCAGAATATCTAGCACTCCTGTCTCCTACCTACTAAATGCTACTGTGTCCTCGCAATTTCCAAGCACCCCTACTGGTACCACAGTGCCCTTGACAACCACTGGTTTACACAATGGCAAGTACAGGCAGTGGGGAGAGGTGGCTATATGTGCAGGAAAGACCATCTGTCATTCACTCAACAAACATTCATGAGCACCAGCCCTGCTTCAGGCAGCGTGCTAGGTGCCAGCCAGCGTACAGCCCTGAGCTAACAGTCGAGTCCTGCCTTTATGGAAGTTTTATCCCAAGGAGAGGATACACTGTATTAGTCTGCTCTAGCTGCCTTAACAAAATATCATAGACTGGGTGGCTTAAACAACAGAAATGTATTTGCTCACAGTTCTAGAAGAGTGGGGAGTCCCAGACTGAGGCGCTGATAGATTGTTTCTGGCGAGAGGTCTCTTCCTGGCTTGAAGATGGCGACCTTCTCGCTGTGTCCTCACGTGACCTTTCCTCGCGTGCCTGAGAGGAGAGATCTCTGGTGTCTCTGTTCTTTTAAGGACAAGTTCCATTGGATTAGAGCCCCACCCTTATGTCCTCATTTAACCTTAACTACCTCCCGAAAGGTCCCATCTCCCAACATTGTGTTTGGGACTTCAACATACGAATGAGGGTAGGGGTGAGGGGTGTCACAATTCAGTCCGTGAGAGACAGTGAGCGAGGTAATGTGCAAATGACAAGATCATGTCGCCAGTGATGAGTGCTCTGGAGGAAATAAACAGGAAGATTTATCGGAGAGAAATTGGGGAAGAAGGGTCTAATTTGGGGGGTGGGCACAGTGGGTCTCTGAGGAGGTGACAGTAGAGCTGGTACCTGGAAATTAAGAAAGGTGTTCATGGGTCATGAGTGTTCCAGACAGACAGGAGGCCCAGTGGCTGGAGTGCAGGAGGGTAGAGGATAAGGTCGGAAGTGGGTGAGGCCAGATCTTGCAGAGCCTTGTGGCCACATTGAGGTGTTTGGGTTTCATCTTGAGAGGACCAGGCAGCCATCAGGGGTTTTTAAACAGGGAGGGGGATCTGGTTTGCATCTTAGAAAGACCAGTCGGCTACTGTGGGGTGAGTGGACTATAGGGGGCTCATGAAAGATGCATGGAGACCAGGAGGAAGGTCTCTCCGGCCACCACCCCACCCCAGGTTCTCCCCTCCCTCAAGGTCTTTAGGGCAGGCACGTTGGAGCCCATATTCACAGAACTTGCCTGTAACAACACCTACCAGGTCCCAGAGACTCTGTTCAGAACATTCTAGAATTGAAACAAGAGGGAAGGGGGCAGGGCACAACCTTTAGAAGAATGACATAGCCATAGGACATGACGAAAACTGGTTAGAACCAACTAGGTCCAAGATGGTGGAAGATTTGACTTCCAGTAGACCTTGAGCCTTATTATACACTCATTGTAATATATTAGCATGCTAAATGACATACCCACCAGTGCCATGACAGTTCCGAGGCTAACCATAAAAGGCCAAAAAGTGGGCGGTGGCCCAATTCCAGGAAATCCCCACCCCTTCCCCAAAATAGTTGGAATAATCCTTCCACTCATTAGCCTATGAAATTACCCAGCCCATAAAAACTAATCACCCCATATTTCAGGGCCTTTCACCTTCGGAGGTGGCCCACACTCTGTGGAGTGTGTTTCTCTCTAAATAAATCCACTTCTTACCTATCACTTTGTCTCTCACTGAATTCTTTCTGCGATGAGATATCAAGAACCTGAGATTCATTAAGTCCTGAGACCAGATGTGTGACCTCAATTTAAAAAGATCATGGGGGGCTTCCCCGGTGGCTCAGTGGTTAAGAATCCGCCTGCCAGTGCAGGAGACACGGGTTCGAGCCCTGGCCCGGGAAGATCCCTCATGCCGCGGAGCAGCTAAGCCCATGCACCACAACTACTGGAGCCTGCACTCTAGAGCCCACGGGCCACAACTACTGAAGCCCGCATGCCTAGAGAAGAGAAGCAACAAGCGAAGCCACCGCAGTGAGAAGCCCATGCACCGCAGTGAAGAGCAGCCCCCGCTCGCCACAACTAGAGAAAGCCCGTGCGCAGCAACGAAGACCCAACGCAGCCAAAAATAAATTCAAAGAAAAAAATTTTAAAAGACCGTGGGTTCAAGTCCCAATCGCATGGTTTCAGCATCATCCCAACTTATCCTTTCACTCCTGAAGGAACAGAGACCCAGAGAAGGGCTTTGACATGTCCCTCTGGTGTCATTTGCTTTCATTTTTAGTTCTGATATGTCAGTGAAACTGGAATTGAGCCCACACCAAGGTCGGTGTCTGCAAAATCTGTTGAAAATGTGGCAGAATAAATCTCTCTGATAATTGTGGTCAAGGGGTAGGAGGTGAGGGGAGTAAGAAAAGGAAAACAAAAACGAACCAAAAAACAAAAAACTACAGACACGCAAAATGGAGAGTTATTCAAGGTACAAGTCCCTGCCATGGCAACTCGTCAGAGATAAAAGAAGGGAGCAGTCTGCTCCCAGCCCGGGGCAGTGGGCCTTCTGCTGGGGATTGAAATGGATAGTTAAGGGGTGGGCAGCAAGGGAAGGGAGGACACAGCCTTAGGCAGGGAGCCATTGATTAGGGGAGAGACACAGTTAGACAGATACTGCAAATCCATCTTCACTCAGAAGCCGAAGGCAGGACGGAGCCAGGCTATGGATACATAATTTGTACCCTTAGAGCAAATCAGATCCTTTCTGCTCCTAAAAGTTCAGTTAGTAAAGGGGTACCAGAGCCCATATCCCACCCTGGATGCCTGTGCCTCTCGCCCTGATCTGAGGAAGCTTGCAGAGAATTTCTCTGATTCTCTCAGCATAAGTTTCTCTCTTTCAGCATCATTTCCTAGTCAATAGTTTCCACGTGCCCCAGGCAGGCAGCATCGTCCTGCAGACCCTAATCCACCTGCCTTTTTATACTGCTTTGTCATTTTTCATGTATTTATTTTAAATCGCATAATAACACTAGTGTTGTATATTCTGGAACTTCTCTGTGCTCGCGTGTGTGTGTGTATGTGTGCGCGTGCAAGCGTGTGTGTGCATATTTCTCCTCCCACAACTGGAAAATTCCTTTTTTTAAAAAACATACCTTGCTGTTCGTCTTGTTTTATAAACTGCCTTTTATATTTTTCACTAAATAACATGTTTTGAAACATGAATAACATGTTTCACTAAATAACATGTTTCAAATATACCCAGATTATTCTATTTTCTGGCCTCCCAACTGCTCCATGAGGAAAACCAAGCACCTGGGTTTGAATCCCAGCATCACCGCTTACTGGCTGTGTGACTGCAGGCAGATGACGTCTCTGAGACTTGGTTTTCCCATCTGTGAAATGGGGTCTAGGAGTAGCTGATCTGTTGTGGATCTGGAGGCCAGGTAGTCGCGCATGGGGCTTAGGACAGCGCCTGGAAGAGTCAGGGCACTTCACTAGTGTCGGCTATTATTATTCGTATGGATAAATCATGGTATTTAGCCATTGCTCTTTGGACAGGCAATTAGATGGTTCCCAACATCTCACTGCTTTCATCTCCTCGGAAGCTCGTAGTCTCTGTACCTTTTCTGCCCCAGAGTATGGGTTGTTCCCCTGGAGTATTAGTGGCCAGGCTGGAACTTCGGTGGTTGGGCATATCTGCTGCCCCTGCTACTTTGTACTGGTGATCCCCATCTCTGTGCGTGTCTTTGTCTCCCTTTGGGTCAGCCAAGGGCCCCCTTCCAACCTCTTCAGCAGACCTCTGCAGGTCTCACCAAACCTTGCATCTCTGCCACTCCAGCCCTAAACTGTGGTCTCCAGGAAGTGGCTACTCAAATGATTGTGCGACCCCCAAACCATAGCCCAGGGCCATCCCAGCTGCTGCTGCATTTGGGCCCCAGTCAGCTGCCTGACCTTTAAATTCTCCAGGCTTCTCTGAATGATCTCATTATAGACCCCTGGGGCCAAAATAGGGATGTGGCTAAAAGGATGCCCAGGAGGACTCCACCTTGGGGGAGGGAGTGGGACTTGTGACCTCGGAGGCCCAGATTCTTAGGGTTTGTTGTTGCTGAGGCTTTAACCTCTCTCATGGCAAGTGACCTGCCACGGGGTCATTCACCATGTGGACATCTGAAATTGCACATTGGAATGGCTGGCCAGCTGCCCTGGCCAGGAAAGTTGGGGCAGGTTATTAAAAGGGACAGGTGGGGACTTCCCTGGTGGCGCAGTGGTTAAGACTCCAAGCTCCCAATGCAGGCAGCCCGGGGTTCAATCCCTGGTCAGGGAACTAGATCCCACATGCATGCTGCGACTAAGAGTTCACATTGCCACAGCTAAGGAGCCGGTGAGCCACAACTAAGGAGCCCACTTGCCTCAACTAAGACCTGATGCAACCAAATACATAAATAAATAAAAATTTAAAAAATAAAATAAAAGGGATAGGTGGAGTCATCTTCCGGTGTTGGCCCAGCGTGGGACAATGTCAGGGATAACATACCCTTCTCTCTGGGACTCACCTTTCCCACCTGTAAAATGAGAGAGTTGGACTAGGAATCAGTGGCTTTCAACCTTCTGTGATCATAGTCAACACTAAAAAAGACATTCTTCATCACAACCCAGGACACACTTAATGTACAGATACTTGCGTGCATGACAAAGTTTGTGCAAAAACAAAAAACAACCACTCACTCTTACTATGTGTTTTGCCCTCCGATATTTTCTGTTTCACTGAAGAAAAACTAATAGAAACAAAACACAATCCTCTTCTATTTTATTTAAAACCTTGCTGGTCAGGACACAGAAATTGATTTTGCCTCCCACTGATGGGTCGTGGTCCACAGTTTGGGACTCTGGACAAGTTGATTTCCAAGGTCCTTTCTGCTGATAGCTTGGTGATGAGATGGCTGAATTTTTCTTTAAATAATCATTTATTTTTGCTTGACTTTAAAAGTATTATATGTTCGGGGCTTCCCTGGTGGTGCAGTGGTTGAGAGTCCACCTGCCGATGCAGGGGACACGGGTTCGTGCCCTGGTCTGGGAAGATCCAACATGCTGCGGAGCGGCTGGGCCCATGAGCCATGGCCGCTGAGCCTGCGCGTCCGGAGCCTGTGCTCCGCAACGGGAGAGGCCATAGCAGTGAGAGGCAAAAGGCGTGTACCGCAAAAAAAAAAAAAAGTATCATATGTTCATTGGAATCATTGAAAAATACCATAAAAGCGCAATGAAGAAATTTGTATTAATAATCTATATACCCTCCATTTGATTAAGCTTCTTTGTTTTATCTTTGGTTCCACCAGTTCCTAGATTTAAGTTTTTAAACTTAGCATATGTATAGTCTTGAACAAATTAAGATTGTGTTGAATGAATAGATTTAGGTTTTGTGGGGTTTTTAATATGGTGTGCAGTTTTCATCTTATTGAACTTTCTTTGCAAACACGCTTTTGTAGGACCTTGTGGTACCCACTGAATCAGTGTACCATAATTTATTTAATGAGTCACATAATGATGGGCATTTAAGGAGTTACCAGCTTTTTCCGTCTCATACAGGGGGCAGCAAATTACAGCTGAACAGCCAAGCAGCTGTATTTATGAATAAAGTTTTATTGGAATATCCCCACACCCACTCATGTTTGTATCGCCAGAGCTGCTTTCTAATGTTTGTATTGCCAGAGCTGCTTTCTAATTGTAATGGCAGAGCTGAGTAGTTGCAACAGAGACCTCGTGGCCTGAAAAGCCTAAAATAGCTACCTTCTGGCCCCTCACAGGAAACGTCCGCTGCCCCTGGGTTAATAGATGATGCCACAGAGAATATATTTGTGTTCACGTCATTGTGCCATGTTTGGCTATCTGGTCCTTCTTAAGGACATCTATTAAATGCATTAAAATAGGGGACTTCCCTGGCAGTCCAGTGGTTAAGACTCTGTGCTTCCACTGCAGGGGGTATGGGTTCAATCCCTGGTCAGGGAACGAAGATCCCACATGCTGCACAGCACAGCCAAAAAAAAAAAAAAAAAAAAAGTATTAAAAATGTAATTTGATAAAACCCTGAAGTTCTTGGCTTGCTTTGGTTTCCAGAATGAAATGTAAATGACTAGGTTAAAATGAAGAAAAACAAAGACACTTCTTATTTAATAGTGCTACACTTGGAGTGACCATCTAATTTATTGCCTGAACCTGGACCTTTTTTTAGTATGAAAAAGAACACCATTAATAATTATGCCAGGAGAACAGCATAATCCAGCGTGGCCGTGGGTCCACAGGACACACCCTAGCCATGTTTTAAATTATGTTTCTGGAGAGGTTGTGGGTTCTGGTCTTCCACTAACTGCTGTGTGACTATGGACAGATTAGTGTGCCTCTCTGGTCCTTCGTGTTCTCCACAGTCATGCCAGCCAACCCAAGGCCCTTCTGCTGGTTGTCAAAATCCAATGCAAGGCAGTTTAGGGTTTTAAAAGGCATGTGTTGGTTCATAGAAGCAGGGCAAGTGCAGCTGGCCTCAGGGACCTGGAACCAGAGATGCAAATCTCTGGCATCTGGTTCTCACTCTTCGTCTGTGTCCTTCTATCAAATGGTTCCACGGTGCTGCACACTGCCTCCTGTACCTGGGGCTTAAAGCTTCTCAGTTTCATAATGAGACAGGAAAAGAGGCTTCTATCTCCCAGCTCCAGTTTCAAGAATTCCAGAGAAGATCTCTAAGTGGTTCTTAAACCAGTCCCTGTGGTTGGAGATTGTGATTGGCTCAGCCTGGGTCACATGCCCATTCTGCGGCAAAGGGTGGGGAGGGGTGACGGGTAGGCAGACCAAAACAGTAGATGGCCAATATTTAGTCCCTTCTGTCTGCCAGTGAGCAGTGGGGGTGGCTTTTCAAGATAAGAAGAGCCATTCATTTTTAAGTCGTGTTAATTGAATCTCTATAAAACTCTCTCAATATATAGAGTCGCTGTAGAGAAATTGAACAGAGACATGGGATTCACACCAGAACTTTCTTTGGGTAAAATTTCTCATCATTTATACAGGTTCCAAAAGTTTAGTAGGCATGGCGAGTGTTTTATTCACTTTTAACTTGGAGTTCTACTAAATTTAGTCTCAAGAAGCGTAGCCAAGCAGTGTTCACATGAGCGTGTGGCCTCTGGCGCCCAGCTGCCAAGGTCTGGATTCCAGCTCTGCCACCTTAGAGGATGTGTGACCTTAGTGCAGTTACTTAACCTTTCTGTGCCTCAGCTTCTTCAGCCGGAAAGACAAGAATAGTCCCTACTTATAGGGTTGTTGTAAAGATGAAAGGAGTATTTATGAACTACACAGAACAGCGCCTGGAACACAGTATGTGCTTGATAAACATAAGCTATTGTGTTTGATGAATTCTGTGATTTTTTTTTTTTTTTGAGGCTTTATCTATAATGTTAGTTGAGGACTCAAGTCCGTGCGGTATTTCTGGTCACTCAAGGACACAGGAGTAGAGGCAAGCCCAGGTTTGAAGGCCTTTTGGCAGGCAACAGTATTTAGCTAGAACTGAAAGCATTTGTTTTCTATGTATTTTCTATTTTTACATTTTCATAACTGAGGGCAAGTGGTATTGATTTTCTCTTTACGGTAGTGATATAAAGTCTTTTCCTCAGACAAATTTTTTTAAGATAAACAGTGATTTTGTAGATACTATGACTTAGGACAAAGCTAAGTTTTCTAAACATGAGTCAATCTAAAGTTGATTTACGGGAAATTAAGTAAAATAAGTACAGGTGGTTTGGAGATGTGGTGAAAATCATAAGGAGATGGGAGCTAAAGTCTGGATACATGGATCTAGTTTGATATCTTCGTTGCACAGACATGGAGGTGGAGGAGGCTCCGACTGGGGACATGCTCTGCCTGGGGTGACCCAGCTTCCCAGTGACAGGGCCAGGAGGCATCCCTGAATTCTGCAGTTCAGAGGCCAGGCTGTCCTTGTGCCCATGACCCTCTCCCTGCCAGAGGTGCAACAAAAAGTGGTGAATGCCAGCAAGTCAACAAGATCCCCTGGATTCGTTTCCTAAGGCCGCCGTAACAAGGTACCACGAACAAGGTGCCTTCAAGAATGAAAATTTATTGTGTCACAACCCTGGAGGTAGACGTTTGAAATCAAGATGTCATTCGCAAGGTTGGTTCCTTCTGGAGGCTCCAAGGGAGCATCTGAGCCATACCTCTGTCCTAGCTTCCGGTGGCTGCTGGCAACCCTTGGCATCCACTCTCCGCCTTGCCCTTCCCCTGATATTCTCCCTGGGTGTCTGTGCCCCAATGTCCCTCTGCTTAAAAGGGCGCCGGTCATTGGGTTAGGTGCCACCCTAAGCCAGGATGACCTCATCTTACCTCAATTACATCTATCTCTAAATAAGGTCACATTCACAGGGACCAGGGGTTAGGAGTTGAATAGATCTTTTCGGGGGCACCGTTCAACCCACAGCATCGCCCACCCAGGGTCCCCCCTGCTGAGTAGCAAGAGGCTGGGGCTGAGTGCTGTGTTCCGTCCCTGAGATGTCTGGGCTGTGCAAAAAAATTGAAACCACCCAAGCGAGAGAGGTCGGTCAAGGCCCTGCCGCTCAGCTGGCTTGCATTAGTCTCAGTCTAAGTCTGTGGCGGCAAAGGCGGTCCAGACCCCGGCAAGTTCGACAAGGAGCGGCCGCCGCCAGCAAAGGTCAGGGCTCCCTCTTTACAGTATAAATACAACCCCCTTCCCGGCCACCCCGCTCCCGCAGCCACACAATATCTCTTTCAAAGATCTCAAAATACCAAAGCAGACCGTACCAAATTGACTTTATTATTTTTAAACTGGCCCCTTCTGCCCACCACCCGCCACTGCCTCCCCAAGGGGAAAAAAATTCATAATAGATGTTTCTGCAGCCTGTGCCTCGTTCTCTGCTCTCTGGTGGCTCTCGGAACCCGGGGGCAGTGACTCTCATGGTGTGTCCTAATAGCCAGCATTTGTTTGACAAATATTTAGTGACCACCAACCACATCATGGCCACCATGAATCAGTGGCCCGTTTAGCGACAGGTGCTGAGCCCTCATGAAAACAGCTAACATGGGGGGAGGGCTTCCGGGGTCCAGGGCTCAGACCGAGCACGTCGCCTGCATTCACTCCCTTGGTCCTCACTTGAGCACTTGCGGCAAGTTCGTTGCCACTTGACAGATGAGATAACTGAGGCTCTGAGGAAGGAAGTCACAGAGCCGGGACGTGCCATAGCAGGATGAGGGCTGGGACTAACGTCAAGCAAGCGAGGCATTCTCCCAGGTGCAGAATTTAAGGGGCTGCCCCCAGCTCCGTAATCATGATCAGTATTTTCATACAATATTTAGAAGAGTCAAGGTCAGTGCCCAGAAACCCCAATGAAGAAAGTGTCGAATTTTTAAAGGAAGACAGACTGCGGACGTTTGTTTGTTCTAAAGCCTCACATTACTGTGCACAGGGAACAGTTGTTTCCAGTCGTCCCGTGATTAGGGCGCACACGGTCATGGGGTCCTGCCAGGTGGGTCTGTGAGGTTGTGCAAACAGCTTTGGCAGCTTTGTCTATTTGGGGTTTTATAGATAGTCATGCTTTTTTGAATTTGGAGTGTTTAATAACTTTTTTCCACTTGGTTCAAAATACGAGAGGATATTTTGGTAAAGGCGCAGAGGAGCGGGCGTTTTTCCTTTGCTGCAGGTCTGGCACCGACCAGGACGCTCCTCCAGGCAGCCTGGATAAGAAGTCCTTGTCTTTCATGATTCCCTTCTGGTAGGTCCTACGATGTCACACACACGAGCTCACGTAATCCTCATAACCAAGGATGGGGGTGCAGGCAGTGGCCTCTGCACCTGGACCCTGAGTTCCTATTCCAGCTCTACCATCTAATAGCTGCACGACAGGCAAGCAGCTTCACTTTTCTAGGCCTCAGTTTCCACATTTGTAAGATTCAGATCACAGGCGTCTCCACCTTGTCAGTTGTGTTGCTGTAAGATTGTTGTAAGGATTAAATGAGTCAGTGTAAAACCCTGAGAATGGAGCATGGCACAGAGGAAGCACCGCATGTTCATGAGTATTATCATTATTATGAGTATTATTGTATTTGTTTTCTGCTGCTGCTGTAACAAATTACCACAAAATGGGTGGCTTAAAACAGCACAAATTTGTTACCTTACAGTTCTGGAGTTCAAAAGTCCAAGGTCAGAAGGTCTCACTGAGCTAAAATCAAGGTGTCAGCAGGACTGCATTCCTTCTGGAGTCACCAGGGGAGAATCCATTTCCTAGCCTTTTCCATCTTCTAGAGGCTGCCCGCATTCCTTGGCTTATGGCCCCTTCCTCCATCTTCAGAGCCCAAAGCAGTGGGTCAAGTCCTGCTCACATAGCATCACTCTGATCTTCTGTGGTTACATCTCTCTCCTGCCTCCCTCTTCCACTTTTTTTTTTTTTTTTTTTTTTGCGGTACGCGGGCCTCTCACTGTTGTGGCCTCTCCCGTTGCGGAGCACAGGCTCCGGACGCGCAGGCTCAGCGGCCATGGCTCACGGGCCCAGGTGCTCTGCGGCATGTGGGATCTTCCCGGACCGGGGCACGAACCTGTGTCCCCTGCATCGTCAGGAGGACTCTCAACCACTGCACCACCAGGGAAGCCCCCCTCTTCCACTTTTAAGGACCCTGTGATAACACGGCACCCACCTGGATAATCCAGGATCCTCTCCCGGGTTTAAAGTCAGCTGATTAGCAACCTTAATTCCATCTGCAACTTTAATCCCCTTTTGCCAGGTAACCTAATATATTCACAGATTCCAGGGATTAGGATGGATGTCTTTGGGGGTGGGGGCGAGGCATTATTCTGTTTACCTCACTCACTCATCCACTCATCAGTAACAAATATTTATTTATGGTATGCACTGTGTGTCAGGTTTGGGGTCACAGCAGTGACAAAACAGATAAAAACTCCTCCGTTACAGCTCCACCTGTCCTCACTGTGAAGCTCAACAGCTTCATCTCCTTCGTGGTGCTCCCTGCCCTCGAAATCCCGACGTCCTGGGCTCTGGGAAAAGCTAAACAGGGAGCCCTGCCCCTTCAGACCGCCGTGACATGCCGTGTGCAGGAAGCCCCTCAGTGCCGGAGTGGCCGGCAGTGTCCAGAGAGGCAGAAATGCTGTCCTGGCTATTGTGGCATCAGATCCTGTAGAGCCATCGAAGCTGGTTAAGGTCAATCCTGGGAAGTGTCCAGCGGTCACTGGCCAGTGTAAGAGGCCCAACCGCATAAACCAAGGGTCCCTAACCCCTGGGCCACCCTGTTAGGGACCGGGCCGCACAGCAGGAGGTGAGCAGCGGGCAAGCGAGCAAAGCTTCATCTGCTGCCCCCTTAACCCCCCCCATCGCTGGCATTACTGCCTGAACCATCCCTCCCGCCCCCCATCTGTGGAAAAACTGTCTTCCACGAAACCGGTCCCTGGTGCCAAAAAGGTTGGGGACCGCTGCTAAATGACTGCCTGAATGACAGCCAGTGCCTGAACATCTCAAGTGCTGCAGGAGCTGTGTGGGAGGTCATGTGTGGGCCAGTAAAAGGATTATTCTTACCAGTTCACTGAGATGAGAATTTCCTGGTCTGTGTGGTCTGAGGATTCCTTTTTCCCCCAAGACGGGGAAAAATGAGGGTACCTTGATGAAGGTGTGGCTTCATGACCAATACCTCCTTGAGGGTGGCCTGCTTTATCTCTGTATCCCCAGCATCCAATGTGAGGCTTAGCCCACAATAGGAAATGTGTGTTGATTCGTAATAAATAAATGTAGAAAGTTTAAAAAAAAAACCAAAAAAACCACTGCCCTTGCAGAGCTTCCATTCTAACAAAGGGAGATAGAAAATCAGTAAGATTCTTTTTTCATTTTTCTTATAAGTAAATTTCATAGTGTTTCAGAGAGTGATGGATTTGTGCAGAAAAACAGAGCAGAGGAGGGGATTGGGAAGCTGGTACAGAGCAGAAGCGATTTTAGATAGGGGTAGGGGTTAGGGAGAGCCTCGCTGAGAAGGTGAATTGGAGCAGAGACCAAAGGAGAGGAAGGGCACCCTGCAGGGAGGTCTGGGAAGGGCATTCCAGGCAGAAGGAACGGCACTGCAAAGGGGGCAGTGCATCTGCATGTCTGAGGGGCAGCTGAGGGACCAGTGCGCTGGAGTGAGGTAATGAGGGGGAAAGGGAAGAGGTGAGGCCAAGAGTTAGTGATGGGGCCAGGTTGGGTGGACCACTGTGGGGACTGCGGCTTTGCCTCAAGTGAGGTGGGAAGGGTGGGAGGAGGGACGGGCTTGGACTTGGGTTCTGTATCACTTTCGTAGGGCTGCTGTAACAAATTACCACAAACTGCGAGGCAACAGAAATGTATTCTCTCACGGTTCAGGAGGCCAAAAGTCTGAAATCCAGGTGCAGCAGGGCCCTGATCCCTCGGAAGGTTGTAGAGGAGGATCCTTCTTGTCTCTTCCAGCTTCTCAGGGCTCCAGGAGTTCCTAGGCTGATAGTTGCATCCTTCCAATCTCTGCTTTCATCTTTATCATCTTCTCTCTGTGTCTCTGTGTTCTTTCCTGTCTCTTTTAAGGACACTCTCATTGGATTTAGCGCCCACCCTAATCCAGGAGGATCTCATCCTCGTCCTTACCTGGATGACATCTGCAAAGACCCTATTTCCAAATAAGGTCACATTCTAAGGCTCTGGGTGGACGTGAATTTGGGGGCGGTGGGGGGACACAATTCATCCCACTCTGGGTTCTCGCAGGATCTGCTGTGTGGAAAGGACTCTGTAGGCAGACAAGGGCTGGATGCAGGGAGTCCAGGAGAGGAGGGGCATGACTCCTCAGTGAAGGGGAGGAGGTGGTGAAAATCACCACCATAGAGCAGCCCTGTCCTGACCCAGGCTGGGAGACCCGTGGCTCCTGTGGCCCTGGGCTGGAGGGTCAAAGGTCAGGGAAGGGCCTCCTCCATCCCCTGCTGTGCAGGAGAGCGTCTCACATTTACAGTGGGACAGATCGGTCATTGCTTCTGCCCACATGAATGCTCCTGGGACAAATCTGCTAAGACCAGAAGAAATCCTGAGAGAGAGAGAGAGAGAGAGAGAGAGAGAGAGAGAGAGAGAGAGAGTGTGTGTGTGTGTGTGTGTGTGTGTGTGTATTTATTGTGGTAAAAAACACATAACATAAAATTTACCATCATAATTATTTTTAAGTGTACAGTATAGTAGTGTTAACTGTATGCACTCTTTTGTGCAACAGATCTGCAGAATTTTTTCATCTTACCAAACTGAAAGTATATCCATCAAACAACAAAGCCCCATTCTCCCCTCCTCCCATCCCATGGTGGCTACCATCCTGCTTCCTGTTTCTAAGAGTCTGACTACCTTAGATACCTCTTAGAAGTAAAATCATGCAGCATCTGTCTCTTGAGAGGACTTTTTAAAGAACAAAATAGACTTTTAGAAACAGCAGGGCAGGTGTGGACAAAAGCTCTGTAGCAGTGAGTACCAAACATTTTTGCCCTGGACCAGGTGAGGGCTTACCATGACTCACAACCCAAACCTTCCCACTGCCTGTCTTTGTATATAGCCCAGGAGCTCAGAGCGATTTTTTTTTACACATTCAGACGTTTGAGGGAAAATACTGAAAGAAGAATATTTCATGACACATGAAAATGATATTACGTCAAATTTCAGTGTCCACAGATAAAGTTTTATTTGCCCACCGCCCCTTTTATTCATTCACGTGTCGCCTGTGGCTGCTTTCAGTCTATAGGGGCAGAGTTGAGTAGCTGCAACAGAGACCACACAGCCAAAGCAGAAAACATTTTACTATCTTTACTAACCTTTACAGAAGAATTTTTTCCTGTCCCCCAATCTAGACCCACAGAGAGATTATATTATAACACTATTATAATGTAGTGTTATATTTTAACACTATAATACAACACTATATAATATTGTGTTATATTTTAACATTATTCAGGCACTCACGCTTAGGCATGGTGACATGGATATACACACAATTGAAAGGAAGTATCAGCAAAATAAGTCACGCCTCCCACAGCTGAGAAAAATCCAGCATTTCCAGTTCTTTTCTCTTCTCTCGAGGCAGCAGCGGCTCCATCTCTAGAGTCATCTCCTGGCCCATCGTCTACCCAATTTGTAAATACTGTTCCACAGAGTGTTACCGAGTCCAAGCTCGTACTGTTCACCGCACAACAGGCCACACAATCGAGAGAGAGTTGTTGAGGCAAGGAAGAGCGACTTTATTTGGAGAGCCAGCAGACTGAGAAGATGGTGGACTAGTGTCCCAAAGAACCATCTTACCGGAGTTAGAATTCAGGCTTCTTTCATACTAAAAGGAGAGAGGGTGTGGCTAGTTGTTGCAAACTTCTTGGTGTCAGAATCCTTTGTTCTTGCAGCCCTCCCTGTAGGTCAGGCCATGATGTTTCTGTAAAACACCTCCAACAAAACAAATGTTATTCTTTGTTCTGCAACTTTTTATCTCTGTATGAATGGAAAAGTGTTACACCTTTAAAGGTCAGAGCCTTGAGAATGGGCTATCCTGTATATTTCAGGCTATCTGCAGCATTCTTGTAGCAAAAGTAATAGAATACAAAGGTTAAAGTAAAAGAAACAGATCCAGTAAGGAGTCTGATTTGTTCTTGCCTTTTAGAAGAGTAGTGGAAACATTGTGGTCTTTGAAGAATGCTATAATATGCTTGGGTTAGAACCCATCTCCTCTCTGCCTCTTCCTGAAAGGGAGATTTTGGGCAGCTTCCTTCCACAATCTGAGGCTCTGTTTTCTTTCTGTTCTGTAGAATGGAGATAGTATTTTACCCTGTAAAGCTGACCTGACAACTAGTGGGAAATACAGAGTCAGGGGCTCAGCACCTGGCCTGGCCTTCGGAGACACTCAGGACATGCAGCCACCACTGTTTTTTTCATTCCTGTTTCTGCTACAAACTCTGTCTTCGCACAATAAAAACCACCCCCATGTAGCAGTAACTGTTTTCAGTGCACTACAGGGTTAACAGCACCAGTACCAAGAGGTAGGTGGTGAAACTAGCCTCATAGGACAGAGAAGGTTACTAAGGCACAGAGATGTTAAGCGAGTTCCTTGAAATCACACAGCTAGGAAGTAGTGGGGCTTGGGTCTGAACTCAGCCTTTCTGGTCAAGATGCGTTGCTGTTACCACTGTGTTGAACTGTCAGTAGAAATGGGAGAGTGGGGGTGGGGGGAGGGGGCAGAAAGAGGGAAAGGAGATCCAGAGGCTTATCACTGAGCAGCACGTGTTCGGTTAACCCTTGGCATGCCAAACTGTGTGCTCAGAGCTGTGGGGGACCAGAAGCACCCCTGGGTCTCCTGCAGGTAAGCAGCTTAGGCTTGGCTGTAAGCATAACCCCCCCACCCCCTGCAAGGAAGTTAGATAACCAGCAGGTGGACATCACACCCCCTGGCCTGCTGGAGCCAGACCAGGAGCTCAGCTGTCACCTCTACCCCTGGGAGTTAAACTCTGCCAACAAACTTGCTTTTGCTTCTCCAGTGTTTAAAGGACCTTCTGATCTTCAAGACATCCAGAAACTTTGGCAACTCTGACCCACCAGAAAATCCCCCCCCCTCATGCCCTTTCCTTTCATGATATATTAATTACGTTTTATGAATAGTTAATACATGCACATAGTACAGAGGTAGCAATTATATCTTCCTCCTGCCCCTGTCCCACTGCCACCCATGACTCTTCCCCAGAAGCCGCCCCTGTCACCAGTTCTTGGGTATCCTTCCAGAGATAGTCTGTGCATGTCACATTTGACAATATTTATACAAATGATGAAAATCTGACCCTAAACCAGCCAGGACTCAGAGCCTTTCAGCTACTGCCTGTGGCTCACTCTGGTGTGTTCTTCTCATCGTCAGCTTGCAGTGTCAAGTTCTGGATTCTGTCAGAGAGAACTGGACAAATCGAGGAAGCCATTGGTGAATTTCATTTGGCAAACATCTGAGGCTTTGTTTGGCCTCAGTGGGAAAGCATGTGGGGATCAATTAGTGATGTCTGCCATGATCGTGGAAGGAGGCTTTATAGGGTGATGTGCAGATTTTTCTCCCTTGGTCCAGAAAGTGTTTCCTAAACTTCAGGCGCTCGATGCCTTATTCATGATTTTGTCACCTGTATTGTTATTTGTTGGGTTTTTTTAATTTATAGACTTCTTTGGCTTAAAATAAATTCATTTTAAAAGGTAAATTTATAGCATTACCTTAAGTGAAAAGCCAGTATTGTTTGCCATAAATGGAAAGAACTGGTAAAAAATAAGTTCACTGAGAATAAAACAGTATTATTAAATCCTAGCCAAGGCTCTGAACCTCTTAACTAAAAAGAGAGATTAGTGAGCATTAGAGATTTCTCCTTGACCTATTAATAATTAATATTTATTTAACACTATGTTCCAGGTGCTACCTCATTAACCGTTCACAACTACTGTATAAAATAGAAATTATCATGTCTGTTTTATAGAAGAGGAAACTGAGGCACAGAGAGGGCCAATAACATGTTCAAGGTCACTCAGCTAATGAGTAGTGAAGCCAGGATTTGGACCCACCCAAGCAGTCTAGTTCCAGAGTCCAAGCTCTTAACCTCTGAGCTAGGCTGCCTATGAGATAGATTAAAAGAGAATTAAAAAGGGATTCATCCAGAATTATCTTTTGTACACCCACTAGGGATTTCTGTCACACTCTGGGACCTCTGAACTAGTAAAAGAAGCAAAACTAGACTTAGGACAGAAGTCTGGGTTCCAATCCTATTTCTGTTACTAATTCATATATGACCCTGGTCATTCAGTCTCTGATCTTCTATTTTCCTATCTGTAAAGTGCAAGGGTTGGGCTATCTTTGAGCTACTAGATGGCAAGAACCATCTCTTAATCTCATAGGACCCATGGCATCTGGCACACATTTTCAGTTAGAGTTCATTCAGCCAGAAGCAACAGAAAACCCAATGTCCCAGCTTCCCTCAGTCTGTCTGCCCTATTGTCCTTAACCTCTAGCTTTCATCCTCATTCTTGTCACCTAATACTCACCAAATGGCTGCTTCACCTCCAGCCCTCACCTCCACATTTCAGGCATGCAGAAGGAAGAATCAAGAAGGAGCAAAGCCATGATCAGGAAAGCTGAAGTTTTCAGGTCTTGCTGTGTTGGCTGGATTTGTGTCGTATGGCCACCCTTGACTGCAGGGGAGGCTAGAGAAATAATTATTTTTACCTGGGTGCATTGCTACTCCAGGTGGCTTCTCTTAACAAGAATGAAGAGGAAATGGATATTGGGTAGGCAACCATTAGGTGACTATAAATGCTCAAAAATGAAAGGAAGAAGGGGAGGATTAATCCCTCAGACCCCTCCCAGCTCTACAGAGCTATGATAAAAGAATGTTCATCCTTCTCCCTCCTAAGGAGTTCAGTGCCCAACAGCATGAATGCTATATTTTTCCATAAATGGGCTTCTCTGTGAACTTCTACATGTTGAGGCCACTTTTGTTTTTACTGGCAAACTTATTCCAGGGGAACGAAAGTTCACCACAGTGCAGATGTATATTTAAGTACGACAGGAGGCATAGGCAGGGGACCCATGGAAAGGGAATGTTTTAAAAGGGGGAGGCAAACGTTCAGCCTGGGAAGGTCACGTAGATGTCTCAGGAAGAATGTGTCAGGTGCCTTCCAGCTACAGCCGGGGACAGGAAGTGGCCTTGGAGCCAGTCTTACTTCTTCCCAGGTGCCCGTGGTCACAAGCATAGACCACATTTTTCACGTAGCCTGCCAGCACCCTTCCTACAATGCTTCACTCGTAAGGCAGTTTCTCCGTTTATTTATGACCTGGTCCGACTTAGCATTTTTCCCATCACTTTCTAGCTAGGTGACCTTGCTCAAGTTCCTTAACCTCTGTGTTCCACAGTATTCTCATCTGTATAATGGGCTTATGATGATACCCCCAGTTCATAGAATTATTATGAGGATTAAATGAATTAATACATATAAAGCCTCACAGAGACTTTCCTGGCACAGAATAAGCTCTGAATTAAGGTTATTGTATCATCATCATCATCACCATCATTGTCCCACATGAAAGGGTCAGCAGACATTGACACCTTCTCAGTGTGGGCAGCTTTTGAGTAACTATCTCATTTCTGCAATGGTCAAGAGGGATAGTTCAACATTATGAGATTTGGGATCCCAGTGAAGTTGTCCAGAGACAGAAAATCCTTCTAACCACAAACCTAAATCTGGTTTTGGAGAGAAGGCTTTGGGAAGGTATTCATGGGCTTGGTTGATGTCACAGAGCTGGGCACTGTTTATCAGCGTCTCGCTTCCCATCAGGGCTCTGCTCTTGGTTTTACACAACCCCAGATGGTACCCTTCACATCAAAGTCATCACAGACTTCCATAGTCATCAGGACCATTTTCAACATGCGGTATTAATGTGTCTTGAAAGTGAAGGGCCGCCTTCTAATGAGGCTGCTTCGCACATGCTTGTGTCCACACTTCCAAAAAGCCGTGGATCCCCATGAGCACTTCTTAGGTTTATTCATTCATTCGTCAAATGTTTGTTGACACCTACATGTGCTGGGCATGGTTCCAGGCACTTGAGATGCTTCAGGGAACAAAATAGCTAAAAATCTGTTTTTGTGGTGGGAAAGACAGACAGAAACCAACATAGGAAATAGAACAAATAAGTACATTTTGTTGTAGTGTGATAAATACTATGAATGAAGAACGGAGTCAGGTCCACAGCAGGAGGATCGGGGGTGTGTTGGTGAGGACAGGCTGCACCTTTCCACCAGGCCAGGTCTGATCAGGAAGGTGACGTTGAGTAGTTGGTTCATTCAGCCAACGCGTATTTGTAGAACTGTTATGACAACCCTTTCATTCCTTCACTCAATAAATATTAATCGAGGGCATGCTGTGTACCAGACACCATGCTGGGAGCTTAACTAACATTCTTTCATTGAAGCTCACAAAAATCTCATGAAGTAAGTACTAATATTTCTCCCGTTTTGTAAATGAGCAAATTGAGTCCCAGAGAGGCAAAGTGAGATGCCCAAGGTCACACAGCCAGGGAGCGGCAGAACCTGGTTCTGAATCCAGGTCTGAGAACCTCCCAAATGCACACTTCCTACCGCTTAAATATACTAAAAAAATAATCATACGAATTAAATGATTGTGATGTGACTGTTGCTATGAAAGAAGAGTACAAGGGGCTTTGAGGAGCTGTCACTGGACCTGGGGAAATATAAAGAAAAATAAAACAGTTCCTGTGTATGGACTGGCTATTGCTGTGTAACAAACCACCCCCCAAATCAGTGGCTTAAAACAGCAGCAGTGTTATTTCTCACAATTCTTGGGTTGATTGGGCTCAGCTGGCTGGTTTTTTGCTTCTCCTGGTGATGCCTGGGGTCACCATGCTCTCATGTTCAGCTGACATGTCCAAGAGGGCCATACCCTCTCATCTGGCAGTTGGTGCTGCTCTAGGCTGGGCACCTTACTTCTCCCCCACATGAGCCTCTCTTCCTCCAGGTGTCTAGTCAGCTTCCTTACAGCAGGGCGGCTGGGTTCCAAGAAAATGAAGACAGAAACTGTCAGTTCTCTTAAGGCCTGAGCTTGGAAGTTCCAAAACATCACTCTGCCACATGTTATTGTTGGTCAGAGTAAGTCACAAGGCCAGTCCAGATTCAAGGGAAAGGGAAAGAGGCCCCACCACCAGATAGAAGAAACAGCATCTACATACAAGATCTGAGGAATTCTTAGCAGCCATATTTGAAGGCATCCTACCACATTCTGTCTTAAAAACTTCTTACAAGTTTCCAGAGTAGCTGGAATGCAGTGTTCCCATGGATTTCTCATTGGAAGGAACTTTTGTCTGGGGCTGCTCCTGTCCTTTTCCTCAGCTTCTTTTCCTGAACACCTACATAAGAAATGGAATTATTGTCGGACCAAGAGAACTTCTATCAGAAAATTGGTAGGACCCTCTCTTTGAGAGTTTTGTTTGACATCAGTGGTGTATGAGGGTTTGGGAATAGCATTGGGGTGTATGTTCAGCTGCTGTAATAAAGACCAAAATTAAAAATGGTTCAACAGGATAACAGTTTATATCTCTCCTACATAACAGTCTGAGTGTAAGCAGCTCTGCAGAGTTCGACACCCAGACCCCTTCCCTCTTGTTGCTCCTCAGTTCCTAGTTGCTCCCCTCTTCCACATGACCCAGGATGGCTCACACCAAGCTTAGCCCAGCCAGAGGGAAGGGGGACGAGTGGAACCATAGGGCCACACCTTCTTTTTAAGAGCACAACATAGGTGTTGCACATCACACATCTACTCATGTGATGTTGGCCAGCTCTTAGGCACTTGGCCACACCTAGCTGCAGGGGAAGTTGGGAGATGTCAGGACGGCCACGGGCCCCGCTTAAGCTTGCAAGCTTTGTCCCTATGAGAGAGAAGGAAGGGATAAACATTGGGGGCCGTCATCAGACTCTGACACCTGGGGCTGATGAAGGGAACCAGCATGTGGATATGCCCAAGGACGACAGTGACCTGAGTCTGTCATCATCTCTGCACAGAGCAGTCGTCTACGGCTGCCCACTGGAATTCCCAGCCCTCTCTTGGTATAAACGTCCAGTGTGTGAGCTTTGATGGAAGGCTGGTGTTGTGGGTGGATGGGATCCAAGCCCTCCCAGCCAAGTGTGGAGTTAGTGCTGATCTGCTTTTTCTGGACCAGTCATTTCATCTGCTCCGAATGTGTCACTGAGTGGCTGCAGCCACAAACAGCCCAGCCCAGGGCCAGCCCTGGGCCAGGTTTATAAATGTGCGACTGCTTAAGTGCAGACTGGTAAGGCTTCAGTTCAAGAGTTCAGCAGCGGGCTTCCCTGGCGGCGCAGTGGTTAAGAATCTGCCTGCCAATACAGGGGACACAGGTTCGAGCCCTGGTCTGGGAAGATCCCACGTGCCGTGAAGCAACTCAGCCTGTGTGCCACAACTACTGAGCCTGCGCTCTAGAGCCCGCAAGCCACAACTACTGAGCCACATGCCATGACTACTGAAGGCTACGTGCCTAGAGCCCGTGCTCCACTGCAATGAGAAGACTGCGCACCGCAACGAAGAGCAGCCTCTGCTTGCTGCAACTAGAGAAAGTCTGCGCACCACAACAAAGACCCAACGCAGCCAAAAATAAATAAATAAATTTAATTTAAAAAAAAAAAAGTTCAGCAGCTTGGTGTGTTCCTCGAGGAAGCTCCGACAGATTTGAGCTGCCGCATGGAAATACGGAACAAGCACAGGCTCCTAGTGGAGCTAGCTGGCCACTTACCAGCTGTGCAACCTTAAATCTGTTAGTTAACTTCTCTGAGCTTCACTTTCCTTACTTTTGAGATGGTCGTGGTGGGGTATGATATCTGCTTCCTCCAGGTTATTGTGAAAACAAAACTTAGATAACATTGGGGTAACTTGTCCATTTCTCTAAAATTTTGTCTCTTTTGTATATTTCTCAAAGAATATGATTTTTCTGTTTTTGAAGCTTAAATGTTATATTTAATCTGCTTGAATATCCACTTAGACTGTAAGTTTCTTAAGGGCAGGGGCTGTGTCTTATTCCTCATTTTATCCTCAGTGAGTAATTACAAGGTGTGCATTCATGGATGAATGAATGATATGAGGCTTCTGGTCCAGGGGCAGCAAACACAAATGGCCATAGGAAGAGGGCAGGTCACACAAGTGAGTAAAGTGGACTGAGCCGAAGAGAAATCGGGTGACCTCTGCTACAGTTTTCTCTCTCTTATTTTTGTTAGAGACACGAGTACTATGTTAGTGTCCCATTGGTGCTACAACAAATTACCACAAATTTAGTGGCTTAAAACAACACAGGGACTTCCCTGGTGGCTCAGTGGTTAAAAATCCTCCTGCCAATGCAGGGGACACGGGTTCGATCCCTGGTCCGGGAAGATCCCACATGCCGCAGAGCAGCTAAGCCCATGCGCCACAACTACCAAGCCTGTGCTCTAGAGCCACAGCTACTGAGCCTGCGTGCCACAACTACTGAAGCCCGCGTGCCTAGAGCCCACGCTCCACGACAAGAGAAGCCACCGCAATGAGAAGCCCGCGCACCACAACGAAGAGTAGCCCCCGCGCTCCGCAACTAGAGAAAGCCCGCGTGCAGCAGCGAAGACCCAATGCAGCCAAAAAATAAGTAAATAAATTTTAAAAAGAAAAAAAGAACAACACAAGTTCATTATCTTTTTGTCTTGAAGGTCAGAATTTTTAAATCCTCCTGGAGGCTCCAGGGGAGAAAACATTCTGTTGCCTTTTCCAGCTTCTAGAGGCTGCTCACATTCCTTGGCTGGTGCCTCCTTACTCCATCTTCAAATTATATTCCTTCAACCTCTGCTTCCATTGTTTTATCTCCTCCCTCAGACCTTCCTGCCTCCCTCTCATTAAGACCCTTGTGATTACATTGGACTCACTTGACTAATCCAGGATCATCTCTGCATCTCAAGATCCTACATCACATCGGAAAAGTCCCTTTTGCCACATCAAGTAACTTATTCACGGGTTCTGGGGCTTAGGACATAGACATCTTTGGGGGCCATTATTCAACCATCCACAGATACATAGAAACTTTTTTTTTAACTGTAGGAAAGATATCAAGCCAAGGATGATAGGATTTATCCTTAGGGTGGGAAGGCAATAGGGAGGGGAGGGGAGTGTGGTTCCATGGAGAACACATGCTCCATCTAAAAGGGGCAGACACTACTCATTTGTAGTGTGAGACTGCATGGCAGAAAGTAGACCCATTTTTCCAGAGCCTCCCTCACTTTTTTGCTCAAACAGAAGTGCAAAATCTGGATTTTTATATGAAATTACTAACTTGTGTTAGTTTTAAAAATATTATGCAGCAGTTGCCTGGCACATATTATGAAATGTCCAGGTTGATAAGCTGACAGAGGACACTGAATTGCTGTACTTGTTTCACCCCATTCTCTCCCAACAGAAGAGAAATAGCAGAAGTGAGAATGATAAGGTTAATGATACTAACAGTGAATGACATTTGTTCCAGCATTTCTGTACCAGATCCAGTTCTCAACACAGTGCATGTATTAATTCATTTAATATTCATGATGACCCTGTAAGGTGGGTGTTATCTTCAATACCCATTTTACAGATGGAGAAATTGAGGCACAGAGGAGTTACTTAATTTGCACAGGGTCACCTAGCCAGTAAGTAGCAGATTCAAACTCTGTCAGAATCTGTTCTTTTTCTTTTTTTAACTTTTTCTTTTAAAGTGACTTTAGACTTACAGAAAAGTTGCAAAAATAGGACAGAGAGTTCCCGTGTACCCTTCACCCAGCTTCCCCTAATGTGAGTCTTCCAGAACCATAGTTCAGTGATCAAAACCAGGAAATTAACAGGGGCACGGTGCTTTTGAGTGCACTACCGACCTTATTTGAAATTTACCAGTTTTTCCACAAACGGCCGTTTTCTGTTCCAGGATACCACATCGCATTTAGTTATTTGGTCTCTCCTGGTCCCCAGTCTTCAACAGACCTCCAGTCTTTCATGGCCTTGACACTGTGATGAATACCCGCCAGGCATTTTTGTCAAATGTCCCTCAATTGGGTTTGTCTAATGTTTTCTCAAGGTTAGATTGCTGTTGTGCATTTGGGACAAGGAGACCACACGCGTGACGTTGTACCCTTAGTGCATCTTATCAGGGCTATAGGATATCAGTCTTCCTTATTACCCATGATGTTAACTTTGATCAGCAGAATCCATGACCTATAACCCGTTGGTTTAAATGCTTTCCTTGTGTAGAGAGAAGGGAAAATATAAAATAAACACAAAATATGCAGCGGGACTCATCAGCAGGGCTCATCCGTCCCTTGGGCTGACCTAACACGTAGGGTGTGGTTTGTGTGTGTGAACGCCCCTCTGAGTTTTAAGACAGACTTAAAAACACCCACCAGTGATGGCGGGAGTGGGGTAGAATGATACCCGAATTCTGGGACTTTGGAAATAATTGAAGCTACAAAGATGGGAATTGCTGTCCAGAGAAGGAGAAATAAATCCAGCAGAGATGAAAGCCAAGGTCCGCAGCTGCTCGGACCATCAAATCTTTAAAAGGCACGTGAGGTTTTAGGGCAAGGAGTGAATTATGGCTCTTAGGACCCAGGACGAGTTGGCTTTGATCTAAAAGTGGGAGACATCTTAAGGAAAGCTGTGGCCTTTGCGTAAGGTATTCCCACATCCTCCCGGGGTACCTTAGATGGACCCACTTGGAATTTACAGGTCTGCGGAAGGAACCTTATTCCTAACGGTAAACACTTAAGAGAGGCAGCTTTGTAAGCAGAGGAGCGGAGCATTCAGAGAAAGCAAGCCCAGTACTTCTGTAAAGGGTACCTGAGAAGGATGCACCGTTTTACGAGGCTCTTTGCCCCGTCAAGTCGGACAGATGTAGGATTTGTGAGCTTATGAGGCGTTCGAGGATTGCCGTGGGAGGTCGTTTTGGGGAGCACTTGACCTCTCTATTTGAAAAAGTATCAATTTGGAGAAGGTTGTCTTTACTGCCAGGAAACTTTAGACCAGAGGCCGTACTGTGGCTTTTGGATGACCACCCTGTCACGAACCAGATGTTGGCCTCTGTTTGCCCCAGGGCGAGCCCCTGGCCTCCAGCAGACTTCCCCCTGCTTGCTGAGTGCTGGCTGCCAGGGGTTTATAAACACGCGTTCTGCGGGCCTTCACCATGGCAGCCTGGCCACAGCGCGTGCGGCTGGCATCACAAAACATGATCAAAACAGCCCAGCAGCGGCCATCTGCTGTCGGGGAATCAGAACCCTGTGTAACAAGTACAACTGGAAGGAAGAGTGGGGGGAAGGAATTTTTAGCTAGGTGGAATCAATCACCCACTAAAACTATTAATGAACCTTCTAGGGTGATGGAAATTCCAGCAAGTTGGAGGTGGGATAACATTGAGGTGGAGAACAGCAGGCTCCAGAGTCAGACAGTCCTGGGTTTGAGTCCCAGCTGTGCCACTTATAATCTCTTGAGTTATAAACTGTGAGTAGCTCAACCTCTCTGGGCTTGGCTCTCTCACCTCCCGCAAGTCTTTACTAAAATGCGGAGCCTTCCCTGACCACCTACCCTGTACCCCAGCGTTCCCTAGTTCCCGTCCTTGCTTTGGCTGTCTCTAGCTCCTGTCACCATCTAACATATTATTTCACATACTTATTCACTTTCAGCCCCTCCTCACTAGGAGGACAGCTCCACGGAGGCAGTGGTTTCCATCATCTTGTCCGTTGCTGTGTCCTTAGTGCTTAGGGTAGACTGGCATATAATAGGTGCTCAGTAAACATTGGTGAAATGATTGAAAAGAGGTCACATAGAGCCTACATTCTGTTCTCCTGGTCAGAAGGGGGATAAACTAGGATAGTCACAGTGAGGGACCTAGCGTAGTTCCTGGCACATAGTACATGCTCAGTAATCAGAAAGTTATCAGTCAGTTTATTCACTTTTTAAATTTATTCAATAAATAACTATTGAATGTTTGTAATGTGTCACGTAGGGTGCTAGGAGCTAAAAATAGTGCCAAAAACAAAACAGACTTTTTTTTTTTTCCAAAAATTATTTCCAGAGAGCCCGTCATATACCACCTACTCTTCTAGAAACCGAGCATAATTACAGTGAATAAAAGACAAAGTCCCTGCACTCAGGGAGCTTCCATCCAAGTGGGAATGAGATAAACAATAAATGTGTGTCGAAAAGCGTAAGATGATTTCAGAGGCTGTCGGCGCTACTGAAAGAAAAAACCAAAACCAGGGTGATGTGTACGGTGTGGCTGGAGTGGTGGGTTGGTGGGGACTGCTCTAGCTGGCGTGGTCACGGAATGTCATTTCAGAGCTGGCACCTGACTGAGGAGGCAGCCAGCCATGGGGAGGGGTCAGGGCTTCCAGCTGTTGTCCCTGGTGTGGTAACATCGGCCTCACCTGGAAGAGAGTTAGAAATCTCAGGTCTCACCCAGAACCTGCCGAATCTACTTTTTAACAGGATCTCTAGGTGATTCCTGTGCACAGTAACATTTGGGCTACGAGAAGGTATTCCAGGCAGAGGGAGGAGCAAACGCAGACATCCTAAGATGATGTTCTAGATGGCCAGGTGGCTGGAGAGAGGCCAAGCGGGGCTCTCCTGGTTTGCTAGGGTTGCAGTACAAAGTGCCACAAACTGGGTGGTTTAGAACAACAGAAATTTATTCCCTCACGATTCTGGAGGCCAGAAGTCCAATATCAAGGTGTTTGCAGGGTTGGTTCCTTCTGGAGGCTCTGAGGGAGAATCTGTTCCTTGCCCCTCTCCCAGCTTCTGGTGGTGGCCAGCAGTCCTTGGCCTTCTATTGGAGACTCATCACTCCAGTCTCTGCCTCTGTCTTCACAGGGCCTTTTTCCCTCTGCAGGCCTGTGTCCAAATTTCTCTCTTCTCACGAGGACACCAGTCATTGGATCAGGGCCCACCCTAATCCAGGATGACCTCATCTTAGCTTGATTACATTTGCAAAGACCCTGTTTCCAAATAAGGTCACATTCATAGGTCCTGGGGCTAGGACTTGAATCGGTCTTTTTGGGGGACACAATTCAACCCACAACAGGGCAGATAGGTGGAGCGCAGTGAGGTCAGAGAAGAGGTGGGTCACAGAAGGCCCGTGGACATGGTGGAGGGTTATAAATACAAGGGGAAGCCAGGGATGCTGTACTGATCTGGAAAAGAGCAGCTTTGAGGATAAGGAATTGAACCAGGGTCAGGGCGGATGCAGGAAAATCAGTGAAGAAACTACGCATACCCTGGGCAAAGAGATGATAGAGGCATGGAGGTGGTGGTGGTGAAGATGGAGAAAAATGGATAGCCTTGCAGGATATTCTAGAGGCCCTATTCACAGAAATTAGTGTTGGTATTTAGATCTGTGAGAGGGGGAGAGCATCAAAGATGATGATTCATTCATCTGTTCTTTCAACAGACATTTTTTACATACCTAGTCAGTGAAGAATGGGTATGTTATCTCTTTTTGGAGGAGGGCAGTCATGTAAATGCCAAGTGCCCTCATGGTGACCAAGTGGCTGCAGCAGCTCCAGCCTTTTTACTGTACAACATCTTGAGATTCCTTGTCATTTGGACCTGCTTAGTTCAGATGCCCTCCCCTAAAGCAATCATTGTGCTCAGGGGAATGTGATGCACTAATTGGTCCAAGCTGGATCACAAACTCCATTCCTGCCAGATTTCCGCCAGGGCAGATATAAGGCATGTCTAACCTTAGTGCCTTCCCTAGGCACTTGACATCTGAGACAATTTCTCTCCCACAATATAACGTGTTTCAGAATCTCTGATCTTTATGGGGTTACCATTCTCAAGAATCTCTCCAGAGATACTTGGCAGTAAGAATAATGCGTTTGGTCTTGGGATCCACTGTGACCCCCGATCTGTTTCCACAACACTGAGTGTAGAAGTCACACAGTCAGTCCTTTCCCGTGTTGTACCAGATCATGCCACTCCCCTGCTTGAAAGCCCGTCTGGGGTTTCCCGTTGCAATCAGAAATGAATGCCAGTGCCTTGCTGTAACTACCCCCTGCCAAGCCTAGCCTGACTCAGCCCCTGAAGACCCTTTCTGACCTCATCGTGCAGACTGCCCCCCAGTCCTCTCCATTTCACTTACACTGGCTTTCTCTTTGTTCTTCCCACCTCAGGGCCTTTACATTTTGCTGTTGCCCCCACCCCGGAGTGCTCTTTCCCCAGCCCTTCACGTGGCTGGCTCTTTCTCATCCATTTAGCTTCTGCTCAACTGCCACCTCCTCTAAGAGGCCCTCCAGCTTTGTCAGTCTTCTACGTAACTGAAATTAACAAATATCAACGTTTTTGTCTAGTGTGTGCTCAGAACAGCCTCACGGTTCCGCGTCTTTTTGCCATTTGTCACCTAGCACTGCCTGTTGGACATCTTCCCACACCAGCACATGTGGATCTGCATGGGATCGCTTTCTCCTCATAGCATCATTACCCTTCTTGGCCCCCTTCTCCCCCATCTCTGCTCCGGCATTATTTTGACTCGTGTGGCAGAGACGCAGTGACAGGGCAGCCTATCTGAAATGGCATTCTCAGGAATGTGGATTGTTTTATTACCAGTTAAATATGCTTTATGCTACCTGTGAATGAGGCCATTGTGACATTTAGCAACTGATTTGATTAAACACAGATGTGGGCTGGACTCCATGCGGAGCAAAGATGCAGGAGGACAGGCGCTGGGGGCGTGTTTGGATTTTTTAAGATGGCAGAATGGGCTAGCCGACTCAGCATCAGCAAGATGGACATGGGAGCCTCCCTTCCTGGCATATGGATCAAGTGTGGGTCTCAGAGCTGAGAGCTCGATCTGGGTCCCCCCCCAAAATCCTTTGTTTTCATTTGGGATCTGCTGTTCGGCCCTATCCAAATTGTTTTGTTTTTTTTTAACTTTCCTTGGATGTTTTCATTCTCCTGAATATTTTTAAAATGGTGGATCAGTGAAATACTAGCATTGTTGATACCTCTGGCGGTGATTATGAACATGCAGAGAGTAGTAATCCCAGCTACCATTTACTGAACACTTACTCTGTGCTGGGCTCTGCCTTTCATAAGCCTTATCTCACAGAATCCTCATAATAAATCAGATAAACTGTGCTCAGTTCCGTTTTACAGATGAGGAGACTGAGGCTTAGAAATTTCAACCACTTTTCCATAGTCACCAGGGCAAATAATCAATTACATATGGATTTGCTGTTGTCGTCCACCCCTTCCAGGCTCTTAGATCCAAGAAGACGGGACCCAGCTCTTTCTCAAGATAGAAATCTTGGCACATACGAGGCACTGAGCAAATATTTATTGAATAAATGAATGAATGCCTGGATGCGTGAACACAGTAGGTAAAGGGCGGGGCCAGGGCTTGCCAGGTCTTTGCCTTCACCACTTTGGATTCTGGGTAAAGAAAAGAAGCAGAAAATCGACCTATGAAGAGCTGTGCTTTGTCCCTTTTTGGAACCTGGGCCATGGCTGGGGTACTTGAGTGGGTGGGTTTTTGCCACGGGCTCACCTCTCTCTACTTGTGGTTCTTCTCTGTTATACATTATCTGCTGACCACTTTTTATATCACCCCCCTCCCCCAATTGCATATCCAGACCTTTTTCACTTACAGTCCTGGTATGTTTTTTGTTTGTTTGTTTGTTTGGGGTTTTTGTTGTTGTTGTTGTTTTTGCGGTACGCGGGCCTCTCACTGTTGTGGCCTCTCCCGTTGCGGAGCACAGGCAAGGACGCGCAGGCTTAGCGGCCATGGCTCACGGGCTCAGCCGCTCCACGGCATGTGGGATCTTCCCGGACCAGGGCACGAACCAGTGTCCCCTGCATCGGCAGGCGGACTCTCAACCACTGTGCCACCAGGGAAGCCCCCTGGTATGTTTTCTTCAACTTTATTTGAATAGTGGCAGCAGTCAGACTTAATTGCTGAACAGGTACCTGTTTTTGAGTGTCACTGCGGACCTAGTCGAGTAGGTCCCTTCGTTGTAGGGAAAGAAATTGTAAGATGGATTCCAAAGCAAGTAATGTTGATGAGGGGATGCTTGTTCATTGGGGTTATCCGTGAGATTTCCTTTGCTTGGGATGGCATTTCAGACCTATGGGTGACAGTGAAATCAGGATGGCAGTGACCTGTGCGATTTCCACAGCTGCTTGGAAGGCTGGGCTGCACACAGGCTGGGAGCCTGGGCTTTGGAGTCAGGCTGACCTGGGCTTGAACCCTGCTCTGTCACTTCCTAATAGGACCTCCTTCTTAGGGTTGTGATGGAAATTTTTAAAGATAATGCATGTAAAATGACCAGCCCTGGGGAAGGTCATAAGTGCTCAGTAAATGGAGGCCAGTATTATTATTAGTCCAGCTGCTAACGACAGTAACTGAAGTTTCTAAGGGCTTAGATTAAGTTAAAGCTGAGCTTGGCCCAGGAGAGGGAGGAGAGGTTTTCATTGGTGGCTGTCACCATCTCCTTAAAAAGGAAATCCAGAAGGCAACAAGCGCAAGAAGGGATGTGCGGAGTCACCAGTAATCAGAGAAATGGGAATTAAAGACAGTAAATGAGATAACATGTTGGTCCTAGTAGGACAGCAAAGATTAGCAAGTGGAATGATGCCAACTGCTGGTGGGGATGCGGGGGTAGGGGACCCGACGCCACTGCCGGTGGGAAGATGCACCGGGCAGCCGCGCCGAGAGCACTCACTCAGCCCTTAGGGAAACTCGTTCTGTTCGACCTTGGAATCCAGCAGTCCCACTCATGGGGATGCATCCTGAGTAAACACACACACAGGCCACGAGGGAAGAGGTCCAAGGATGTTCACAGCAGCCTTGTTTGTGGTGGGCGAAGATGAAGGTATCCCAGGTCCTCTCTCGGATGGAGGAGGGAGCAGGAGAGATATGGAGAAAGCGCACGAGGGAGGGCTGGGCAGCTGCCAGCACGACAGGCGAGACGTACCCACAGTCACAAAGGTAAGAACCTAACGCTGGGTGAAAAAAGCTGAGAAATGCAGCACACAGAATTTACAGAAATTATACCTGCCCACAAAACACTAATGCACTTTTTGCAAGAACACAGAAACAAAAGGATACACACACACACACACCTGTGGAGTGACAGAGTGGCCGGAAACAAATTTTTAAAAAGAGAGATCTTGGGTGCACTCAGGAGGAAAAGGTGCGATGAACTTGAATGAACTCATCAGCACCTGACCTTTTGCGGGATGGCAAAAGAGGATGCTGTCCACACAGGTTCTCTGACGTTGGTGGAGGCATGGTTCCAGGGGCATAAAGAATTCCTCGGTCCCTTGTATAGCAGGTATAGATCTCAGTCTGCAAGCTTAAGGGGCTTAAAAAGTAGAACTGACTTTATTTTTAGCCTGTCAACAGGATTTGTATTTTGAGCCACCATTCCCCTGGGCTGGTAAGAACGTTTCATCTTAGTGTTTCAGGGCTTTCCCCAAACTCTCCAGAATTTTGACCATGGTTCCAGAATCTTACCTGGTGCCAGTGTGCTGTGGGAGCAGGGTCCCATCCCGTCTTCCATCACTGGGGCCCAGGCTGCTGCTGGGTCGTCCACTGTCTTGGTCCATGTGGCCCTTTGGGGTCTGGGGCTCTTCATCCCTGTGTCTTTGCCACATCGTGGGCACAGGAATCTTTCATTGCTCTGTCTTCCTAGACCAGAGATCACAAACTGAAAACCCATAGGCCTCACCCACCCTGCAATCATGTTTTTGTTTGTTTTATTTTGTTTTGTTTTTGTTTTGTCCAACAACTTTGTTGCCTATATTTAAAAATTGGGACATTTTATATACAAATCCAGATTTCTGACTTGTTTGGAAAAATAAGAAGCCCTGGCTACATTCGACTCACATTTCTAGGTGACAGGGGTCAGCTGGAGCTAAGTAGTATTGTATCAGTTAGGAATGCTTTGGGCTGCAAGGAACAAAAAGCCCAACTCCCACCAGCTTAAACCATAATGGTACTTACTGTGTATTTAGCAAGTCTAGACCCCCAAGGTTGTTTGTCAGCTCAATTTTATCTTCAAGGACCAAGTTCTTTTCATCCTTTTACTCCTTCTGTTTTAGCATGTGGGCTTTTTGCTTTTATGTTTGTGACCTCCTGTTCCAAGATGGCTGCTGTAACTCCAGACATTACATCCTCACATAATCCAGGGGAGGATCCAGCAGAGGAACAAAAGAAAAGTCTCTCCCAGAAGCCCCCTTGGCCAGAGCTAGATTTCATGGCCGTCCTGAAGCTGCCAGGCAGAAAGGAATTGGGAGTGCTTCCTGGGGAACCAAATGGCGTCTGTCACAAACTGCTACCCTCTTAGATGGAAACTGTGCATATTCCAGTTTGCCACAGTCCACACCACCCCCTCTTGTTCCCCGACACCAAAACTGTAGGTCAGTCACCATTTTTCATTGTGTCTGCACCAACTCCTCTGGCCTCCTTCCCCTGCTGGGCCTGTAAGGTTTTGAGTGCTGCCGACCTTAGACTCAGCACACACAGCCACGTCTGATTTGGGGGTCTCGCTGCTTTCTCGGCAGCTGTAGGCGGGTGCAGAGAATAGAATCCCTCTGCCCCACGACTCCCACTCATCCTCATTCTCGTGCTCCACTCACTCTTTTCCCTTCCCTCTCGCTCTGCCCTGTTTCTCTAACCAGGAGAATTGTATCCCCCTCCCCCCTCCGCCCCACACCTGGAGAAAAGCCTTCTTTCCTTCTATTTCTTACCTACCTCAACCTCATTCTTAGTTGGCCTGCCAAGTGGGGTCAGTCCACAGACTTGCTGGCCTGTAATAACATAAATACGGGACTGGAGTGAGAAACTCACAGTGATTCGCTATTGCCCCAGCATTCAAGCACGTGATCGTAGACTCGTCTCCTAGCGCAGGGTGTAGAGCAGTTTTGGAGCTGTCGAATCACACCATGAATTGTCACATCTTCTTCCCCAAAAGGTTAGGCCTTTAAAAACCAGTCCTTTACAGAGAGTTCAAGAAGCATTAGCCTGCATGTCAAATCCTCCCAGACTCTGGAACCTACACGTTGGATCAGAAGAGCCGAGATAACTCATTTCTGCTACATCTTTCTTCTTCTTCTGCCCATGCTGTGCATCCAGTGTCAGGGTCCGTGACCCTGGCGTGACCATCTGGGAGGAGAAGTCCCAAAGTGTATCAGAGCGTGGCCCTGACACGCTTGCCTTCCCCCTCTGAACCCGGATTTGCTTTCCACCTGTCCCTTGTGATTGCGTGGTGAGAGCTACCCGGTGGAGGAAGGAAGAGTGGAATTAAAGCATCCACGTCAGACACACCTCAGGAGCGATTTCTCAGTGCGAAAGTTGAGGAGAAACACCCAGGAAGTTCACACCTCTCCGCATTTTCTTTTGTATCTCTCCATTAAACATATCCCTGTAGATATGATTTCTGATTGCCTAATCCACCGTGTAGAATCTTCTCTGGAATGTCACAGGCCACTCCGAAGTGCCCGGTCGATGGCACGTCTGGTGCCAGGTTTGCGGGGAGGTCTCCCGTATCACAGGCAGGCACGAGCTCTTTTATGCAGTTAATTTGGGCAAGCAAGAAGGCTCAGTATCGTGTGTAAGAATCACACCATAAACATGTTCGCTTCCCAGTTTACACAGAGTGTAACTAAGGGAACCCGGTTCTCCTCTTGACAGCTGTAATACAGGAAGGACGGATCTTTTTGGAATGACAACATTTGAAAGATCCCAGATCTCACCCATATTGTAAGCGGCCCCTGCATGCGAGAGCTGTCTGATGATTTCAGAACGTGGTGCGAGTTGCCTGGGGGGTGGGACCAGCTTGTCTGACCTTCGTTCAGAAGAACCTTCTGCGGAGAATCTTGGCAGCCTGGTTATGAGGGAGCCATAATACTGCCAACAAAGGGAAAGAAAACATGAAAAGGGAACACGAGGTTGGTCCCAAGGAGGGTAGGGACAAGAATTTCTCCCTGCAATCGGGGTGGGTGGAAGGAATGAGGCTCAGATATCACCTCTTCTCTCAGGGCTCGAGGTGGGGAGTGTCCAGGGCTGTGGCCGAGGCGGGTGTCATCATGTTTCTGGGCCCCTCTGTACCCTTCCTTCCTTTACTGCTGCCTGGAAGATGGGCTGTAGAGACAATATTGGGAGGTAGCAGAAGCAGCAGTTTTGTTTTCTTTTTAACTGAGCTATTCACATAACTTAGAATTAAACCATTGACCATTTTAAAGCATACAGTTCAGTGGTGTTTAGTGCATTCACGATGCTGGGCAACCACCACCTCTATCTAATTCCAAGACATTTTCCTCACCCCAAAAGGAAACTCCATACCCATGAAGCTCTCAATCCCAATTCCCCCTTCCCCACAAGCCGCTGGCAACCACTAATCTGCTTTCTGTATCGATGGATTTGCCTCTTCTGGACATTTCATATAAATCGGATCGTAGAATATGTGGCCTTTGGTGTATGGCTTCTTCCACTTAGCATAATGTTTTTGAGATTCATCCATGTTTTAGCATGTACTTCATTCCTTCTTAGAGCTGAATAATATTCCATTGAATAGATATGCCACATTTTGTTTATTCTTTCATCAGTTGATGGACATTGGGTTGTTTCCACCTTTTGGCAATGGAGAATAGAACAAGTAGAACAAGTTTTTGTTTGAACACCTGTTTTCAGTTCTTTGGGACACATACCCAGGAGTGGAATTGCTGGATCATATAGTAATTCTATGTTTAACTGTGTGAGGCATCTTCAGACTTTTCCACAGTGGCTTCACCATTTTATATTCCCACCAATAATGTACGAGGCTTCAGGTTTCTTCACAGCCTCGCCAACTCTTGTTATTTTCTGCTTTGTGTTTTGGGGGGTTTCTTATGGTCAACCTAGTATATGTGAAGGAGCAGCAGTTTTCAGCTCAGATGTGGTTGGGCAAGCCATGGAACTCTTCCAACACTGAGTTTCTGTAAACTGAATAACAATTTCTACCGTGGAGGGTGAACAGCAGCATTAAACAGGTCACTATATGTAACAGCATCCAATTCTGGGAATGTCTTTACTTGATACAGAGGGCCACCTCCAGGTGCTGTATCACCCAGTACTTCACATACTCTCTGGGGTGAAGGACCAGGGTTTTTTCCTTAATTTAGTGTAAAACACAATAAAAATGATCACTAGAACATCCATTCTCGATGGGGAAGGTAGGACCCAAAGGGGACAAAAATTGGTTCTCAGGGCGGCAAAAACATCTTCCTCTTTTTGTGTTAAGCACACCTATATATAAGTATTTAAATATAAATATATATTAAGTATTAAATATATATTAAAATAAACATAGTAAGTATAAAATATAAACAGATATGTAGTATATCTGTAATATTAAAGTTTTATAGAGGGAGGGGAGATTGGAGGAATCTAAAAAGGGTGGGGGGAAGAGGAGTGGCAATAATGAAAAAAAGATTGAGAAACAATAGAACTTAAAGATGCAAATTATAAGCCCTGATTTTTTATTATCAGATTCAGCAGACAGTTCTACACACTGGCTCTCAATTTTTGTATTTATCTCATCACCACCTGGTAATTACCAGTTTGTGGGCAGGCCCCAGTCCTCAGTCCACATTTCAGTAAGGCTGCGCTTACGCATCACTGTGTTTCGATCTGTCTGGAATTATCTCAACTCCTTGTGTATCTCTTCACTCAGCGGTGTTCTGTCTGTCCTCTCCGACGTGTCAACCCTTGCTTACTGTACTAGAAAAGTGCCTGACACAGTAATATTTGGTACATCACTTGGAAATGATTGTTGAATGAATGAATGACCATCCACTTAAAAATCGTTTTACTGAGGGACTTCCCTAGTAGTCCAGTGGTTAAGAATCTGCCTTCCAATGCAGGGGACGCAGGTTCTATCCCTGGTTGGGGAACTAAGATCCCGCTTGCTGCGGGGCAACTAAGCCCATGAGCTCTAGAGCCTACACACCACAGCTGCTGAGCCCGCACGCTCTGGAGCCCCTGCACCACAACTAAAGAGAAGACTGTGTGCCGTAACAAAGATCCCGCATGCCGCAACAAAGATCCTGCATGCCACAACTAAGACCCAACACAGCCAAATAAATACATAAATATTTTAATGAAAAAAACAAATATTTCTAAAAAAACAATTGTTTTACTGAGCCAGGCAGTGAAAGTCTATTTTTACTTAAAACCCAAGAAAACCAGTCAACCAAAGAAAAAGCTGATATGACACACAAAATTACAATGTCTTCAATAAGAAAGAAGGGCATTTCTTTCTCACCTAAAAGTCCAAACTGATGTGATGGTTCTGGTCTGCAAAGGTGGCAGGGGTCCAAGCTCCTATGTCTAGTTGCTCAGCTCTGTGGTCCAAGATAGCGCCATTCCCAGGAAAGGAAGAACCTGCCTCTGCCCTTTAAGGGCACAACCAGGAAGTTGCACACACATTACTTATCCCTCTTCCCTTCTCTAGAACTCATCACATAGCCACACCAGCCACAAGGGAAGCTGGGAAATGTAGTGCTTATTCTAACTGGCCATGTGCGCAGCTTGAAAGCAGAGATTCTATTAATATGAGAGAGAAGGAATGAATGGATTTTGGAGGGGCCCCTAGCAGGAGCTGCCACCATCATCACCTTAAGAGAGGATGTTTTCCTCATCTCGTCCTTGCCTTCCCCAGCCCTCACCAGGCCTTCCACCAGCCAGATGGAGGCAAGAGGTCAGCGTTTAACACTGCAGCTCCAGGTGGGTCCATTTGCAAACCACATGCGTGGCACGAGATTTCTGGGACCACGTGCCCCCTTCCTCAGTGTCCTTTCTGGCATGGGAGGGCTCTCTCACTGCAGGGGTTCTGGGACTGCCCTCAGCACACTGCAGTTTGTCCAGCTGTCCATTCTTCTCATGCCCTTGGGTCATAAAATGAAAACAAAAAAGAGGCCATTTTGGAGAAAGAATACCAAGGGACAAGACTGTGGCCTGTTTATTTCCAAACCTGCCTTATATCGTTATTCAGAAGGTTGCCATAAAAGAAAAGAGAAATCAGGAGAGAAAACACTGCATCCAGAAGTGACTTCCTAAGGCAGGCATGTTCCTATGATTTAGCAGGTTGAGTTGCCATGGTAACCAGGACCCCAAAAATGACCTTGAATGGAATAGGCTGGCCTAGACTTTCTGCCAGATGTAGTGTCTGGACAGGCCATTGAGGAACGAATGGGATTCCAGCACATCATGCCATACTAGTGTGGACAAATTCTCTGGTTTCTATGTCTTAGATAGGCCTCCATGTGTTACTGAGTCCAAGCTCACTCTGCTGGCCACACGACAGACCAATAAATCGGGAGACAAGGTGTTGAGGCAAGGAATAGCGACTTTATTCGGAAAGCCGGCAGACGGAGAAGATGGCAGACTAGTGTCCCCAAAAACCATCTTATTGGGGTCTGGATGCCAGTTTCTTTCATAGAACAGAGAGAGCAGGGAGGAGGTGAGAAAGTAAAGTAAAAAGACCATTAGTCTTGCAAAATATCTCCTGGCTTGGCCAGTATTGGCGAGGAGATGTGTTAATTTCTTCTTTTCTGCAGCCATTCACAGGTAGGCAGGGTCAGATTGTCTCCCTAGGAGCTGAACAAAGACCCTTTAGTTTAGTATTCAGGCAGAGGGGCAGGGTTCCCTGAGGCAGATTATAATAACAAAAGCAACGAAAAGCAAAGGTTACAGTAAAAGAAACAGATCCAACATGGAGTCAGATTTTGCTCTTCTCTGTTACACACGTAATGGAGATCAGGAGGGGCTGCCCAGGTGTGGTGGTGTTCCTGGTTCTTGCTCTCTTCACCTGGCTCACTCCTACTCATCCTCCAGAGATTAGTTTAGACGTCATTTCCTCCAGGAAGCCTTCCCTGGCTCCACCCCTCACCAGCTGGCATTTCGGAACCCTTCCCTGTACCCCCCAGGCTCCCAGTGAAAGCACTTACTGGCAGCTCACCTCTCCACTGCCTTCCCAGTGCCCGGGACGTAATCCCCCTCACCTCTGGATAAGGATATGGTTAGTTTATTTTGTCAATTTGACTTTAGAACCATTTCAATGTTTTATATAATTATAAAACACATTGGAAAAAGTAATTCCTAAAATTTAATAGCAAACTGTTATGAACCTAGTATATTGAGTTACTGGTATAACCTCTTGGAGAAGAGACTTTATTTACCCATACAGTATTTTTACTCTTTTTCTTTCTTCCTTCCTGATATTTCAAGATTCCTTTTTTTTTTTTAATTTTTAAAATTTCCTGTCTCTTTCAAGAACTTCCTGTATCCATTATTTCAGGGTAGATCTATAACGACGAGTTCTCTTAGATCTCCTTCATTCTAGAATATATTGATTTCCCTTCATTTCTGAAGGATATAGAATTCTGAGTTGATACTCTTAAAAAATGTGCCACTTTCTTCTGGCCAAGAGAAATTGACAAGCTTATTCAAAAATTAATATGTAAATGCCAAGATTATACTGAGAAGCCAAAGCAATCTTGGAAAAGAAAAACAAAGTTAGAGAACTTACACTAGCTGGTTTCAAAACTTGCTATAAAGCTACAGGAATCAAGACAGGATTAAGGACCTACTGTATAGCACAGGGAACTCTGCTCAATATTCTGTAGTAACCTAAGTTATTATTCTGTTCCCCCTTAAGTGGGAAAAGAATTTGAAAAAAATAGATACGTGTATATGTATAACTGAATCACTTTGCTGTACACCTGAAAGTAACACAACATTGTTAATCAACTGTGCTCCGATATAAAATAAAAATTAGTAAAAAAGACAGGATGGAATTGGTATAGGATAGATATCTCAGTGAAAAAGAATAGAGTCCAGAAATAAACTCTCACATCTATTGTCAATTAATTTTTTAAATTTTATTGAAGTATAGTTGATTTACGATGTTGTGTTAATTTCTGCTGTACAGCAAAGTGACTCAGTTATATATATACATATTCTTTTTCATATTCTTTTCCATTATGGTTTATCACAGGATGTTGAATATAGTTCCCTGTGCTATACAGTAGAGCCTTGTTGTTTATCAATTCTGTATATTGTCAATTAATTTTTGATAAAGCTTTCAAGTAATTCAGTGAGGGAAAGGATAAATTTTTACGGTTGTGTTAGAACAACTGGATAGCCATATGCAAAAAGATTAATTTAGACCCTTACCTCACACTGTACACAAAAATTAACTTACATTATTATGTAACTTATATAATAATTAACTTACATTATTACATTAACTTACATTATTATACATTATTATACATTAACTTACATATTATAACTTACAATTAACTTACATTATTACATTATATCATAGACCTAAATGTAAGACCCAAAACTATAAAATTTCTAGAAGAAAGAATCTTTATGACCTTGGGTTAGGCAGCAAAAGCAAGATTCATGATAAAAAATTGGTAACTAAAACTTTTGCTTTGCTTTTCAATAGACACCATTAAGAAAATGAAAAGACAAGCTACAGACTGGGAGATAATATTTGTAAATCCTATGTCTGATAAAGAACTTGTTTCCAGAACCTATAAGGAACTCTTACAATTCAGTATTAAGAGGACAAGCCCAACTTTTTTTTTAGTGGGAAAAAGATTTGAATGGACCTTCATCAAAGAAGATGCATGACTGATAAACACATGAAAAGATGCCCAACATGGTTAGTCATTAGAGAAACGCTACTTAAAGCCAAAATGAGATACCACTGCACACCTACTAGAATGGCTATAGTCACAAAGACTGAACATACCAAGTGCTGGAAAACTGGAACTCTCTTCCATTGCTGGTGGGAATATAAAACACACATTGCTGGTAGGAATGGAGAATGGCACTGACACGCTGGAAGACAGTTTGGTCATTTTTTTTTTTTTTTTTTTTGCTGTGCCACACAGCTTGTAAGATCTTATTTCCCTGACTGGGGATTGAACCTGGGCCCTCAGCAGGGAAAGTGCAGAGTCCTAACCACTGGACTGCCAGGGAATTCCCTTTGTTGTTTGTTTGGGCTTTTTTGGGGTTTTGTTTTTTTGTGTTTTGGGTTTTTTTTTTAGTTTGGGCATTTCTTAAAAAGTGAAATATACTCTTACCACATGACTCCACAATCTTACTCCTAGGGATCCTCCCAAGAGAAATGGAAACATATATCCACACGGGACTTGTATGCAAATAATTATAGCAGCATTATCCATAATAGCCAAAAATGGGATGTGGTCCATCCATAGCATGGAATACTATTCAGCAATAAAAAGGAATACATTCCTAATGCATATTACAACATGGATGAACTTCTAAAGCATGATGCTAAGGGAAAGAGGCCAGACACAAATATATGTTGTAATGATCCTGTTTCTAAGAAATATCTAGAAAAGGCAAACTCTAGAATAAGCAACAGGTCAACTGCTGCCTGAGGCTGGGGATGGGAGTGGGGGTTGACTGCAGACAAGCAGAGGGCACTTTGTGGGTGATGGAAATGTTCTAAAACTGCATCGTGGTGACGCCTGCACAATTATAGCGATTTACTTTAAAAAGGAAATTTACTTTAAAAAGTGACATTTTTACAATGGAGGAATTGTATAGTATATAAATGGTATAGTATATAATGGTATAGTATTATATCCCAAAAAACAGTTCTAAAAAGAAGCAGCAACGACAGTCTAGAGTCACGTTGGAAACGCAGACTTGAGCCAGACTGCCCAGGTTCCAGCCCCAGCGGCTGTCACTCACTATCTCTGTTGCCTTGAGCACGCTACTTAACCTTTTTCTCCGCTCACTTTCCCCGTGAGAAGCCCTGACACACGAGCTCACTGCTGTTATTGCTGTCACCGCCCTCTTCTTTCTCCAGGCTCCTGCTCCATTGACCCTTTTGCTCTTTCTTTAACCTGTCAAGCTAATCCCTACCTCAGGGTCTTTGACCTCAGTGTGTGTGAATACTCTTCCCCCAGGATGTTCCCATCCCTGGCTTCCTCTTATCATTCCTGGCTCAGCTCAAATGTCATCTCAGAGGTCTTCCCTGACCACCCTACCTGAAATGACACCACACTCATTCATTCATTTACTCATTCATTCACTAAGTAGCATCTTCTAGTAGTAATAGTAGTAGTAGTAGTATCACTTTTATCCCCATTTTACAGGTGGGACAACTGAAGCTCAAAGAGGAGAAGTCATTACACTCATTCATTTAATTCAAAACATAATTATTACCACCTTACACTCTTTAGAATGGCTACAATTAAAAAAAAAACAGAAAATAAGTGTTGGCAAGGATGTGGAGAAATCGGAACCCTTGCTCACTGTTGGTGGGAATGTAAAATGATGCAACCACTGTGGAAAAACAGTATGGCGGGTCCTCAAAAAGTTAAAAATAGAATTGCCAAATGACCCAGCAATTCTACTTCTGCGTGTATACCCCAAAGAATTGAAAGCAGGGTCTCAAAGAGACATTTGTATACTTGTGTTCATAGCAACATTATTCACAACAGCAAAAAGGTAAGAGCAAACCAGTGGCCATCAGCAGATGAATGGATAAACAAAAATGGGATATATATACACTATGAAATACTATTCAGCCTTAAAAAGGAAGGAAATTCTGACACGTGCTGTAACATGGATGAACCTTGAAGACATTATACTAAGTAAAATAAGCCAGTCACAAAATGATAAATACTGTAGGACTCCACTTATATGAGTTCCCTGGGGTAGCCAGATTCTTAGAGACAAAAAGTAGAATGGTGGTTGCTAGGGGCCGAGGGGAGGGGGTGAAATGGGACTTACTGTTTAATGGGCATGTGGTTCTAGTTTTGCCAGATGAAAAAGGTTCTAGAGATGGATGGTGGTGACGGTTGCACAACGTTGTGAATGTACTTAATGCCCCTGTACTTAATGCCACTTAATACACTTAAAAGTGGTTAAAATGATAAAAAATAGACAAACAGCAAGGTCCTACTGTACAGCACAGGGAACTATATTCAACATCTTGTAATAAGCTATAATGGAAAATAATCTGAAAAAGAATAGATACATATATGTATAACTGAATCATTTTGCTGTACACCTAAAACTAACACAACATTGTAAATTAACTATACTTCAGTTTTTTTAAAAAAATGGTTAAAAGGGTAAATTTCATGTTATGTACATTTACAATTTTTTTAAATAAATAAGTTTTAAAACATAATTATTGAGTACCAGAAACTGTGTTGGGTGCACTCTCATTTATTTCTCACCTGAATCCTTTGAAGGTGTTATTTATATTTTATTCATTAATATTATTAATTTATTATTAATTAAAATATTATTCACATTGTTCATTAATTCATTGAGAGAACTGAGGTTCAGAGAGGTTGCCAGAGTCACAGGTTCCATCCCAACCTGTCGGAGGACCTCAAAGACCCCACCTTTCTGCTGTGTCTTTCTCCTCCATGTCCCTCTCTGACTGTAAAAAACCTCATCTGTCCCTCCTTCCTGCAGGCACTGCAGGGATCTATCAAGGAGCAAATGGACTGACCAACGCAGCTGGCTTTGGAACTGTGCACCAGGTAGGCAGAGCTCCCCACCCTTAAATAGTCCCTTTAAATCCAGGTACGCAGAGAACCCCCTTGTACCTATGAGCCCTACCAGAAACCGTGTCTCTGATTCCCTGGATTTGGAGAATGCAGGGGCCAGACTGTACCAACAGCCGTTGGAAAGATACAGTGTAGAGGCAGAGAAATTGGAATTGCTGGCAGATTTCCAAGATGACATGGGCTGCGTCATATGTTCCATCTTGATCTGAGTCTAAGACACCCATTGACTGTTGAATCTGGGATGGATGGATGCAATAACCTGTGGTCTTTCACCAGACCCCAGGCTTCTCCAGGGTGAAATTATATCTTCTTCGCCTCTGCGTCCCAGTGTCGAGTGCCCGACACAGAGTGGGAGCTTTATAAATGCTTGTTAGATTGAATTTAGTCAGCGCCGTGAAGATGGATGGATGCTGGGTAATAGTCTGAGTCTCTTGGTTTCACTTAGAGAGTGAATTAAGAATTAACCCGCTAAAGGTGGACGGGAACTCTGTGCACTATTGGTGCACCTTTCCTGTAAGAAGCTTCCGTGAGCTGCTTGCAGGGTGGAGAAGCACTGCTCTGTGGTGGGGCCGAACATTTGAAACAATGACTGTTGTCAGGGAGCTGGACGATCTGGTCGGTTTAAGCAAAGCTTGATAAAGAAGATCGGCATTCTTCACTTTCATCTCCAGGACTCCCTCATGGGAGAGTCTGGATCCCTAAAGCTGTGTAGGCGCCACTGTGTTTGCACAACACCCCCTCCCCCACCGTGAACCTAAAATGTCACCTAGTCTCCGGGGTATGTGTATGTGGTCTTTATTACTCATTCATTTGTTCACTAATTTTTCCAGTATTTATTGAGTGCCCATACGTGCCCAGCACAGCCGTGACCAAGACGGATGCTGTCAGGGCCATGTGCGTGTCCCTCAGGGTGCACCTGTTGACCTCTAGCTGCCAGGCTCTGCACCCCTGGGCCCAAGGGTGTTTTCTGGAATCAATGTATACAGCAGGCAGGAAGTGCCAGGGAATTAAGTGTTCCCTGGGAGCAGCTCTCAAGCAAAGACTGGCTGGACTTGGTATATAAATACCCCAGCTCCCTTGCCCCTTGGGAGAGATCTTTCTGAGATGTGTTTTCTACCACCCTAGCATCTCCCTGGTAGAATTCAGCTCCAGTTCCCACTGGAGAAGCCCCTGTGCTGGCTGCCTTCCCTTCTCCCCTTTGCTGTCTCGCTTCCCCACTCCCCAGCTGGTCTCTCCTTCACGCCCCAAATCCGCTACTTGCACTTGAATCCTTGTCTTGGAGATCTGCTTCTAGGGAAAGCCCCTAGAGCTTTTATTCTATAAAGAGCCCCTAGAGCTTTTATTTTTATAAAAGCCCTCATAGAGCTTTTATTTTAATAGTGGGGAGACAGGGACAGGCACAACAGACCCAGCCCGGGAGGCCCCTTACCCACATCAGCCTGACAGCCTTCCTCGTGGGTTTCCCTCTCCAGGACTATCCTTCCTACCCCGGCTTCCCACAGAGCCAGTACTCCCAGTATTACAGCTCGTCCTACAGCCCTCCTTACGTCCCGGCCAGCAGCATCTGCTCCTCTCCCCTCTCCACGTCCACCTACGTCCTGCAGGAGGAACCTCACAACGTCCCCAGCCAGAGTTCTGAGTCGCTTGGTGGTAAGTACAGTCACTGTCGTGTGGTCATTCCTGGCTGTGGTCTGAGCTCTTATATGAAGTATGGACTGGACATAGGTCCCAGCTGTAAAGAACCAGTCACCCAAGAGCTAACTTCATCTTTTGTTGGCTTTTCTTTGTGTGTGTGTGTGTGTGTGTGTGTGTGTGTGTGTGTGTGTGTGTGTGTGTGTGTGT